>NC_090269.1:53510855-54110855 GCF_040414725.1 Anabrus simplex
TAATAATAATAATAATAACAATAATAATAATAATAATAACCGAGCTCGATAGCTGCAGTCGCGTAAGTGCGGCCAGTATCCAGTAATCGGGAGATAGTGGGTTCGAGCTCCACTGTCGGCAGCCCTGAAGATGGTTTTCCGTGGTTTCCCATTTTCACACCACGCAAATGCCGGGGCTGTACCTTAATTAAGGCCACGGCCGCTTCCTTCCACTTCCTAGGCCGTTCCTATCCCATCGTCGCCATAAGACCTATCTGTGTCGGTGCGACGTAAAGCAAATAGCAATAATAATAATAATAATAATAATAATAATAATAATAATAATAATAATAATAATAATAATAAAGAGCATATGGTATAACAGAAAATACACACAACAAGAATGTTTATCTAAAAAACTTAACGCACTACAACACAGTTGTTAAACCAGAATGCTTATATGCCAGTGAATGCTTAGTACTCAATTATAAATTTGAAAGATTGGAAGTACTAGAAAGAAGAATTATAAGAAACATATTAGGCCCTCTAAAAACTACAGAATTTTGGAAATTAAGAAGTAATAACGAAATTTATCAGAACATAGAAAACATATATACAACAGTACGGAAGATGAGACTGCTATTTTTTGGACATAGTTACAGAATGGACGACAATAGACTAACCAAAAAGATCTTCACGTATCTTTGGAAGAAAAAGTCAACAACCACCTGAATTCAAGAGATCAAAGAAGACTTGGAAAGAAATAACATGAGAGAAGAAGAAGTAATGGAAAGATAAATTTTCAGGAAGAAAGTTTTAAAGATGGAAGGATTCGAAGGGAGGGAGGGTGGCAAAGAAAACTGGCACAAAGTGCTCTGAGAACAGAAAAAAGAAACATAGTGAAACAATGAAGGAATACTGGAAGAAAAAAGGAACAACTACAAAGGATGAAGAATTGAAATTGGAACGTGGTCCCTAGTAGACCCTCAATAATAATAATAATAATAATAATAATAATAATAATAATAATAATAATAATAATAATAATAATAATAATAATAATATATTCTGGGCCACTTTTATTGCTTAGAAATTAACCTGATACTTCTTTCTGTTATATAGTAAGTAAAACGCAGGGTAAGAAATTGAAGACTCCCTTCTGATTTATTCGACCTCTTGACGGATAATCGAATCCACGTCCTTTCGGTTGATCTGTGTTCTTCCTTGATTTACACATATACGCACAACTGAATGAAGAAATGACAATGTTTTCAAGCTCGAATGCCTCGCTAAAAGAACAGTGAGTATCGCAGGTGTTATGCTCCTTTTGCAAAGAAATTCAAAATCTTAACAGAACCTTTCTTGTTTCAAAATATTATGACTTAGAGCCTCAACGTTGCCTTCTATAGTATAGGACTTTATCAAAGTTTCCATTTGAAAGCGTTGCTGCAGCGGACATGCAACGTAGCGCGACTCCGATGCAAGTATATAAGCATGGACATGTACGGAAAGGGAAGTTTCTCTAATGTATTCATGTTTCCACTGATATTTTACGGAGACTCCTAATCGTATTCACACATATTCCCTTCGGCTTACACAAAGTAGAATTTAGTATCATTTTACCCATACCATAGGACGCTATTACCTCATTTATCATATACTGTACATTATCGAAGATGCTGCCTCCGTAGCTCAGGCGGCAGCGCGCCGGCCTCTCACCGCTGGATACCGTGGTTCAAATCCCGGTCACTCCATGTGAGATTTCTGCTGGACAAACCGGAGGCGAGACAGGTTTTTCTCCGGGCACTCCGGTTTTCCCTGTCATCTTTCATTCCAGCAACACTCTCCATTAAGATTACATTTCATCTGTCAGGCATTTATCATTGCCCCAGAGGAGTGCGACAGACTTCGGCGGCAGGGACATTTCCTATCCTCGCCGCTAGATGGGGCTTCATTCATTTCATCCCTGACCAGGTCGAATGAATGGAAACAGCCTGTGGATTTTCGTTATCGAAGATCCCGTTCTCTTTTTCCATTAGCTGCTACACTGAAGACATTCCTATCTCAGCATGTCGTTCTATAACTCCATCATAGGAAAGTAAGCATTATTACTCGAGATATTTCGACGATCATATTACTGTCACAGAAATCTATAAAACACAGTCATTTATGGCCTCTTAACGAAGATCTAACCATATCTACCGCAGTAACAGTAGACAGTCCCTAGTCTGATAAGCATGGGAAGAAAAATGTCATTTACTTGGGAACCAAGTTCAACAGTCTGGGAACGAATACGTGTGTCTCCTCGAAAATAGCTGGGAACCAACTCAATCCAGCCTTTTAACTTACGCTATTAGCCCTACTCTCAAAACCTTCTGAACGTCCCGGACATAAGACGAAGATGTAGTTCGCAAAGTAAGCTCTGTTGTAGGATTGTGGTGGTGACTGTCGCTTTAACAGGGTACAGCAATCTCATTAGCCTCTGGTGTTTGACCCTGTAACAGTCACTAATTTCACCTCAGCTCGCACCACGCCAACTATCCCTGAATGTTACTACTAGTGATCGAAAGTTGGAAACCTCTAAATTGCCTAAGAAAAAAGACCAATACAAGACCCAAGAGTATCCAAAAGAGGACCTAAAACTGGCAACGTAAAAATGCCATCCAAATTCATTCATAATTTTAGTTTTGATTACATATTTAGTGAGGGTATATAATGTTTAAAAATGTAAAATTCTTATGGTATGCAGCATACAGTGCAAAAGTATATGACCGGGCGAGTGGCCGTGCTGTTAGGGTCGCGCAGCTGTGAGCTTCCGTCCGGGAAATAGTGGGTTCGAATCCCATTGTCGGCAGTCCTGATGATGGTTTTCCGTGGTTTCCCATTTTCACACCAGGCAAATGCTGGGGCTATACCTTAATTAAGGCCACGGCCGCTTCCTTCCCAGTCCTAGGCCCTTCCTGTCCCATCGTCGCCATAAGACCTAGCTGTGTCGGTGCGACGTAAAACAAATAGGAAAAAAGTATATGAGCAAAATACGTCTTCTTTCAGACATTGTATATTTCTAGATTAACATAATTTTAAAAAAGGAATTCCGTGTTAGTTAAAAATACGAGGGTTGGGGCGAAAGTCATGGCAACTATTTTTTTTTTCTTGAAGACACCAGTCCGGATGGAAAATTTGACATATACAGACGAAAGGACAAGGTGTTAACTACATGTGTGGACAATGCATCTCACTTAATATCGTAACACACTCATTTATTACGGTAGTATACAGGGCAATATGGCCTTCCCGGTGAAAAAAATGACAACACAGTACACAAAGTTGACATGACAAACCTGGGCCTAAAGACCCTCAAAGTAGTCCCCTGCTACTGACACCACACGCTGCCAACGATGTGGGAGGCGCTGAATACCATCTGCCTCAGCATTTGCAGCACCAAGTGTGAATCGGGTCACCTTTTGGCGCACAGCATTAGCAATGTCCTCTCGTGTTGCAAACCGCCTACCACGTAGTGGTTCCTTAATCTTTCGAATGAGATCAAAGTCACAGGGCGAAATGTCGGGAGAGTACGGTGGGTGCTCCAATTCTTCACATCCCCAACGTTGCAGTAGCTGCCCTACACACTCTGCTTTATGTGGTTTTTGCATTGTCGTGCAGGATTATTGCACTGTCTACAAGATCCGGACGTTTCTCCCGAACGCCACGTCGTACCTGCCGCACCAGGAAGTCCCTGTAGTACTGTGCGGTCACTGTTCTGCCATGTGGAACAAAGTGGCAAACAATAACACCCCTGACGTCATACGCGACGATCACCATCAATTTGACTGGGGAAGGATTCTGACGGACCTTCTGCCTCCTTGAAGATCCAGCATGTCACCACTCCGCGGACTGACGTTTTAGTTCTGGTTCGTATGCCCGGGTCCAAAATTCATCGATGGCGATTATTCGTGACAAGAATTGATCACCGTCCTGTTGCCAGCGTGCAAGATGGTCGGATCATATTGCATAGCGCACCCACCTTTGAACTTCCGTCAGTGCATGCGTTACCCACCGCGATGCGATTTTGTGCAGTTGCAGCTCATTACGCAATATCCTGTGGACGGTGCGTTTCTCGATGCCACTTGCCCTCTCTAACTCCAGTAGCGTCCATCGTCTGTCTTCATCCAGGAACTGCTCGATGACGGCACGTGCCACATCGGTCCGCACACTGACAGGTCGTCCCGAACGTTACTCATCACTGGCTGGCACACGTCCTTGCTGAAACTTTCCTACCCACCGTGCTACTGTACGGTATGGTAGAGCATTATTCCCAAGGGCTTCCATTAATTCATTGTGACATTCCAACGCATTTCTCCCTCGGAGAACGGTTATTCTGATGTAAGCGCGCTGCTCAACACGGGTTACTTCCACCTCGCACGACACTCACCAAATGACTGATTTCACAGCCCTCGCTGCGCTACTAACAGCTATCACATAGCCACTTGTAATTCTGCATATACACTATGCCTGCAGAACTTCCACACGACACATATACGTTTGTGATCCGTTCACATATCTACAAGAAAAAATAGTTGCCATGACTTTTGCCCCAATCCTCGTAGTACTTGCAGAATTTAGAATGAATTTTTTTTTTTTCCACCTAGAATGAATTCACGTTGAGAAACATCGAGAAACTTCTCTCCACATCAATATCTGAAGCAAGTGAGATCTTTCTCTTCAAAAACACTTACATCCAAATGTTCTCCTCTATTTCACTTACATTGCACATATTTTGATACCCCTGGATACTTTCATTTTTTCATGTCATGTCATCTCATTTTTTTTCTCTTTTCAGACATGGTTCAAATATTTGTATTTACTGGAGAATAAGAGGTGATGGATGAGCTAATGATGATTCGAATTGAAAATGGGCAATAAAAACGTTGTCGGAAGAAAGTGGCTATAAAGCTAGCCGTTAAGACCTAAAAAAACCTTAAAAAGGACCAATAAGCCAAAAAAACCGGAATTTTTTTACAAGTTGTTTTACGTCGCACCGACTCAGATAGGTCTTATGGCGACGATGGGACAGGAAAAGGCTAGGAGTGGAAAGGAAGCGGCGGTGGCCTTAATTAAGGTACAACCCCAGCATTTGCTTGGTGTGAAAATGGGAAACCACGGAAAACCATCTTCAGGGCTGCCGACAGTTAGGTTCTAACCCGCTATCTCCCGAATACTGGCCGCACTTAAGCGACTGAAGCTATCGAGCTGGTAAAACCCACCATTTTCTGGCCTTCAATGGCCCAGAATAAACATATATTATGTTGGGCTTCGTCTTCAGACACACGAAAGAAAATCTTCCGAGCCCTAGTTACTACACTTCTCATAAAGGGAGAGTTTGGTGCTATTCTTGAGAAGCGATTAATTCCTTATTAAGTTTCTCTAGCTGAAAGTAGGAAGACCTTCGTGATGGCAACATGCGGAACAAGGCTGTCACGGAATTTCTCATTTATTTACGCACATTGTTACTAGGCAACAGTATCTAGGACGTCGCGTGTATAGGATTTCATGAACACGTGATCACGCTTTTAAATTAAAGTAGGCCGAAAGCGTGCAGGATTTAGAACGCAATGTATTAAAAGTGCATAAATATGTAGCAGAAACGTACATTCAGGTTTTCAAGTACACACTCCAGTCTACCATTACATCTTAACGAAAATCCTTTTCAAGCATTTTAAGAAATTAAAATAATTTGAAACACACACTTAACACTGTCCATAGTTCATAAGTATAGTATTAGGTTTAATATTTTAATTTTAATTTAAATTATTTATAAAATTAGAAATAAGCAATGGAAATGTTCTGTAAGTGGGCAGAATTGCCTGTTGAACAAAAATCAATTAATTAAATAAATAAATAAATAAATAAATAAATAAATAAATAAATAAATAAATAAATAAATAAATAAATAAACTGTAAAGTTTTCGTCCAAGTAATAAATAATATAATTTATAAGCAAGTCAGAAAGTAATATTCCCCATTTTGCTAAGAGTGAAAAGAAACGGCCGTGGCCTTAATTAATGTAGAGCCCGTGCATTTGCATGGTGTGAAAATGGGAAACCATGGAAAATCATCTTCAGAGCTGCCGACAGTGGGGTTCGAATCCACTATCTCCTGAATGCAAGCTGATAGCTACGTCACCCTAACCGCACAGCCAGCTGCTCGGTCCCGTTCTCACTAACAGGCAGGCCCACGGCAAGGTAGATTACAAGATACCCTTGCCTATACATTGGAAATTAAGTACAGTGATAACGGAAAATTGAGAAGGTACCGAATAAGGAAGTGGCATGCCCAATCATTCCAATGGCACTGAAAAACGCAGATGACGCTGACGGACGATCACACCGAGTCACTTCTTCCACAACTATACAACCACTTGAAAAATTCACAGCACCATTTTTGAACCTGTTCGACGGATACTATCGCATTCACTGCATACACAGACACAATATGACGAACGTCGTCTTCTATGAACACCGAATTCGAATGGCTATAACTATTTATAGTACGAGAATCACTTCCAAGAATCACTGCGACTAGTTCCCGGTATACTAATCTACTAATCAGTGTAGATACTTGCTACCTGGTAGTGAATCTACACACTAATGAGTAGGCCTAGACATGTTCTTGTGAGTTTCGTGTATTTCTTCAAGAGTCAGACTGTTGCCCTGACCCGCCCGATCACCGGAATTGTCGCCAATCGAAAATGTGTGGGATATGGTGAAACAACGGGTGTAGCGCTGTGACCCAATGCAACCACCAAAGATGAACTGTGGAACCTGGTGAATGTAGCATGGTTTGCTATACCCTAGGACGCCATTCGCGCCTTATACACGTCAATGCCATCGAGCATAGAACAAGTTATCAGTGCCCATGGAGGACCCAGTGCATACTAGGCAACAGGACACATGCTGAACCTAGGTGACTGAAATACTAATCATTTCTGCAGAACATACTAATGAACATGCCCTGTGAATATGACCTATCTCTAGTCTTTCAATGTGTTCTGTTTTTATGAACATGAGTGTACTTTTACTACGATCTTTGGAGGTGCCGACGTGCCGGAATTTTGTCACACGGGAGTTCTTTTACGTGCCAGTGAATCTACCGACACGAGGCTGACGTATATGGGCACGTTCAAATACCACCGGACTGAGCCAGGATCGAACCTGCCAAGTTGGGTTCAGAAGGCCAGATCGTCAACCACCTGAGCCACTCACCCCGGCCCATTAAGATAAGTTCCAGACATCAAGTTCCCAAGTATTAAGCAGAACTAAACATAAATATTCCAAATAATTGAGTGTGATTTAATAGAATCCGATGATGTTCCTTCAAGAACGAAACATGTCATTCCTTGTTTAATAGTGTGTATTTTTATTCCTTGTTTAATAGTGTGTATTTTTATTCCTAGTTTAATAGTGTGTATTTTTATTCCTTGTTTAATAATGTGCATTTTTATTCCTTGTTTAATAGTGTCTATTTTTATTCCTTGTTTAATAGTGTGTATTATTGTTCCTTGTTTAATAATGTGCATTTTTTACAGGTACTGGTATGTTACAGTGTATTATTTATATGTAACTGAATAGCTCTTAAGGGGCTGCCTAGCCGAGGCGGTAAAGGCGTGCTCGGTTCACCCGGAAGGACGTGGGTTCGAATCCCAGTCAAAAAGTCGTAACATTTAAGAAACGAGATTTCCACTTCCGGAGGTGCACATGGCCTTTTGGTTCACTCAGCCTACACCAAAAATGAGTACCACGTTAATTCATGGGGGCAAAGTCGGCCGGGCGTAGAGCTAACCACTCTAACCCATCAAGTGCCGAGTTTACGGATGATGGAAGCCTTTATCTTCCACCCCTCCAAGGGCCATCATGGCCTGTACGAAGATGAATTGCTTTGCTTAGCTTGGATAGCTTTTAAGTTACATTTAAGTGATTCGACACTGGAAAGTGTGGCTTCCTTCTTAACATAAAAATAAATTTAGTCCCACATGAGTTCTCTTACGTGCCAGTAAATCAACCGACACGTGGATGACGTATTTCAGCACCAACAAATACCACCGGACTGAGCCAGGATCGAACCTGCCAAGTTGGGGGCCAGAAGGCCAGCGCCTCAACCGTCTGAGCCGCTCAGCCCGGCAGAGGAATTTACCAGACACGGCTACAATCCTCGACCCAACCTCTGAACCGAAGGCCTGGACGAAGATCATTCAGCGAAGGAACTAAGACAAAATATAGTAAGTGTATATATGTATGTATGTATGTATGCTCAATCCTCAGCCCTAAAGCTGGTTGGATCCTCCACAGCTCCACCATCACTTGTCATAGATGGCCTAGGCATCACTGAAGAGGCGTAGTAGGGAAATGAGGAGTGGGGTAGTTTTCCGTTGCTTTACCTCACCGAGCCAGAAGTTGCTATTACACATCAGTCTGCCAAGCCCACTGAAATGCGTGCACCAACCGACCCTATGAGCAATATTTTCACGTATGGTTTTTCAGGCGTTTACTCTCTTAACCAGCGTTTCGTCTTAGGTCTGACACTAGACTCATCAGAGTGGGATGTGTCAGACCCTACCCACTGACGCTGGGGTGTATGCAGGTGAACTTATCAGAAGCCTATATTAAAGAGGCACAGTCCGATAACTGTGGGAAGGGTCTGACACATCCCACTCTGATAAGTCTAGTGTCAAACCTAAGACGAAACGCTGGTTAATAGAGCAAACGCCTGAAAAACCATACATCTAATTTTTGATCTGATTTTTGATATGCTCTATTGGTGGAAAAATATCTGATTCCCTCCATGGGAACTTAGAATTTCCATTCGGAATTGCTAGGCGGGCATTAATTCCATTGTGGAGTTTTATCTCCCGTATGCAGTTATCAGACTGTGCCTTTTAAATAGGCTTCTGATAAGTTCACAGTTTTCATTACCGAGCTGTGTCATCCGTGGGATTGACCCTGCCGTCACTGAACAGGATATCCTGCAGGAACTGCAACACGAGGGCGTCCCTGTCCGCCGGGTGTTTCGAATCTTCAACACCGACGGCCCGACCTTCATGGTTCACCTCCGCCTCGCTTCACTTGCCGACGCAGACCATCTCACCACCACCGGCGTCCGTTTTCGAGGGCGAACCGTGGAGCACTCTCGCTCCCCACCGCGGCTTGACCATTCCTCCCGTCATCCACCCTCCTCTTCTCCTCCACCCACCCACCCGTCGCCAGCTGTTAACCTTTCCGCACCACAACCAAACTTCTTCCTTTCGCCGCTCCCTACCTTCGACTTTCTCCGACTACTTGCCACTTCCATCACGAACATTACCACTACACTCTATTACCTTCTATTACAACAACACCCGAACCCTTACTCTACCTTCATGCCGACCCCAAACATTGTACAAGCTTAATCTATGTAACATGCTTATGTAATTCTTTGTATTATTTTTCCCGAATGCGCGCCCGAGATACACTACGTCGCTGTAAAACAAGTCGCTTTCCCTTCTCCCTCTGGTGTTTGTGGGGGTTTGCTTCTGCAGGTCTTCTCTGGGCCCCGGCTTGTTGTGACCGTACCCCTGCGCCCAATTCACGTACTCTCATTTATGTATGTACAACACATACATCCTGTGTGTTTCTGTTTCCTCTCATCATTTCTTCTGTGGCAGGAATGAAATAACTTACTTCGCATCGCATTCACCTGCATACACCCCAGCGTCAGTGGGTAGGGTCTGACAAATCCCACTCCGATGAGTCTAGTGTTCAGACCTAAGACGAAACGCTGGTTAATAGAGCAAACGCGTGAAAAACCATGCATCTAATTTTTTATATGCTCTATTGGTGGAAAAATATCTAATTTCTCCATGGGAACTTAGAATTTCCATTCAATATTTTCACACCATTCATAGCAGAGACTGGCTGCATAAGGAATGGCATTACTAGCATCACTCATACCTCAGTCACTTTCATATTGTCAAAGCCAAGGATAAGACAGAGACAGATCAATGAAAGTAACAAAATTTCTCAACCATATACCAGAACACATAGCGCACTGTAAACACTACGTCCCGTCAGCAAAGGCATAGTAAAAAATGCATTATTTACATAGAAATGTCAACAGAAAATAAGACATAGCTTGCAATTCAAAACTGTACCAAAGGCTGATATTCAAACACAATAATCCATGGTTTATATACAAACACATTCCTTTTATGATGAACCCCGCGGAATCTGATAATTTCCTTCCGCAGAAATGTGAGCTCAAAGCATACGTCCTGATTCAAATTAAAACGTACTCTCGGACAGGAATTAAAATGGATTCATAGCAGGGCTCCAATAGCGGCAATTCGACTTCATCAGAAACCTGTATCTAACAAAAGCATTATCGGATTTCCGTTTGCCTGGCTATAAGACAAGACTAGCACTGGGCGATAGAAAATAAACACACACTGAGGAGAAATTGGGAAGATAAATATTTTTCCTTCTGTAAGATCTAATCGGTCGTGAAAAAACAGTATCCCTCATAAAACAAAGAACAGTCTATATTGATCCAACCATGGCCGAATCCATTAACACAAAGGTTCACGAACATGTTCGTAAAACACAAAGAGAGCTTAGTACAGAGACTTCACTTAATACTGTAAAACCATTCAGAAAGGAGCGATAGAGGAGTGTGACCTGTTTAACTTTCTTTAGAGTGTATGTAAAACATATAAACATGGAAATCTGAAGATAGAACCACAGAAAAGTACTTTTAAATGTCGTATCCGAATACACAACACAGCGGAAATCTTCAAGATTAAAAAGAATAAATAAATAAATAAATAAATAAATAAATAAATAAATAAATAAATAAATAAATAAATAAATAAATAAATAAGTAAGTAAATAAATAAATATAAATAAATAAATAAATAAATAAATAAATAAATAAATAAATAAAATATATAAAATAAATATTAAGAAAATTGCTTTAAAAATACACACTATTCCGAGAGAAGCAGAATACGATAAATGGTTGTATCTCCCTCAAAACAGTAAAGGGGGCTTCTTTTTAAGGAATATACTCAAGTTCGTACGTGCGTTCGAAACCACCAAGGAATCACTAGCAGCGTGTTTCTTTCTTTCTTTCTTTCTTTCTTTCTTTCTTTCTTTCTTTCTGTTTTCTTAATCTGTACACCCTCCAGGGTTGGTTTTTCCGTCGGACTCAGCGAGGGATCCCACCTCTACCACCTCAAGGGCAGTGTCCTGAAGTGTGAGACATTGGGTCGGGGGGGAACTGCTGGGCAGGAGGACCAGTACCTCGCCCAGGCGGCCTCGCCTGCTATGCTGAAAAGGGGCCTTTTGGGGGATGGGATGTTTGGAAGGGATAGACAAGGAAGAGAGGAGGAAGCGGCCGTGGCCTTAAGTTAGGTACTATCCTGGCATTTGCCTGGAGAAGTGGCAAACCACGGAAAACAACTTCGAGGATGCCTAAGGAGGGAATCGAACCCGCCTCTACTCAACTGACCTCCAGAGGCTGCGTGAACCCTGTTCCAGCCCTCGTACCACTTTTCAAAATCACTAGCAGCGTATGGCGTGAAACTGTCAAGATGGATGGAAACAAAGCAGCAGGAGTTATGACAGTAACCGGTGTCCACAGTGTCGAGAAGTAACTCTTCCTTACGTCCTAAGACATTGCGCACAGACTCCAGTATGGTTGTCTATGTAGACATTCACGGTAAAAAAAAAAGAAATGTGTTCATCTTAAGCACAGATTTCCGCGCTCGTAAGTAGCTTCCGGAGTGAATACGTTTGTGGTTGTGAAGTCTGCCAACAGCAAATATGGAAATAACTTTTTTTTTTTTACGGTGTATCGACACAGATAGGGACAATGGAACAAGAGAGGTCTAGAAGTGGGAATGAATCGACCGCTGCCTCAATTAAGGTACAATACATCTCCAGCATTTGTCTGTTGTGAAAATGGGAAAGCACTGAAGACCATCTTCAGGGCTGCCGCCAGTGGGATTCGACCCCACTATCCCCCGGAATGCAAGCTGACAGCTACGTGCCGCAAACTGCGCAGCCAATCGCTCGGTCGACGTCTATCCAAATCAACTGAAAGTGGCTATCGTGGTCATGGATTATTATTATTATTATTATTATTATTATTATTATTATTATTATTATTATTATTATTATTATTATTATTATTGTACCGGGCGGTACACCTCCACGCCGCGAATTCAAATATTGCGCCAGTTGAAACCTCTCTACAGGAGAAACTCTGAACTTTAAAATCTGTATTAAATCAAAGGTTTCTTGGAAGATGTCGCTACTGTAAATTTTGAAGTGTTCTGAACTATGTCTATTTCGATTTGTGTTTGTTTGCTCTGTAGCAAGAAGTGTGGACATTCTCTTCTAGATGTCACTACTTAAAAACTATAACCGTGCACCCTGGTGCGAAGTGAACGAACTGTTTTTTGAAGAAATTTTGTATCCATAAGTTTGTTCTTTGTTAAATTTCTTTCTTTCATTTTTTGGGTTGGCAATATTGATCTCTGTTTCCGCCAGTTTTAAATTTAGCCAATCCTAAAATTTCTGTAATTAATTTTCGACCAATAAGGTGTTTCTTCACCGTCCTGTATGTTAGTTTTTGCTGTCGGCCAATAAAAGTTTGTGGGTGGGTTGTTATCATTCACGAAAGGTCTCGAATGTTCCACGAGGGTATATAAACTGCTGATTTTCTTGTCTCGGGGCCACTTCAGTACCATCTTTCGCAGTGTGTGAATATATATATAGCAGGGGGCGGGAAGCGCCTCTTTCTCCAAGCAGCAGTTCATCTACAAGGTAATGGCCTGTTAACATCTTCATTTCTTGATAGCTCAGCAGTTTAACTCTCGGGGAAGGTTCGAAACCTTTAGTATGTAAACTACCCTTTTAAAATGTAAATTCTTTTCTGTCTATCTATAAATCACAAATCTGTAAAGCGGGGATAGAGAGTGCTTCACCCTCTCGAACTCCCCTTCATTTTGAATTTGAGGTGACTATGTTTTAGTAACCGTTTTTCTCTTCCTTCTTAAAGTCTTAAACTTATTTGCCAACTAGTCACCTCCCTAGTACGGGATTAGCCCCTGTATAACTGGCCGAGTGCCACCTAGGTTTTAAGAAGTTTCATGTAGGAGTGCAAGCTACGCCTCCAATCAATTTGGTTTTTGGGCCATTTAATTAACCCAGAGTTTGTTTTTTTCATGTGAAGGCCCTGTAGGTTGGGTACAAGATACCCCTGTTTCACTGTATGTGTGCCTTAAGGGCAGTTAGGAATGATATTTTTGATATTTGCTTTACGTCGCTCTGACACAGATAGGTCTTATGGCGACGATGGGATAGGAAAGGCCTAGGAGTTGGAAGGAAGCGGCCGTGGCCGAGATTATGGTACAGCCCCGGCATTTGCCTGGTGTGAAAATGGGAAACCACGGAAAACCATCTTCAAGGCTGCCGACAGTGGGACTCGAACCCACTATGTCCCGATTACTGGATACTGGCCGCACTTAAGCGACTGCAGCTATCGAGCTCGGTAGTTAGGAATGAAGGTTGTTGTAGCCTTTGATAGGCTTGTAAAATTGAGAGCGGGTCTGCTCTTTTCCTCTTAACATTGTAATTAGGAGCAAGTGCTCCTCGTACTTAGGGGTTTTCTGCACTTTAGTTATTGTGGTGGTGAGCTGAGAGCTCAGAAATTAATCTTGGGGCTCGAAGACCAAATCTTGTAACAATTGTAATTTCTTAGCTTGTTTTCCTGCTACTTGGTACCTGTTACTCTGTTGTTGTTATTTGTTGTTTTTGAAAAGAAAATATAACCTTTGTTAGAGTTTTAAATTAACTTTAATTTTGTAAGTTGAGACCTATTCCCGCCCGCACCTTCTTTCACCTCTAACTACCACGGATAACTCCGTAACAATTATTATTATTATTATTATTATTATTATTATTATTATTATTATTATTATTATTATTATTACCGTATTTACGCGAATAATCCCCGCACCCTAAGTTTAGGAAGGCTGATTTTGAAAAAATTAAATGCCAACATTGACGCAAATAAAACCCACTACCAATTACGTGCCTTAAAATTTTTAAAACACTATGCGGGGATTATTCGAGTAAATACGGTATTATATTAATATCTAAGCGTTCCTTTGCATAGATAGTTTATGATAATTTTCTTATAGCTCAACGTAAAACTGTAGCGTAGCCTATATAATATTCTCCTTCAATGTGAAATAACAGCGTTCAAGCACTTGCAGAGTTATTGGAAGAATTCCCGAACACAAAGTGCTACCCGCATGCTCATACATCCTAAATTAACGTGAGTGGCTCCATATAAAATACCCCTTTGAGAGCGAAACCACCTTCTGTACACGTGTAGGTTACATGAAACAAAAGAAGCGTAGAACATTAATTAAAAATAATCTTTCAGACAAAGTTCGGCTTGCTTAATGAAATTCATGCCTAGAAGCACTCTTAATATGTTTCACACGAAGAGGCAAGAGCAATGAACGAACGAAGTAATTCGCAGTAATTGGAAGCGAGAAATCCACAGGTGCTAGCAATGGCAGCCATATAACTGAAACTGAAGGGAAGCGAAGAGAAGAGGATTACGTACAAATCAGCAAGCGTATTATAACGCTGCACGCCAGCCAGCAAGTTGGAGGAACCCCTCCACTACCATACAATAGTTCTTGTTCACATTACACAAAGTTTGCTGCAAACTGCATTCGTTGAACTTGGGTTAAGTCTCGCCTCAACTTCAACGTTAATACTTTTCAAGTTGGGAGGCATTTATCTGCTCGAGTGCTTGTTCAAAGATAACAAGCCAGCAATAGACGATGGGAAGAAGCTTACAATACGTGCATAAAATAACATTAATGTCACCGGAAAACGCCTCCAGAGAAAGCACATCGCGTCTGAAAGAAATAACAAGAATGAACTCTCGCATATTCCGTCAACTTAAGGGGAGACGTGCACGAAAATTCATGGATTTACTCAATTATGTGTAACTCTGACATTATCTGAGGTTAGAATTATTAAACTTTGCACATTGATTTCAAATACAGTTTTCTTAGCTACAAACATTAATCAGTATATTTGGATAAAGGTTTTTGAATGCTTTTCAAATTTGATTATTGGTCATATTGATGTAACTTTTCCACATTAACGGCGAAGTCCTGGACCTTGTAATTTTTTCAGTGATTTCTAAGACCTCGATGATTTAACGCCTGCAGGCGTTTTTAATTTTGTATCTATTTCGATTTTAAAAATAACTTAACTTTCCAATTTGAAAAGTTCACAAAAAGTAGGCCTACATGATGATGCTTGTTGTTTAAAGGGGTCTAACAGGTAAGCCATCGGCCCCTAATGGTACGAGGTACAACGAAATGAAACGATAATTAACAATTCAAATTGTATCCACTGAAAAAAGCAAAGCAAAGTCTTCTCCGTAAAGGCCATGACGGCCCTGGGAGGGGTGGAAGGTAAAGGCTTCCACTATCCGTAACCTCGGCACTTGATGGGGTAGAGTGGTTAGCTCTACGCCCGGCCGCCTTTGCCCCCAGGAATTAACCTGGTTCTCATTTTTCGTGTAGGGCTGAGTGAACCTCAGGGCCATGTGCACCTCCGGAAGTGGAAATCTCATTTCTTAAATTTTACGACTTCCTGACGGGGATTCAAACACACGTCCTTCCGGGCGAGCCGAGCACGCCTTTACCGCCTGGACCAGGCAGCCCCTGTTGTATCCACTGACTAAAATATAAAACTAATGATGATGAAAAAATGACCATGAATCCAAAACAACCACTGGATTCAATTCACAATGCCTTCTTTTCTGAGATGATGCTTGTTATAAAAAGGGGACCAAAATCCAGGTCACCGGCCCCTCATAACAGTACTAATCACAGATAATGCAGACCCCTGGTATGTCACACACAATGGCACCACTCGCAGACAACGCAGACCCATGGTGTTCCCCACATAATGGTACTAACTACGGGCAACAGCCAAACCCGTGGTGTTCCTGAAATAGTGGTACTAATCAGAGGCAACGTGGCCCCGTGATGTTCTTCGTATAGTGGTACTACTCATAGACAGACCCATTCTGAATTCAGGGGAACCAACAAATTCCAGCGCACCATACGGCACCCTTTCTCGCATGGACACTAGTCCGCGCAGCCATGTGCCCGCTCTCTCGCCTCGGTGGGATACACACGATGGTACTAGCCACAGACAACACTCATACCCGTGATGTTCCTCATGTAAAGTAACGTCGACCCATGGTGTTCCTTGCTAAAATGGTACTAATCACAAGTAGTCTCATGGCTCTAAATTCATCATCCCTCGGTCGTCCCTATTAGTCGGCTGCTACGACAGGCAGGGGAAACTACGGGAGTATTGTTCATCTGAGTCCCCCATCCACAGCGGGTAAAAAATACATATTGAACTCTAAAATCCATAAAATTGCATATTTTGTAATTCCCTTACACACAAATATGTAACAGTGTTTAGCCTGCCTGTCTATCAAGTTTCAGATTGATATCTTTAACAGTTCAAGAGAAAAAGGTAAAGGAAAGTCCAGGAAATGACTATTGAATTTCTCAACATGCAACCTCGCACAGTACTTCTGAAATCAAAACAAACTTCCATTGGTAATCGCCATGCTTTACTCGCCGGATATGATGCTTCACACCCTTCTTCAATACTTCCAAGTGTGATACCGTCAACTGCCTGACTAAACAGACTTAAAGAGTTCAGCGAAGGTGAAAGATAAATTAAAAAGACGGCATGACACTGAACGCGCATGTGTTCGAAATTTAATTTTTTTAACTGCACTTAGGTACTGAATTCAACCAAATCCTTCTGGGACAAAATTTTCAACATAATAAGCTAGCAATTTTAACAAACAAACAAACAAACAAACAAAATCATCAATTTTGAAGGATTTCGTGCACATCTCCCTTAAAACGGTGAAAACAACTACTCCATAAGTTATTTTACAAGCAGTACAAAATGAATCTTGTTGTACATAAGGAGGTGACGATGGAAGGGAGTGAGCATTCTGTGGCTAAGGTGGTGCGGCCATGTGATGTAAGCGAATGATAGTGGGTTACTCATGAGTTAGGTTCGGATGTAAAGGAAAAGTCATATTTCAATCCTAACGTGTTTTTATCCGAAATACGAAAAATAATTGTGAATGATGGATCCCTGACCACTTTTATATTGCATATAAATGCATATTTGGGCCATTTTTACGGATTTGGTCATATTGTACTTATTTTAATAATATAAGGTCATACTTGGTTATATGAGAATTTTTGTTGAAATTGAGGCGTCTTTTTTTTCTTTCAAGGTACATGTTATGTGCGTCGATTTTCTAACACAGGATTTCAAAATACTATAATAGATGTATTTTTATTTATTTTCATGAAAGAGATAGGTATCAGGTTTAGAAGACATGATTCCGAGAAAGATATGCTCTACGAACGTATGTCGACAGATTCCAAAAGTAATCCAAATGCTTCATTTTTGGTTATTTTTTAGGAAAACAGCGAGAGAACTGCGGCTCTGGATTATGATACTGAATGAAATATAAAGTTTTAATTTATCTACCGTAGCTCTGTCAATCTGCATTATTAAATTATCGCTTGTCATTGACACGTTTAATGTTAGTAATACTCTAATATTTGTTGACTATTCCTAAAATACCTAAGTCATATTTTACCTTCTTAAGGTCATATTTAGTTTTTAGGGCATATTTGCTTGCATATTTTGTACTTCTTTAGGTTATAAACTTCCGAACGTTACTCATGAGTAGGGCTCGGAAGTGGAGGGAAAAACTTTTTTTTTTCTTTTCTGTTTTTCTTTTCGAGTATCCGAAGACGAGATCCAACATAACGTATGTTCATTCTGGGTCACTGTAGGTCAGAAAATGGTAGGTTTTATTTGTCCCTTATTTTCCTTTTTTGGCATTTTTTGGCTTATTCGTCCTTTGTATAGCCTTTTTCATGTTTTATCGGCTTGTTTTTCTTTTGCTACTTCATCTTCTTTTGATTACATTTGTATTGTTAATTCTCAATTAGAACCATCATTAGTCCAACAATCACCTCTTACATATCTTTTCTCTACTAAATACAAATGTCTGAACCATTCTGAAAAGAAAGAAAAGTGAAATGAAATAAAAAAAATTGAAACTATTACTGAAAAAGCAGGGGTATCAAATTATGCGTGAAAATAAGTGAAATGTTGAAAGGAGAAAATTTTGAGGTAAGTGTTTTGGAAGAGGAAGACCTCACTTGCTTACAGTATGAACCCTTGATGTGGAGAGAAGTGTTGTCTGAAAACCGGTGACCCTTTACACCTAAGAACCTGGAGATGACTATTGTGAAGTACTGCAAGGCCAAATGAGGTAAGGTTTCGGAATTAACATTTCTGTAATCCTAGTGTGGTTAAACAAAAATTTCTTTCTCCCGGATGTCCATTGCGGGTTTGCTGAATTAATTATAGGTGGAGAAATTATTTCATTCTAAATTCTGCATGTTAAATTTCACAAACTCACAAACACGGAATTCTTCTTTTTTAACTTATGTAGGTAAGGCAAGGGTGTATTCTGCCCGAAGACAGGTCCGAACCTCCGCAGAGGTGTTCCTGAGCCGGAGTTTACGTACTGTAGGGTGGCCGGTTCCTTTCCACTCCTCCATTCCCTTACCCCCCACCAACAGCGCGTGGCAACCCATCCAAATCTTGACCACGTCTAATGTTGCTTAACTTCGGAGATTTCACGGGATCCTGTGTTTCAACACGGCTACGGCCGTTGGCTTAACTTACGTTAACCTTAAAATTATATATTGTCTGAAAGAAGTAGTATCTTATTCATATGTTTTTTCACCGTATGTTTCATACAATCAGAATTTTACATTTTTAATCATTACATTCCTTCATTAAAAATATAATTAAAATTATGAATGAATACGATCGCATTTTCATGTTCTTTTTGTCAGTTTTAGGTATTATTTTGATATTTTAAAGTCTTTTTAAGGCAATTTGTAAGTCTGGCTCCGCGGTGTAAGGGGCAACGCGTCCGCCTGTCACCCGGCGTCCCCGAGTTCGATTCCCGGCCGGGTCAGGGGTTTTTACTTGTAATGATTAATATCCATGGCCTGGGGACTGGGTGTTTGTGTCGTCCTTAATGTTCCTTTCCAAAAAAACAACACTTCACAATTCCGCCATTCCAATAACACGCAGGTTCATACATCAGTAGGGGCAAAAGATCCACAAGGGTCGACGCCCCGAACAAATAGCATTTAATAAAAAGGCAATTTATAGGTCTTCAAATTCCGAGCCCTAGACATTACAGCGAAAAGAACAACTCTATCACTAAGGACTGACCGACTGACTACAAACATCGTACGACACGACGTGTCGAATGGACTTTTTCCCACCCTTCAAAAATTCAACTAACTCTGCCGGGTTTGAACCTGCTATCTAGGGAGGCCGACACTCTACCACTGACCCACAGAGGGAGCTGCCATAATACACAATATCCTTCTGCTTTACCAATTTTATGGGCTCGACAATTCATGAGATGGCCTTCGTGACACCAGTCACATGTGAATTTATGTGACGGTTAGTACTTTGATATATATATGTGTGTGTGTGTGTGTGTGTGTGTGTGTAAGGACGAACACAAGCACTGAGCCCCGAGCTAGAGACTTCACCATAAGCGGCTGAAGAATCAAAACTAGGGTCCTCTGAACCGAGGACCTGAATGCTGACAATTCAACCAAGGCCCCGGAGGGCATTTATATATTATATTATATTATATTATATTATATTATATTATATTATATTATATTATATTATATTATATTATATTATATTATATTATATATTTCAAAGATGTCAATCCAATTCTTCCCGGCATACATTGAAGGACGTTTTCCTTCTCATGCTCGAAATACAGCCCTTGAAATAAGACACCAAAAGAGCAATTACACCACCCTCGCTGATAGCTAGAGGGCCACAAATGTTGGTGAAATGCAATTAGGAAAGATAAATGAACTTCAAAATGTGTTCGAGGAGGAGAAGGAAAATGGAATGATAAAAAGAGAAATGTCACGAGGACAAACAAAGGACAGGGTGGGAGCACTGCTGAATGTGACATATGTCGGGAACAAACCGCGGTTAAGGGACCAGCACGCGGGAACATTGAAGAGAGAAGACACTCGAGGTAATCTAGACTAAGAACAGGTGTGACAGAGAAAGAGATGTCAGATACTAGTATATCTCAACTAAGCCTATCAGCTGAGGCATGACTTTCTTCGCCTTAACGACAAACGCAACAGAAACAATCTTGAAGCAATTTTGAGACATCCTAAATAATAATAATAATAATAATAATAATAATAATAATAATAATGAATTCTGCTTCCTCCAGCTTGAGGTTGCTATGGAGAGTCGCCCCAAAAAAGAATGAGCGCGTGTATTAAGCACCTCACAGGTACACTTTTCTGAGAAACAACTTCTTCCTCCTCTTATTCTTCTTCTACAGCTTTTTCTCCACACCTGTGGGGTCCCGGGCGCGGTGTCAACACATGTGAATTAGACCCTGTTTTACGGCCCAACGCCCCTCCTGATGCCAACCCTTTATAGAGGGATGTAATCACCATTGCGTCTTTCTGTGATGACTGACAGTGTGGTGTGTTGTCTGAATATGATGGGGAAAGTGTTGGGACAAGAAAAAACCAACGCACAGTCCCCGACCCAGATTAATCAATTAGACGTGATTAAAATCCCCGACCCGGCCGGAAATTGAACCCAGTATCCTCTGAACCGAAGGCATCAACGCTGACCATTTAGCCAATCAGTCGGACTTTCCTCAGAAACAACCGAACCCGTAAATTTCAATCGCAACGATTTCCTATTGTAATCGAAACAGACTTTCAACGTATTAGGTCGTGTTACGTACATGTAGTACGTGTTGAAGAGATGTTAAGTACAGAACAAAAATGGCCAGCCGGACACCAATGGGATCCGAACCCACAACCTCCCGAATTCCTATTGTATATTCATTATTACTAACCTTGTTTACTTCAACGTAAATGTTTCACAACAGTGGCCTTCAACCACAGTAGCAATCTTGGCCCAGTGTTATTATTATTATTATTAATATTATTTACGTCGCACCGACACATCTAGGTCTTATGGCGAACGACGGGATAGGAAAGGGCTAGGAGTGGGAAGGAAGCGGCCGAGGTCTTAATTTACGTACAGCCCCAGAATTTGCCTGGTGTGAAAATGGGAAACCACGGAAAACCATATTCAGGGCTGCCGACGGTTGGATTCGAACCCACCATCCCTCGAATTACAACTCACAGTACGCACAATCAACTCGCTCGGTGTTTGCAATCCATGGGACACGATACATTATTATCTTTCCTACCGATTGCCATACACATGATTCTAGTTTTGAAAATGGTGAAATTACTTTTGTGAATTACAACGACAGGGACAACTTGAAGTGAAATTTACTTACTTTGCGCTAAGCGCGAAATTACTGCAAAATCCTCAAAAGATATCGAACTTCAAATTTTGTTCATAGATTGTGACTTTATGAGAAAAGGAAGAGAGAACAAGGATATCCCAACACGACAGAAACACCTGACAGGTTTACTCTACTCGGAAATCTCCTTATAGTATGACCACACACGGCAAAGGCGATAGGAAAAAGTCCGTTCTATTTATTTATTTATTTATTTATTTATTTATTTATTTATTATTTATTATAATTTATATATTCAAATAAAAAGTAATAAAAAATCATAAGAGATTAAAAACAATAAAATATAGAATGGATCGTCAAACATCTAGGTGCAAGGAAAGAGCGAGGTGGTTTGAAGAAAGCAGATCAAATATAAATGCAATTAAGCAATACATTCTACAAAAATAACAAGTGTAATATTACAAGAGCCAAAGTTTGTAAAAAAAATGCCTAAACGGGTAAGTGGCACCTACACAGGACCCAGAGGCGTGTCCCTCATAAACACGAGCCAATCCCGAAGTACCAAAATACAACGGTCAAAAGAGAGAAATGATAGATTACAGATATTACAAATATATATGAATTACATGGCCACTGAGTAAGCAATCAAGGTATTACGGCGGAGGTAACTTCGAAAACAACATTCCCTTCCAGCCTGTACTCTAAATTTTCAGGTGAATATTAAATATCAATGCGTACAAATCCGGATAAAAGCAAGCAAGCTCCAAGATTCAAAAGGTGACTTTTTAGTTACTTCACATTGCTTCCTCAGAACTATTTTTAGGTCCGGTACTCTGGATGAATGGTCAGCATACTTGTCTTCAGTTCAGAGTGCCTCGGGTTCGATTCTCGACAGGGTCAAGGATTTTAACTCTGCATGATTAATTTCTCTGACTCGGGGACTGGGTGTTTGTGTTCGTCTCATGTGTGTAAGTCATGGTCTAAGAGACCGAATGCCACAAGACACAAAAGAAATTGTGAAAGACACCCTTCCTTCTCAGTCCTATTTCTGACCTACCCATAGTTAGCATAAGACTTGGACGAGTAGGTGCGATGCAAAACGAATAGCAGAAAAATTCTTTGCAATACTGTTTTTGTAAAGTTAATGCTTCAGCGTTTATCACAGAATACCTTTGATATTATAAATAACATCACATTCAACTTGTTATTCACCTTTCAGTTCATTAAGCTGAATATCTTACCATGCGCTAGTATGTTTTATCGAGACACACAGTAATACCCTGAGTTGTTTTTTGTGACGAGGCAAAGACAGAAGAGGAATCTGAAATTAATAGCGACACGAGTGAGATCACCGCCATGAATCGTGCTGGTTAGACAGCTTAACGTTTTATTTTATTACATTACAAGAGCTACCGACTCGAAAGTCAAACGCAATATACTCAACTCTTTCACACACTTAAATGATATTTACATTTTCCGTCTATCCTCCCTTTCGACAGATAAATCGCTTTTTTTCGTGGTAGAATGAAACATTTAATTTTATATTTACCGTAATCCTCAAACATGCTAATGATCGATGTGCCCATATCCGTGGCTATTCATCTGTATTAGTGGGAACCTGGACCGCGCCGTAAAATAGGTCAAACCTAACGTACAGTTCTCTCATAATACATCAGCAACATAGTTCACAGAGTGCTCTTCATTAAATCAAAAACATAACGCTGTAAATATATATATATATATCAATATTGAAATGTATAAGTGAAAAACGTCCTACGAATAATAATTCCAAGTAGGCCTATGAAATACGTTTGGACAAGAAGGGAAGTATCACCGAAATGAGATACAGAATGTGCTCTAAGTTTCTAGTACTGATGATGATGATGATGATGATGACGACGACGATCATCAGGGGCCTAACATCTAGGTCATTGACCCATAATGGGATGAAATGTAATGACAATTTGAAAGTTCAAAATCATCCACTGACCAGAATACAAATTAGGATGAAGAATGAATGGATGAATATAAATTTAAAACAATCAGTGGATCCGACCCAGAAACTATAATAAACAAGAATATTCCTGACCAAGGGACTGCTTCTAAAGCACAATCCTGAATCGAGGATTCTTGTTGTCTAAAGGGGTCCAAAATCCAAGTCAACGGCCCCTCATACGAGGTTTGTCCGGAAAATACGTATAAAAGTTGAATAATAACTTTATTTGACAATTATTCAGGTATTACAATATGGTCTCCTTCAAAGTACTCTCCCTGAGACAAGATGCACTTCTGCCAACGCCGTTTCCACTGTTGATAACATTGTTGAAAGTCTTCAGTTGTGATGCTGTTCAGTTGCCGTGTCGTTTCTCCCTTGATGGCTACCACATCATCCAAGTGCCGCCCCCGAAGCACCATTTTGCATTTCGGGAACAGGAAGAAGTCACAAGGGGCTAAATCGGGTGAATAAGGCGGGTGGTCTGTCACGGTGATTGAGCTTCGGGCCAAAAACTCACGCACAACGAGCGACGTGTGAGCGGGCGCATTGTCGTGATGAAGGATTGTCTCCGTAAACTTGCTGCAAACATTCAAAAATCTCACGGCCATTCTTACCTAGTTTGGCAAGAAACTTGATGTTGATGCGCTGTTCCTCAATCAGAGAGAGCTCCATACCGACGGCAGGTGAAAACGGGTAACTTTCAACAAGCAGCCGCACACTGCTACTGACACGCAGAGCTCTCCGACTCGAACTGAGCGCTGAGAAGATTGGCGACAACAGCAGTGCCACCTGGCGGCGCCTCCACGATACGTGATACGTCACCCCGACGGATTTGTACGTATTTTCCGGACAAACCTCGTAATGGTACTTATCGCTAGTAAAGTAGAACCATGGTATTTCTCATATTGCGTTATTAATCAAAAGTAGCGTAGACTCACGGTATTACACACATTATGGTACTACTCACAACTATTGTACGTCGCACGGTAACGCACACTTATGGTGTTTCTCACATAATGGCGCCAATCATAGGCAAGGCAAACCCATGGTGTTCCTCACCCAGGTGTACTAATCACGGGCGCCGGTATTCCCGTGGTGTTCCTAATATAGTGGGTACTAATCACAGGCAACGCCCAGACCCGTGGCGTTGCTCACAATGGTACTAATCACGCGTACTGGAAAACCCACACAGAATAACCTTCTGTTGCTACTAATCACAAACCTGTTGTGTACCTAACACAATGGTACTAGTCGCAAGTACAGGCGACCCATAATGTTCCCCGCGTGATGGCACTAATCACAAGTAGTTTCATGGTTCTAATAAAATCATCCCTTGGTCGCCCCTTTTGGTCGCCACTTACGACAGACAGGGGATACCGTGGGTGTATTCTTTGTCTGCGTCCCCCACCCATAGGGGGTAGTCCGTAGTATTTGTTTTTTCTACAGAAACTAATTTTGCGCCTCATTACTGGTTGTGTTCGTCTTACCTACGCACTCTGGCTTCCAGTCTTAAGCAACATACCACCGCAATCACTAGATATCGGATTTATATGCTGTATAAATCACCAATATAAGCATGCAACTAGGCTGCAAAAAGTGGTGAAATATGCATTTGAGTATGCACTTATTTTCGTGCTATTAAACACTTGTGTGAAATGCAAACGTAATATTCCTTTACTACACACACGTGATTCACTCACACCCATACATATGAATGAACAACGGAATGAAAAACAAAAAAATCACACTACTTTCAGCTGCGGCTGTGCCACTAGTACAAACAATCCGTGCACAGTGTGAGAGACGTATCAATCTACCCGCGTTCTCTGTTAAAACAATATGCACACGTCTCCTGGATAAGACACATGATAAACCAATTAGTAAGGTGGTAAGAAAACGTGTAAAAACACAAACGTGAAGAAACACACCTAAACACACATCCCTCTTTCATTTTACACTGCACGCCCTACTTTTCCTGTCAATAATTTGATTTTTTCAGTACACTACAAAAAGTAGCCCGGATTCCGTTTTGTTTGCAGACGGAGTCCGGGGTTTCCTGGGATACATTCCAGTTCATGCTTCACGTTTTTCATAATGTCCAGTGAATCACCAAGACGCAATCCACGTGTTTCTAACTTCTGGATTGCTTCTGGGATGATTTGGAAGTGTGTCTTGATAGGTGCCTGTTTCTTTTCAACAGTTTCATTGGCGAAATCGTTCACGTCATTAATTACCAACATTTTCTTGAAGACTGCTTGTAAAACACGTTAAAATGTACACAATAAATCCAAAATTTGAAATGTATGCTTTAATCTCAAATAATTCGTCCTATTTCATCTTCAAACTCACTTCCTTGTCTGTTTTGGAGATCTCCATATCGGCAAACTAGAAATACTAATCCGATGTCTAGTTATCACTGAGGAGGTCAGAATCGCTACTAAAAAGCATGGAGGAAAATTGCAAGCAATCCGTGTTTACCAATCCATGCAGATACGCTAAGAACTACGGGAAAGCGATTGAAATCTCGGCAACACTCATGGCGTAGGGCAGACAACATCTTTGGGAGCTCTTTCAACAACTGTGATGCTTGAAAACGTCAATTAAAAAAAAAAAACGTTCTTCTCTGTCACACCATGAAATTGTTCAAAACCCGTGTGTTCAGCCAGCTGCATTACACTTTCCTAGACGTCAGTGGAGAATACTCAACCATGTACGGACTGATCAAGGCAGATTTGGTGCTACTCTCATCAAATGGGATGAAGGACGTCACCGAACTGCGACTGTGGAAGGAGTACACCAGTTCAATATATTGTCTTTCAGTGTACACTTCCAGCTTTACAAGGCACTTTGACAAATCTTCATCTCACATACAATGAAGCCGTTCCGTGGAGTTCCAATCTGGATTTGTATTTGTAATTAATATTCCGATCGTGTGATTTCGCAGTATCTTTTCTCTATTATATACATAACTTGTATATACCTCTGTATTATCCTACGATAAATAAAATAAATACATAAATAAAATAAATAAATAAATAAATAAACAGTGATGATACTTATTGTTTAAAGGGCCTAACATCTATTCCATCGGTCCCTAATGATACGAGGTGGAAAGAAATGTAATTATAATTCAATTTTTAAATTGTATCCACTGATTAGAATTTAAAACAAATTGTGATGAAAAATAATTAATTTAAAATAATCGGTGGATTTACATAATTAGCATTGCTTTATTTTCTTAAAAAATATAGAAAAAATAGATTAACCTACAATAAGGCATTTTCCTTTAAGTGCAATCGTATATATAATTCAAGGTAAAAGTTAAAAACACACTAAAAACCACAAAACAAACTAAAACAGAGTGAAAAGAATAAAACGTAGTTAACAATAAAATAAACTTAAAGTAAAATCAGATTTAAAAAACTCACTCTATATACGATAAAACAATCTACTATCAAATAAATAAATAAATAAATAAATAAATAAATAAATAAATAAATAAATAAATAAATAAAGACATAATTAAATGAATTAATTAATTAATTAAACGAATGAATGGTTTGATTAAAAGCTATACTTTACACTTTGCTTTAATACAGCGGTTCACAAAACTTTTCCAGCTAGTGCCTCCAATGTAAGCACTTCAAATCCCACGCCGCATCTCCCCATCCCTTCCATTACTACATTTTTCTTTCTCAGGAACGCTTACATTTGAGAACAACGTACAATATATGGAATTGCAAAATTCACAGCAGTACACTAATTTGAACAAAAATTAGCATGTGTGGCTGAACCAAGAATGTAAATTGAAACACACGCTGTTTGGAAGATGAAAATCCAGAACCTGTTTCCAGTCATCTGACCGGGTCAGGAATGGAATGAATGAAGCCCTCATCTAGCGGCGAGGATACGAATTGTGCCGGCTGCCGAAGCTTGTCGTACTCCTCCGGGGCAATTATTAATGATGACAGATGAAATGGAACGATATTGGAAAATGTTGCTGGAATGAAAGATGACAGGGAAAACCGGAGTACCCGGAGAAAAACCTGCCCCATCTCCGCTTTGTTCAGCACAAACTTCACATGGAGTGATCGGGATTCTAAACACGGAACCCAGCGGTGAGAGGCCGGCGTGATGCCACCTGAGTCACGGAGGCTCTGTTTGGGAGATAAATACAAATAATCTTAGGGAAGGTAGGGATGAATGTCCACATTTTGTTAAATATATTTTTTTTAAAAATTAGAGAATGGTTTGTCCGAGGGAAGAGCCAGACGTAGAGTGCGATGTTTGTGAAGTAGGTAGTAACTTCGTTTGCCCCTGCGCTCATACCACCCGCCGTACCATGCTTTAGGCAGTATGGATGCGTAATGTGAGAGGAGCAATACTAAGTAGAACACTGCACCTGCACACATCACTTCACTATGGCTTCAGGACGTATGCAAGCGTATTCTGCAAGAAACAATTCCAAGTACATCACAGCACTGCAGCTTCAGGTAGTATGCATACGTAAGTTGTATATATAAAAAAGACTTTTAAGTAGAAGCAGACAGCATAGCAGAACAATCGCCATTCAATTGAATTTTTTAAATAGGACATTATATTGACGTCAAATGTATTCAGGGCCCTACCAATTACACAGCAGAAAAATATTTATGCTTATCCCCCATACATTCTGTATCTAATAATAATAATAATAATAATAATAATAATAATAATAATAATAATAATAATAATAATAATAATAATAATAATATGAAAATTGAATGCCTCTACACAGCAGAGACAATTGCCAGAAAAGGGATTACCGAAATAGAAAAGAAAGAGCGTAAATTTCTGCGGATAATTCTAGGACCCGAGAAAGCAGCAGGAAATTCGTTTACATTCCGTTTGAGATCAAATCAAGATCTGTATCAAAAATGCGAAAACATTCCAACCTCGATAAGCAAAAGGCGACTGAATTTCTATGGACACCTGAGAAGAATGACACCGGGACGCCTAGCAAATAAGATCCTCATCTTCCAGGAAAAAAGAAAGACCCAAGTACGATGGCTGAAAGAAGTTCATCAGGATCTTCAAAAATTTTGGCATTGAGGAGGGAGACATTACAAACAGAACAGTGTTCATACGGAAAATTGCGGAAGTGACGGATCTGTTCGCAGAGAAACCCAGGAGAACAAGAAGGGTGGTCTCAGATGAGGAACGAGCAAAAGCCAGGCCGTAAAACAAAGAACATCAGCAGTCAAGAAGTTGTGTAATGGTAACCCATAGTAGGTTGAAACCATCTTAAATACAAAATAATAGTAATAATAAATATTAATGTCTACCTCTTAGACTCCTTTCTTGATAGGCGGTCGGAGATGATACTGCATGTTTTACGGCCGAATGCCCTTCCTGACGTCAAACTGAGTTGAGCTAATGAAGAAGAATGATGGTAAATGAAACTAGATAAAGAGTTGGTAGGATACGGCTGCGGCCTATGAATAGGAGCTGGAAGTGAAAATGGGAAACCACAAAAAAACATTCTCAGGATAGCCGATGGTAGGGCTCGAACCCACGCGTCTTCCGAATGCAGAGCTAGACCCCATAGTCGAAGCACGTCAACACGCTCGGCCGCTCCAATCGATGGTAATAATAATAATAATAACAATGAAGAATTCAAATGCAGAGGAACAACTCGTTTTACATTTACTGGCTATTTTTTTGTTTTGTTTTGTTTTAACCTGCGACCGGTCGCGGTCATAGATTTTATCTAGAGTAACATGGTCTTCTTAAATAATGATCTAATCAAGTCTAGTTTTGGTATTTTCATACTTACACAGTACATTAAGGCTATTTTTGTTTCGCATTCTTCAACATGCCTTTATTATAAATTAAAAAATGTACACATTCTAGAAAAAAGTACTAAAATTTTCATCGGCTAATCTTTCATTTCGGGGCGAGTTGGCTGTGCGCGTAGAGGCGCGCGGCTGTGAGCTTGCATCCGGGAGATAGTAGGTTCGAATCCCACTATCGGCAGCCCTGAAAATGGTTTTCCGTGATTTCCCATTTTCACACCAGGGAAATGCTGGGGCTGTAACTTAATTAAGGCCACGGCCGCTTCCTTCCAACTCCTAGTCCTTTCCTATCCCATCGTCGCCATAAGACCTACCTGTGTCGGTGCGACGTAAAGCCCCTAGCAAAAAAAAATCTTTCATTTTATTCGTAAAAACTAGCTTTTGTACCCGATCTTCGCACGGGAATTTGTAATGAATTACATGTTTCCTTCATGATTTTTTGCAAAGTTACATGCCTGTATTCAAACGTTTAATACGGCATGAAAACTGATATTTTTCTTCGAAAGCACGTGGCAGTAACGTGAAGTACGATAAAGCTGAACAAAGCGGAGACAGAATGAGGACGATTACAGAGTTTATTGTGCTCCTGGTCCGAAGTTTGCTTCTCGGTTACATATTGTTGTTTCTCTGACCACTGGAGTGGTTCTGTGGCTGAAGACCCATGAAACCCATCGTTGATGATAACCTCCCTTATTATCTGTTCTATCAAAGGCAGTAAAATGGCTCTTTAGTCGTTCCCGTTAAACCACTTGAAGTGATATACGCGAAGTGTTCCACGGGAACTAGTTTCTCTTAATATCTTAATACACAATACAAATTCTTGCCCGTATCCGGCCACAGTGATTACTGCTCCTTTTCTGTTCTCGGGCGTTAGCAGATTAGGATTACACGTAATAGAAACATCTGCCGGACTGAGGGGCTCAGGCACTAGAGCCCTGAACTTCTGAGTCCATGTTGGTGGGTTCGATCCTAGATGCTGAAATATACCAGCCCCTGTGTCTTTCACACGTCCTGGGAGCCTGTGCACATGGTGGTGATTTACTACGTAGCTCACGCCATAATGCAGCCAGATCGATGATAGCTAACGCCTTGACAGAATAAGGTTACAATGTCTATGAAGAAGTACACGGTCTCCCTAACAGTGACAGCAACCGATGCAATGACATTGTCTGTCTGTTAGGTCATCAGCCCAAGGCTGGTTGGATCCTCAAATAGCACCACCAAAGGTTATGCGGTTAGAAGGAAACCCCAAAAACCAATGGCAGCACCAACATGAGGCGTACTAGGCAAGATGAGGAGTGAGGTAGTTTGCCATTGTTTTCCTCACTGGGTCAGAAAGTACTATTGCAGCACGGCTGACCATATGAGCAGCACCTTTCATAACACTCAGATGCACTAGTCAAGCTCCGAATGTCATTACTCAGCACTACCCATACCCCAGCAACTTCCATGTTGTCACAGCCATGGATGTTGACTGGGACTTCGGTGGAAGCTAAACTTTACTCTGGCCTGTGCCAAGAGATGGATGCAAAGGTACTGTATCCATCAAGAAATGACAGCAGGCAGACGCAATGACATTATAAGTAGCTTTTAAGCCATCCTGTTCTGATGGCTTCATCATTGCTCCCATAAGTACTCGTAGATTTGAGACCAAAGTAAACCAACCAGAAGGGGTTGATGCGGAAAAAATACTAATAATGTTATTTGTTTTACGTCCCACTAACTACTTTTTAAGGTCTTCGGAGACGCCGAGGTGCCGGAATTTAGTTCCGCAGGAGTTCTTTTACGTGCCAGTAAATCTACCGACACGGGGCTGTCGTATTTGAGCACCTTCAAATACCACCGGACTGAGCCAGGATCGAACCTGCCAAGTTGGGGTTAGAAGGCCAGCGCCTTAACCGTCCGGAAAAAATACGAATGTATGAAGAAACAGTGAACTACTATAAGCAAAAGTACAAGCTCGTATCCATTCCAGTAATCGGCTTGAAGTTAGGTACCCGAAGAGCCATTAACTTAGTTTTTTGTCAACTTATGCAATACCTTTCGGCTGAATAGAGAGTTCATTTATAACACTGCCATTACTACCTTCAAGAATTCCATCCTGATCTTCAAGAACAATGCTTAGGGACCTCCGGTAAATGTTTGACGTGCCTGACTATAGATATTTACTCCTTTGCCTACCTATTCTCATGTAACTTCATGCTGTCTCATGTAGGCCTAATCCGTTCATCAGTATCTATTGTTATTCCGGTGCTCCTCGTCGTTGGGTAACCTGCAGCTTTTGGGGGAAGATTCATCTATATATAAAATCCCTATTCTGTCTGTCATTCAAAGGGATACTAAAAATATGAGACCGGTTCAACAGCTGAAATTTGTCCCAGATATAAATTATTATCTCTCCTTTACAAGAAAAATACACTGAAACTCTCACAACCACGAATTGTGTACATTTCAAAGAAAATTGCGTTTCTTTGATAGAAGTGATTGTGCCACATTCGTCATGTGCATTTCACCTATAAGCATGAGGTCGAACTCTGGCTATATGCAACTGATGTTACATGGGAGGTTCTGATGGACTAATTTCAAGAAGAACGTGTTTTATTCTAAGAATACATTTGGAAATTCTGAACTATCATTCGTTCTGAAGCAGAGGAAATCTCCTCTATATTCAGCCTTCTCCATCACAATGAACAAATCACAGTGATACACCTTACATCCAGTTGGGCTGTATCTCTCTATTCCTGTGTTTAGCCATGGGTAACACTATATGTAGCTTTCTCAGGAGTTCGCAGATCCATAGACATCAAAGTACAACTCCCATCCTAGTGTGTTCGAACCCCACTGTCCGCAACCCTGAAGGTGGTTTTCCGTGGTTTACAACTTTTACACCAGCAAATACTGGGGCTGTCCCTTAATTAAAGCCACGGTCGCTTCTTTCCTACTCCTAGCCCTCTCCTATCTCATCGCCGTAAGACCCATCTGTGTCGGTCCGACGTAAAGCTGATTGTAAAAAATAAAAAATCCTCCCATCTACACCTCCACTCAATACAGTATGGTTCTTAGAGATTTCATAATATCTGCTATGATTCTGTACTATTAACACGTATGTGACATGGTAAGTGTAATTTTTCGTACGATGCAAACATTAACATGTTCATTTCAAATTACATTTTATGTACTAATTTTGACTGTCGAGGACAGGTTTACATACTAGTATTGTAGTATTACAACAAAACAACAAATCTGCTAAGTTTTAACTGGTTATGACTAAGGTCCGGATTTAAAAAAATGCATATGCGCATATGCAAATGCATATTTTGAACGTTACTGCATATACAGACACATTTTTCCCCTTATGTGTGATCGATTATCTAAGATTTCTGAACGAAATGAAAAATCTAATAAACTCTGTGTGTTGTACATCCCTTAGAAACATGAGGAGCTTTCCCTGATCAAGGAAAAAGCTTTCATGTCGCAATACAAGCAGGCTGACGGATAATGACGCTGTTCACAATAGCTGTTTCCTTCTTTCTGGCATTCCTCTTTCCTTCTCCTTACAGTAGCCTCCCGAGGTTTGCTTGAACAAGTGCGTTGATCTGTTCACTTGCTCTTCGTCTACTGCAGCGTTTCAATAGATTCTTCTTCTTCTTTTCCTGCCGCTTTTCCCACACCTGTGGGGTCGCGGGTGCGAACTGCGTCGCACATGTGGATTTGGCCCTGTTTTACGGCCGGATGCCCTTCCTGACGCCAACCCTCTATGGAGGGATGTAAGCACTATTGCGTGTTTCTGTGGTGGTTGGTAGTGTAGTGTGTTGTCTGAATATGATGAGGAGAGTGTTGGGACGGACATATACACCCAGTCCCCGAGCCAGAAGAAGACCAGTACGCTGACCATTCAGCCAACGAGTCGGACTCAATAGATTAAACTGTAAAAATGCCTAAAGATTTTGCCAGAAGAATATTCCGAGCAGTCAGTGCCAGTGTTCAAGTATTACCCACTTACGTCCGTCGACGTAGAACGATCACTTTCAGCGTATAAATTAATTCTGGCCGACAACAGAAAGTTATTGACTCCTGAAAACATTAAAAAACTGCTGAAACCTACTGACATGCATCATTTTGCAAGGAACTAAACATGTTTATCAATTTAACAGAGTTGAAATTAAATAATGCGTCTGGTAAGTGTAATTTTTAGTGCATATTTTCGTGCATTTTTACAACATTTTGAGCGCATATGCGCATGCATATTTTCGGAGTATTTAGTGCATATGAATCCGGCCCTAGTTATGACACATGAATCTCACCAAGTTTAGTACGAAGTCATTTTTAACGACACATGTTGAGAATGTACCTACCGTAAAGAATGAACGACGTCCCTATTGTCAGTATGTTTCAAAAGCATTCACCGCTTAACAAGATTGTCGGTACGTTCTTTTCAACTTCGCCATTTTCCTGTGCAAAGTGGTATTCATAAAACGTAATACCTTCTTTATAATACGAAGCCTGTGATATTCTATCATGAATAAAGGATACAGTGTTGTTATCTTCAGACTGGAAGAACGATAAATCCATGCAACAGTATTTGTACTTATACTTCAGGAAGTCTCGGCTAAATAGAGCTGTATACAGGATGTTCGGTAACAACGTGAACAGAATATATAAGTATTAGAGAGTTGGCCATAATGATCGATAATTTGAAAAGACTATGTCGATATCTCGCGCCATTGTCATGTTATCGGCTGCTGAAGTTAGCCAATTAGATCGCTTCGCGGACAAATTCAAATGGGCTTTACGAGGCGGTGTTGCTAAATCTCGACGTGGCTTGAGAGCCATGCCGAGAAATGAGCATCAAATACTAACAAACCGTGGGCTTCAGCCAATGCCACCGTAGCGTGCTTGCTGTGGGGCGAGCCTATCAGTAGAGAGTTCCTAGTCGAACTCCCTCCCCTGAAGAAGTTTATTTCTTGTATTGGCGCTCTCAAGCCGGTCACAAGCCACGTGTAGGTTTAGTAACAACGCCACGCAAAGTCCATCTGAAGTCACCCGCGAAGCGATCTGATTAGCTAAATTCAGCAACTGATAAAATGACAACGGTGCGAAATATCCACTTATTTTCTTCCAATTATTTATTGCTTAGGGATTATCCATACAATGCTGCGGAATTACCCGGAATGGTGCTAACTTAGCCGAACTGTTACAGGTACAATGAAGTGATTTAATTGAAAAACTAAATTATAATACTGTTTTGAATTACTGAATAAATAATGCATAAATAATAGTTCTTCAAGTCCATTATTGTTCTCAAACTGCGTCATAATTCCAATTGTGTCTAAATATTGCCGATTTAGCCGAGTCTCGCTACGTGACTTCAAGTTTAATTCAGCTATAAGATCAATAAAATTATAAAGTCCACATAATGTAGAAACTAGCTTCATTTAACATCATTATGTAACTTATGCTTAAAGTATACATGCGAGTTTAACATCAAGAAATTATCGGCATTTTTTGTCCCAGTAGGTGACTCGTTATGCCATCACGATCAGTTTGTGATTGACATTTCCGACCAATTGGATGTGAAACTTACCAGATGGCTTTTGTCCCTGCCTGAAGTAGTGTGATGTAATTTTACATAGGCCCAGCAGCAGTATGACACCTGCCTAGAGGTAGGAGGAGCATGTTTGCCTCGTACTCGAAGACCCCGGGTTCGATTCTCAACTTGTCCAATAAGGGCTGGATCGCAGTTCACTCAGTCTTCTAAGTTCAACTAAGGAACTGTCTGGCATGAGAGACAGAAGAACGGATCAAGAAAGCCAAGCAATACGTGTGAAGAAATCATTGCTTTGACCACATGACCTGTAGACCATCTGCCTAGACTGCAATCGCCTTGGCTCTTCATAGCCCATAGGGTAATTGTTGTTGTTGCTGTTGTTGTTCAAACTGTTGTTATGAAATATCGTTGCTTTATTTTGTACACCGTGGTAACAAATAATCCCTTCGTTCAAATATAAAGACGATAGGCCTATAATTTGTCAACAGAGGACCAAATAAATCATCACTAAATGTCGTCGAATGAAAGTTTTCAAATGGATGGAAATATTTAATTGAGAAGTAGGACAACCTCGCTGATCAGAAAGCAAAGCTAAATTACCCAAGATAATAAATACAGCAACATTCGTCTCCAAACCTAAGTTCTAACCGTATGTCACAAATATAAATTACGAACTCTTAACTGTATTCTTACATCCTCTTACTCTTGCACAATATTGAATTATTACCACGAGACTATAAAAACAGCCAGCCACAATAAACATAGAGATACGCAATAAATAAATAAATAAATAATTTAGTCTTGCAAATTGAAAAATGGACCAATCATTATATTAAAGGTGATTCTTGCAGTAAACGTACAGTTTCCACCAGTAAGCCATATACGCAATTTAAAAATCACGTCCAGAGCAGATATTTAATGCAGTATCAAATAATGTGGGTGTATCTTTGTGCTGCTATTCAAGTCTGTTTGTCATATCTTCACAGTAGATGTAAACCAAAGAACGGGTGAAGAATGTGGCGGGAATAGAGCTGATTGGTTGGTAATAGTTATTATGTACCACCACAGTTTAGTTCCTTGCTTAACTACACGTTTCTCGTTCATCATTGCATGAATAATGTGTTTCTAGAAGTACGTACTTATATCAAAGGGATAACATTTTAAGGCTGCCAATGCACCATCTCTACAACGGCATGCCATGAGTTGTCCCGTTGCCATATTTGCTTGAATTCTGACCTGTGTGGAAAAGAATGAAAATTAAGTACGTTCAAGAGTTATTTTCACACATACTAAGCCAAACCATTAAAGGTGACAATATTGGATGCATTCAACCATTTCCAGTGAAGTGATGGATAGTAACTATTGTATTAAAGAAGTCTTCTCGAGTCAATAGCCAAGTGTGCCAGTAAATTTGCACCAGCAGTTTCTAATACGCCACAACGGGGAAGGGTAACTGACCAGGAAAGAAGAAAGGGCACACATCCCCTAAGTACGGGAAGTACGTTAAGTTGAAGTGGAACAGAGGATGGAACTGAGTCAACTACGATTAACACTGAATGACAAGAAAACTCATTTGTCTTTATTGTGGAAACTGAATCATATTGCTAGGATACTGTTATGTTGTTGAGATTTTAAAGTTAAGGCATTCATTTTTTAGCCAGCAATTTTCGAGACAAGAGAAAATGCGTAATTTAACAGTGAATAATTAAATATGGTTTATTAATTGCAGTTTGGAAGCAAAACTACAATATTAACAATAATGTGTGTATGTCTGTCTACCTGCTGGGCTGAGCAGCTCAGACGGTTTAGGCGCTGGCCTTCTGACCCCAACTTAGCAGATTCTTTCCTGGTTCAGTCCGGTGGTATTCGAATGTGATAAAAAAATACGTCAGCCTCGTCTAAGTAGATTTACTGACACGTAAAAGAAATCCTTCGGAACAAAATTCCGGCACCTCGGCGTCTCCGAAAACCGTAAAAGTAATCAGTGGGACGTAAAACAAATAAACTTATTATTTATGTCTTTCCCTTACAATAATAATAATAATAATTGTACCGGGCGGTACACCTCCACGCCGCTTATTTAAAATTTGCGCCAGTTGAAACTCCTCTGCTGGAGGAAGTCTGAACTTTATCTACGGTATTAATTTTCTACTTTCTCAGAAGATGTCACTACCTGGAAATTTTGGAGTTTTTGAACTGTGTCATTTTCGACGTATTTTTGTTTTGCTTGTAGTAAGAAGTGTGAACTTTCTCTTCTAGAGGACACTACTGAAGATCAACAATAGTGCACCCTAGTGCGGAGTGAAAGAACTGGTTTTTTTTTTGGAGAAAATTTAATTTCAAAAGTTTGTTCTTTGCTAAATTTTCTTCAGTCATTGTTTAAGTTGGCAATATTAACCCTTTCTTTCCCCTTGTTTTGAATTTAGCCAATCCCGAATTTCTTAAATTAATTTTCCACCAATGATGTGTTTCTTCTTCATCTTGTGTAGGGGTTTTCTTTAACCACCAATAAAAGATTGTGGGCGGGTGTTTTCCTTCCTAAAACGCCTCGAACTTTCCGCGAGAGTATATAAACTGCTGATTTTAGGGTCTCTGCGCCACTTCTGTTCCATCCTTTCGTGTGTAAAGTACATAGCAGGGGGCGGGAAGCGCCTCTTTCTTCGGCGGCAGTCAACAACCAGGTAATGGCCGATTAATTACTTCTTTTCTTGCTTGCTCAGCAGTTTAACTCTCGGGGCGGGTCCGAAGTTTTTCCATTATGTAACCTTCCTTAAAATGTAAAGAAACTTGTATCTATTCTATCTTTTAAACTACATATTGGGATAGAGAGTGCTTAACCCTCTCGAGCTCCCACTCATATTGTTTTGAGGTGAACTTATTTTCTCAACCTATTCTTCCTTAACATTATGTAAATTTGTTTCTTTCTAAAGTCACCTCTTTAGTATGGGATTAGCCCTTGCATCAGTGGCCTAGAGCCAAATTAGGTTTTGAAACAAATACATTAGGAGTGCAGATCGCCTCCTCTCAAATTGTTATTTTAGAGGTCATGTAATTATCCTTTTATCGCTTAATAGACCTCCCCCTGTGCTTACGTCCTTAGAGGACAGCTTGAAAGTAGAGTTAGGTGTGGCCTTGTGATAGGCTTAAAACTTTGAGAGCGGATCGCTCTTTTGCAATTTGTTTCTGCGTGCCTCTAGGAGGTATTACTGTGTAATTCGGAGCAAGTGCTCCTGGGCATGATTGGGGTTTTCTGCCCCTTTGCTAAACCTTATGTACATGTAAATTCGGGCTAACTGCTCGAGAATTGGAAGTTCGGGGCCCGAAGCCCAAAACCTGTAAATACTATTGTTGCTCTTGGTTGCCTTGCTACTCTGTACCTGCCATTCTTGTTATTTCTGAGTTTGAAAAGAAAATATAACCTTGTTAAATTTTAAATTAATTTTACTTTCGTAGCTTGAGACCTGTTCACCACCCCGCACCTTCTTTCACCTCTAACTACCACAAAAACACGGTAACAATAATAATAATAATAATAATAATAATAATAATAATAATAATAATAATAATAATCACATAAGACTCAGCGACCGTGTACAGGCCATTTTGATTTTACGCTATTTAGGCTGCCTCCGAGTCGATTCCGACGTTCCGTTTTATTTTACCACATGGCAGAGTAAAGAGTTTCTGTTGCGAGATCTATGGATGAGTTTTAATGTGTCTCGTAGTCGTATAAAGACCAAATGTGTCACCTGAGATTTTTTTCAAGCCGACACCGTAGGACATAGCGTCAGACTGACTTTTTCCCGCCCTTCAGAAATCAGACTACCTCTGTAAGGTCTGAAACCGCGATCTTCGAATCCAGATGCTAACACACTACACTACCAACGAACCACAGAGAAAACTAAAGTTTTGACAAATATTTAAACTTCCGCATTTCTCATGGCTAAAATATCGGGCGTATCTATGATACAGGTTATTGCACGCCACGTACTACTGCGACGATGGAAACCAATAGCATGTTGGGTATGAGTCCCGGCGGGAAACGTACTTGATTGTAACGGCCAAGAGACTGGAGCAGTGTTTCTCAACCGGGGGTACTTTGAGGGGACTGAAAGGGATCATTTTTTTTTTTTTGCCTAATAATATACGTATATAAAATGACAAAGTGCCGAAAACTCGTTCGCAAATCATTTGAAATGGCAATGTATGATAACGTACTAGGCTAATACTTTTAAAAAACTTAACCTAACCCCATGGCACTATAGCCGTAAAATGCCTTGGCCTACCCAGCGACCGCTGCTCAGCCAGAAGGCCTGCAGATAACGAGGTGTCTTGTGGTGAGCTTGTCGAATCCTCTCGGCCGTTATTCTTGGCTTTCTGGACCGAGGCCGCTATCTCACCTTCAGATAGCTCCTCAATTCTAATCACGCAGATTGAGTGGACATGGAACCAGCGCCCAGATCCAGGTAAAAATCCTGACTTGGCCGAGAATCGAAACCGGAGCCTCCGGATAAGAGGCAGGTACGCTACCCCTACACCACGGGGCTAATACTTAATAACCATCGTAAATTAAATTATATCACGAAAACTGGCTCTGATTTCCCATTAAATCATTCTTATATCTACCACTGCATTGTAATACCTCTATTTTTAACAAGCAAGGTTCGAAACTTACATTATTTTAACCTGTTTTACTTCGTACCGACACAGATTGGTCTTATGGCAACGATGGTATAAGGAAGGATTACAAATGGGAAGGAAGCGACTGTGGTCTTAATCGAGGTACAGCCCGAGCGTCTGCCTGGTGTGAAAATGGGAAAACACGGAAAACCATCATCAGCGCTGCCGACAGTGGGATTCGAATCCACTATCTCCCGAATGCAAGCCAACAGCTACGTAACCCAAACCGCACAAAGTAGCTTTTACGTAGCCTACCTACAAATTACCATAACATTAATTTTTCAGCACAAATCTCACATGGAGTGACCGGGATTTAAACCACGGAACCCGGCGGTGACAAGGCACCGCGCTGCCGCGTTAATCACGTAGGCTTATAGTACCCCATAATAAACATTATAATTACAATACCAAGCTAATTTTAAGATGTAACAACCATTACTAATATGTTTTAAGATGGAAGCCATATTTTACGGTGTAATGGTGGAAGCCTTTACCTTCCACCCCTCCAAGGGCCTTCATGGCCTGTAAGGAGATGACTTTGCTTTGCTCTTTACATGAGCGAAGCATCTACTACTAGGACGGGGACTCTCATCAATGCTTCGTTACGTTTTTAGGAAACAAGTTTCCGGCAGAGTGAAAACGTAAGAAATACTTATAATCACATCCCCTGAAACCTGATATTCTTATCCCCACCCCTAACACACAGCTGCAATCAGCTTCGAACGTGGGTTATATTACGGAAGTTCCATCATTAACTAGATTAACAGGCTAGGTATAATAATAATAATAATAATAATAATAATAATAATAATAATAATAATAATAATAATAATAATAATAATAATAATAATCACTACAAATAGTAGCAAACTGTCTTGTGAAACAGTTTCTTTTTATTCCACCTCTCCGCTGTGTCCGGTCCTTTTTTATTTTTGTTTTTTAAGCTCAACTTCACTCCCAAGTTTTCTAACTCCTTCCGGTCTATTGACATTCCTTTCATCTCTTTGATATCCTAGCTTTTCTGCTCAATATCATTTCTTTCCTGACCCTCATACGTCAATCGCAGCCTTCCGCCCTCCCAATGCGCCAGCTTCAAATCTTCGCTTTATTTTTATTTCAACCATTCTGTTGACATGGACTTATCACTGCCGTGTTTTCCTTTATCCCTATCGGAAAAATAACAGGCCTTGTCATTTTATATCTGGGACGTACCAGGCTAGTCTAGAGCCAGATAATTTGGGGTGGATTGGGAAATTTGAAGACGTTGAAGTAGTCCGTTCATCCGTCTGATCGACCAAGCATATTGCAACTGTTAAACATAGAGCAAAGAGGTACACCCAATGCTGAAGGTGAGTAAGAGAGAATGCAGAAATGAAATTCTACCGTCACAGAAGAAATAAACAAGCAAGCAACTAGTTACATCGTGACAACAGCCGCAAAACCTCAATTAGACATAAATATGTCTTATGGATAGAGGTCATCTGAAAATTGCGTCACGGCATTAGCGACACAATGCGTGTGGCGCGATGTTACCTAGCAACCGTGGGCTGTGACATCAAGTATAATGGATGATCTTGACAAAGAGATATACAACAGGCTCTTTTATCAAAAAAGGTCTCAATCTCATCAAACATAGCTGCCAACTTTTAGAAATCAAAAATAGGAAGATTTATTAATTCTTCGATTTCATCACATATATTGCACCACGGCCTAAGTGGAAAAGGGACAGGATAAAAGGCATGCAGACCTACAGTTACAATGTAATTTGATCATTAAATTTCAAATCTTAAACTAAAAAAACATAAAAATGCTTACAAGATAATGTAGGTACCTAACCACTCTCATTTATGACACATACATACGAATAATATTTATATCACAGCGAGACACCAACAAAACGCATAACAGTTTCCTTTATCAGACTGTAAAATGAACGGAAATATAATTTTATAGGTATCTCTGAACACTTGGAGATAAGGCTTGTTATGATTTTTGGCCATAACGTGATGAGAACATGCCATAAACTGTCACCGACACATCTCCTTGAACAACATTTAACTCATTAAAATTATGAAGTAAGAATAAACAAAAATGCACTAAAACACGCGAAACTACCACACACAAAATAGATCAATATATTTCATACATTATTAAAATATGACTTTGGCAGGGGAGAAGCACAGAATCGCAAGAAAAAACACGTGGCCTACAACTCCAACGAAATTACGCATAGAAACGATGTTAACAGTGCGCGAACCACACAATAACAAACACATTCTTTCACCCCGATTAACTGAGTCGCTAGCGCTAGGTAGCCTCTTTGCTTGTAGGACGATTGCCCTTGCGAATCCCCAGCTATAAAACACACACGCTGCCGTAGCAAGAAAAGAAATGTATGGCTTTTAGTGCCGGGATATCCCAGGACGGGTTCGGCTCGCCAGATGCAGGTCTTTCTATTTGACTCCCGTAGGCGACCTGCGCGTAGTGATGAGGATGAAATGATGATGAAGACAACACAGACACCCAGCCCCCGTGCCATTGGAATTAACCAATTAAGGTTAAAATCCTCGACCCGGCCGGGAATCGAACCCGGGACCCTCTGAACCGAAGGCCAGGACGCTGACCGTTCAGCCAACGAGCGGACGCTGCCGTAGCGAGAAGGAAACGCGATACACGAAGGCGACGAACAATACCCTCGCGAAATAAAGCATCAAATAAATACGATTGAAAATGAGGTTGCGTAAATTACACAAGCCCATAAGAATTCATCCTTTATCCTGGGGGAAGAGTATTGACTGTCCTGGTTGTATTGATCAAAAATAGGAAGAATTAAAAATAAATCGGAAAATAGGAAGACGAGTCAAAGAACGGGAAGTTCCCGGGTAAATAGGAAGGGTTGGCAGGTATGCAAAAGCAAGAGAACCGATTATTTCATTCGTGGTATTTGCATATGGCCCGAGTTATTTCCCCCTTTCGATGCAATAAACACTACACTTCTCGAATGCAAATTCTACACAGAGTCTCTTGAAAACGATTCCGTCAAGTGGAGGTTTATGCCCGGTTACTTGGTTAAATAGTCAGCGTCGAAGCTTTCGGTTCAGATGTTCCCATGTCCGATTCCAGGTTGGTTTGGGGATTCTTGTATGGTAGATTCCTCTGACTTGGAGACTGGGTATTTGTGCTCTGCCACATTACATTCCACTTCATGTATACACAACACAACAGATCACACTTACAACACCACAGAAACACGTATTAGTGAGTACATCACTCCTCATATGGTTTGCGACAGGAAAGGCATCTGGCCGTTAAACAGGGGTCAAATTCACATGTGCGAGAGAGTTCGCACCCGCAACTCCACCAATGAGAAAGAAAAGTTGTGAAAGAACAGAAAAGAAAGAAAGAAAGAAAGAAAGAAAGAAAGAAAGAAAGAAAGAAAGAGAAATAAGAAGTAGTCCAGGTTTATATAATGTGAGTCATATTAATCTGAATTTACGAGAGTCCCCAGTCTGTAAATGGGACGGAAAATTTCATTTCCATTGTATATCACTATTTTATCAGGAGTGGATTTGTCCATAACATTCGGACAGCCGTTTTCAGGGAAGAGAGACTACCTTAATGTGAGAGCGAAAGGGATCGTCTATTCTGTACGGATCTGGTACCTCCGGTGAAAACTGTGCTGAGTAGGGCGAAGGCTGGGTAGGTTTCTGGAAATTTCTTTCCTTTTGAATTTTCAGTCAATGTAAATCTACCTGTTCCACCTCGGTTTTCTCAGCTCACTCCAAGTTAAGTACCCGATAGTTTGTAGTCACACTGATAGAATGCGCACAAGTCGGTAAACCAGAACCTTAGCACAGCGCCATTTTCAAAATTTCAGAGTGCCTGAAAGAATGATTATGCGCGGAGGTCAGTATTGTGATCCGTTTTAAATTTTATTCTTAACGTATCTGTTTATTCGCCCGAAGAATTTGAAAGATAGTTGTCTGTGAAATGGAACGAATCCCAACAGCGCTGATTTATAAACATACATTATATGCGTTTGGTTTTAATATAGTTTATTAAATTCTCAATGTGTAACATACTAATAAGAAGGCCATGCTTGGTAAAACAGCAACATCAGAATTACAAAACACGACCTCCCTTGAAGTGAAAGATGGAAAGAAGGATTCTGATTGCATCACGCAACAAGCATGATGTTCTAAAATCATCTCGAAACGGTCTGACTCGTTGGCTGAATGGTCAGCGTACTGGCCTTCGGTTAGGAGGGTCCCGGGTCCGATTCTCGGCCGGGTCGGGGATTTTGACCTTCATTGGTTAATTTCAATAGCCCGGGGGCTGGGTGTTTATGCTGTCCCCAACATCGCTGCAACTCACACACCACACATAACACTACCCTCCACCACAGTAACACGCAGTTACCTACAAATGGCAGATGCCGCCCACCCTTATCGGAGGGTCTGCCTTGCAAGGGCTGCACTCGGTTAGAAATAGCCACACGAAATTATTATTATTATTATTATTATTATTATTATTATTATTATTATTATTATCATTATCTCAGAACGAATGTACGAAACCTACCGAACTTCGAAGGCCTCTTAAAATAGATATTCGGATCATTCTATTAAGCCAGTTGATTTTGAAAGTTACTAATTTTCTCCGCTACACGCAATAGATAAAAATTATGGATACGTGGCATCACGATCTTCTTCCAACAATATGGCAGCCGATCCAGCAGAAAACATCCTTATGCCATGTCATAAGGTAGTCCCACCTAACAAGTTCTACGTCCAACAAAATGGCCGTTAATTTAGCACACAAGTTGATAGCCATAAATATTCACAGGATACGTATTATTATATGAGAAAAATCCTGTGTCTTCGGTGACGTTAGCGTGTGTAAGGGGCCTCACTGTGGCCTCGTTTAAACTCGTGGAAACTCGTTTAAAACACAGCGCCATGTTTACCTACTTTATATAGAAAGCAGTGTTCTGGCACATTAATAACACGAGGAAGAAGATGACGACGACTTGGTACAGATAGATGACGAACACTAGTTGCCATGGTTACCACGGTGTTTGTTTTCTATCCACGCGAATTCCAGATGGACCCCAGCCCGAAAATATATCCATGTTAAAATGAAATGTGTGAAACCAGAATTATTGTCGAAAAACTTGCATCGGGAAGCTATTTTTTCTATTTGCTTTACGTCGCACCGCCACAGATAGGTCCCATGGCGACGATGGGATAGGGAAGGGGGGTATAGTGCGCATTGGTATCACCCAAATATCACTATAAAATTTGTCACAAATGGAACATAATAATTGCTTTTACACATATCAAGTGAAAAATCCCTGGCAAATTAAGAAATATTTGATTTTTGGAGAATATTATGTATACGTACTTTACCACTTTACAAGTACATTTGATGTTGCGCTCACAGTGACATACGTATGTCTTTTGTCTTACACTTTCAACGATTTCGTGTGTGATATCTGTGTTCACTGAAATTCTTTGCTTTCGTTTCATTGCTTCAGTTGTCAAACATCATCATTTCATGAATTGTATCGCGATATGCAATATTTAATAGGCGACAAAATGGTCTGGCCAATGTACATAAAAAAAAAAATCAGTGGGCTAGTGATTTATTGGTCCAGGGATCGAGCTACTTTCGTTCAAACAGAATAAAAATATTTATTGGTCCAGGGATCATGCTATTTTTCTGTTGACCTCCATTTTGCTGTTTGAACTGGCCGCTCTAGTCATATGGACAAAGATAATGAGAATCTACAGACATAGCACTCCCATTCCACGGTGCTAGCCCTGGACCTGAAGAAAGTAACAAAAGACGGCACCGGCAGAGCAGCACGTCATAAACCAGTCCTGTCTACAAGCCTTAAGTATGTTTTCATATTTCTCAAATAATTACGGTATTTCTTAATTTGCCAGGGATTTTTCACTTGATATGTGTAAAAGCAATTATTACGTTCCATTTGTGACAAATTTTACAGTGATATTTGGGTGATACCAATGCGCATCGTACCCGGGAAGGGCTAGGAGTGGGAAGGAAGCTACCGTGGCCTTGATTAAGGTACAACCTGGTGTGAAATTGGGAAACCACGGACAACCATCTTCAGGGCTGCCGACAGTGGAGTTCGAATCCACTATCTCCCGAATACAAGCTCACAGCTGCGCATCCCTAACCGCACGGCCAACTCGCTCGGTACATCGGGAAGCAGTTAAGCCCTTTCTTTGTATGAAGTGTTATCATTTAAAACGTTTAGTTTACAGTTTGGGGTTTAAATATACACCGAGTGGCCAAAATTCATGGGAAGACACTGAATGTGATGTCAATAACGAGTCGCTCCTCCGCGAGCCCTCAAAATGGCAGCAATACGGCGAAGCATGGACTCTACAAAGTGTTGGAATCGTTCTGGAGGTATCTGGACCCACGCATCTTGCACTGCTGGGCACAATTGGTCTTATGTAGTTGGTGCGGGGTTCATGGAGCGTACAGCAGCATCGATGGCATCCCTCAAACCAGGGCCTCTCAGGGTGCATGCGCGGGGTGCATGCACTGTGCACGGTGCAAGAGACGACTTGGCTTGGTTGACCAGAGTGCAGACCCCCCACTCCTCGATTTGGAGCAATAGCGCTTACTCTCTCTTTCCTCACGCCTGTCTCGCTCGCTCCGCCTGTCTCCCTCTGCCCCACTTGCGCCGTAGCGCTCCAAATCCGGGCTGACTTGAGCCGAGTATAGGCGAGTTGAGCCGAGCTTAGCCGAGTAGCCCAGAGACGAAGCGTTGATCCGAGCCATGCCGAGCGGCAGCGATGCACAGTGCACGAAGCTCTTGCGCCTCTATCTGCACGCGTGAGATTTTGGGCGTTTGAGAGGCCCTGCCTTAAACGTTCGATTGGATTACGACCGGGATATCTGGAGGGCCGATCCATGGTCGTAACTTCACTGGAGTGCTCCTCCAACTCCTGCGTGCCACCACAGAGCTGTGACATGGCGCAATGCCCTGCTGAAACATGGCATCTCAATCAGGGCACTCTAGGGCCAGCAAAGGGATGCAGATGGTCTGAAAGAATGTCTACATAACGTGCACCTGTCAGCGCTCCCTGCAGCCGGGGACAATGGCGCGACGATGAGAACGCCGCCTAGACCAGAACTGAAACACCTCCCACCTGGACACATCTTTGTTGACACACAGGATCCATAGCTTCATGAGACATACAGTACGCCACACTCTCCCAGCTCGATACAATTAATAATAACAATAATTTCGTGTGGCTATTTCTAGCCGAGTGCAGCCCTTGTAAGACAGACCCTCCGATGAGGGTGGGCGGCATCTGACATGTGTATGTAACTGCGTGTTATTGTGGTGGAGGATAGTGTTATGTGTGGCGTGTGAGTTGCAGGGATGTTGGGGACGGCACAAACACCCAGCCCCCGGGCCATTGGAAATACCAATGAAGATTAAAATCCCCGACCCAGCCGGGAATCGAACCAGGGACCCTCTGAACCGAAGGTCAGTACGCTGACCATTCGGCCAACGAGTCGGACTCGATACAATTGAAACCGAGATTCATCGGAACATACCACACGCCGCCAGTGTTCCATAGTCCATTGCCGATGTTCGCGGTTCCATGCACGTCGTTGAGGTCTGTGTCGAAGTGTCAGCAAAGGGACACGAGTTGGTTGTCGGCTAGTGAAGCTTATACGGTGCAGTTGCCTCCTTACAATCCTGGTACCAAGCTGGATAGCTGCAGTCGCTTACGTGCGGCCAGTATCCAGTATTCGGGAGATAGTGGGTTTGAACACTACTGTCGGCAGCCCTGAAGATGGTTTTCCGTGGTTTCCCATTTTCACTCCAGGCAAATGCTGGGGATGTACCTTAATTAAGGCCACGGCAGCTTCCTTCCCACTCCCAGTCCTTTCTTATCCCATCGTCGCCATAAGACCTACCTGTGTCGGTGCGACGTAAAACAACTTGTAAAAAAACAGTCCAAGTAGAAATGGGTTCCTGACTCCCAACCTTCAGCTGGGCGGTGATTTGACTGACAGCAGCCCGTCGAACGCCCAGTATGGTTCTGCGGAGGCGACGTGATGCCCGTTCGTTAAACACCTGTGGTCTTCCTGTGCGGTGGTGTACGCGGGTGGTGACATTCTATCTGCGATATTGAAGATCCACCCTCGACACTGTTGACCTCGGAAACCCGAATTCGCGTGTAATCTCCGCAATGCTATGACGCATGCGCTGTGCGCCGATGATCATCCCACTCTCAAAATCGGTTAACTCGCGACGTGTTGCCACCTTTACGACACCGGTGTCTCTGACAGACTGCTCAGCTACGCCGCAGCTAGCCGCAACGCTCACGGGTCATACACGGCATATGTTCTAATGGGACATCCCTTCCCGTGACTTTTGGCCACTCAGTGTACAATGGATTGAATGTTATTAGATATAACAAAACTATGACTACCCATATTCACCCCAAATTTACCCACGAATACTTTGTAGGGGAGGGGGGAAGGCGGGGCGCAGTCCGAATGAGTTTGAGAGCCGCTAACACATAAAACTGGTCAACAATAACATTATACTGTTTGTTGTTAATTGAAATGTGCTGCCACTCATCTCCGCTAGATGACATTACCGCAGTAATTGTAGAAAAACTAACCCATCAAGGACGGGTTCAACAGCAACTGTATGGCAGCTGATTCAGCACACAACATCCCCATGCCATGACATAAGATAGTCCCACAAAATGATCGTTGATTTAGCACACAAGTTTAACTAAACTACAAACCCCTAAAGTAATGAAACCTGCTTCGAGGGCTAGATAACACGGCAAACCGATAGATGCAGTAAGATGAAGTAAAAAAAAAGAAATCTCCAACGTCTAAGTTATTAATCTGTCAAGGACTGCAGTCAATTTGAGCTTGTTACATTTGCATTAGCAATGATCTTCTACTTCAGCTGGCATGAGCCCCATTTAAAACGCCTATGGCTCGATGTTCACATCAGTGCTAATTGCAGTTCAGGAGTACAAGGACGGAGTTTCGTATGCGGCTTAGAACGGTAATTGGCAAGGATTCCCAATAATGATACTGCAATGTAATTATCTCCCTCCTTCTTGCAGCACCTGCTGGGTCGCCAACGAGGTGAACGTCCAAAGTAGAGTACTACCACTGCCAGGCACGTAATTCGAAGTCCCGTGTTGTTGACTTGTGATGGTGGGTGTGTGAAGAAACTATCTGCTCACATGCATGGTTATCATTATGGCCCGGATATCTATGAAACGCATTTCTTTTAGGTCTTAGGCGACGATGGGTTAGGAAAGGGCTAGCTAGAACTGAGAAGGAAACGACAGTGGCCTCAATTAAGGTACAGCTCCAGCATGTATTAAGTGTGAAAATGGGAAACGGAAATAAATCTTCAGGGCTGCCGACAGTGGAGTTCGAATTCACTATCTCCCGAATACCGGCCGCACTTAAGCGACTGCAGCTATCGAGCTCGGTGATACGGAAAGCTGCGGAAATACGTATTTTAAAAAATCCTAACAATTTCAACAGCGACACTGGCTATAAATTAAGTAATACGTGTTTGCAGCTATTAAGGATTTACGTAGGTAGTTCTCTCCCCTCTCTTTTCTATATTGTTATCCCGTTATGGTGTTTTCCACATTCGTACGTTCGTCATCGCCAGATGGTCCATTCCAATCTGTGTGTTATGTATTAAGTGTCATACTTTCATAACGTGTGTACAACGGTTATCCACCCCCTCCCACAACGTCTCACATCATTATCACCATCTGGTTTTCTCCACATACTTTCTTTCCATTCTTCAGCTCCGTTCTATTCTATCCTGGTGTCTTCCATTGCATTTTATTTTATTTTCTATTTATTTTTCTACCACATTCGTCCCTGATTCGTCTGACGCCCTCTCTGTTACCTCTCTCTCTCTCTCTCTCTCTCTCTCTCTCTCACACACACACACACACACACACACACACACACACACACACACACACACACACACACACACACACACACACACACACACACAAACACACAAATATGTGATGGAACGTCTTAATTGGAGCACGGCCGACTGCAGGAGCTAGCTAGAGCGACGCATCAAGTCGGCCGTGATTGGAACTTAATGTTGACGTCTCCTCCCGCTTGGAGCGCTGTGCCAGCATACAGCGAGCCACCTGCTGACGAATGAGCGTACCACTACAGCTCCAACCACAGCCGACTGGATACCTCGAAGCGCTCCGCTAGCTAGAGCGACGCATCAAGTCGACCGTGGCTTCAACGGTAAAGTATTCTTAAATTCAAACCCTCATTATTGTAGGTCTTCCTCGTGAACAGTCGTGATTTTCTTCTGAGGACGCGAAGCAAAGTTCTCTGAGAAACGTACAGAATATCACCTTGTTTTCTTGACACGGCATAAGCCCAAAAGCCCATATCATGTCTACAAGTACGGGCCGTGAAAGTTTCAATATAATTTTTTCATTGTTTGGTCCTTATAGGAACCTTTTTTTTAAATTCAATGCTCTTCAGAAACGTTACGAACAATGTGTGGCGGGTACATATTTTGAACACACACTGCACCAATGCAATTAAATAACATCTCAGTGTCGTTTGTTTGGCCGCGTACGGTAGAACACTTGCGTTGAAAAAGATATAATTAGTGTTAAAATCCGGTACAAAGGATGTCAACACAATCTATGAAAACCGAGAAGTTTCACTACTCATAATGTTACGTTAACAATCTTTTGAAGCTCTTGCAATAGCCTATAGGGAGCTTAAGCACAAATGAGGCGGAAGAATTGGCTTGTCTGAAAGAGAAACTCTTTGTCGTCAATTTTCAAGAGGATCGGCTTAAGATATCTCAAACACATTTTTTTGAAGATAAAACTTTGCTGCTAGCAGAGCCTTGTGTGGAAGGTAAAGTGTTAATTATTCTCACAGACCGCACAACTTAATCGTTGAGGAAAGTGGCAAGTTTAACAAGTATACGGTGTTCACGCAAGTTCTGAATACACGCTTACACTTCAGCAGTTAACTCTCTGTTTGCAAGTAAGCTACATTGCCTTGCACATTTAATACAACTAAGGTAAAAGTAATGCGGAAACTAAGAAGAGTATCGTGAAATATTATTGCGATTTAATGTAAAATATTATCTCCTTTCGTTCAAGTCCAGGTCAGATTCCAGGAACATCTCCCACAAAGGCGAGCAAGAATGACGGCCCATACAAGTGAGTCTGATTTCCATCGAGGATCTCCCAAGCTGTCTTCTTCTATAACCAACACTGTTTCTTCACGTAGAATTCTTGTGTCAAGTACATAGTACATGCCAAAGATACATTAAAAACATAACAAAAATGATCAGCTGGACACCGGTGGATCCGAATTTCGCGTGTGATGCTCTACCGTCGAGCAACGGTTGGCAATCTTTATTCTATATATACTTAACATCTCTTTGGCATATGAATTCGACACAAACTGAAAGTTCATTTGAAATGCAATGCGGTCATCAGAGATAAATAGTCACTTCTAATGATACTAGTTACAGGAATGATATAGAACTTTGCATTTTCTCTCATTTCATGGCCCTACTCTCGTTAAAATTAACACTCGCAACTTCTTTCACCCTCTCCCAGCGAAGTTACGACCTACAAACTAAGCCCCATGAAAATAAAGGAAGTGTCTCAGCATCAACAGGCCGATACTAACTTTTGACACAAATATGTCTTAGAGCTGGGGGGTAATCCGGCGAAACAGTGTCATGAAACAAACTGTGAGAGGCTAGGTTACCCAGCAACAGGACTTTCTATGTTATATCAATACTAAAATAATATGATGAACACTGTTAGGAAATTAAAATTGTTTTACTTACTTCAGAAATTTGGTGTCCAAACTTTTAAAAAAATTTCATAATTTTTATAAATTTTGCTTCAGTTCCATCACTGTATATCATCCTCCATACATATCACAGGTCAACAATTTTGCAAAGTTTCATTACAATCAAACAAACAGTTTTCAAGATATCATGTTTCTTGTGTGAGAAAAATTACTTTTGATTTTTTTAAAAAAGGCTGTAAAGTTGTAACAGGCCTCTCCCATCGTAACCTTAAAAGGCCACACTAGAAAACGTTAACCTCTCGTTTTGAATATTCATAGAATGGTTTTCCAACCTAAGTCGTCTTCTTTGCTGACTTGGCATGTGCCTTTTCAGACATGTCAGAAAATAAGCCGTTTTGTGTCATTAGTACCAACTGTCACGCCCATTTGTAATGTGCAAACTGTTACTGAAACGTAAATGGTATGTGAAACACCGCTGAATTTTTTCGTTAAATTGTGCTGACGCATATAGAAAGGCATAAACTTTCATACGAAACCAAAGAAAGAAAATGGACATATTTTTTTCACTTTCTACTGTATGATCTCCCCTTAAGGACCATAATAATCCACCACAATATGTTCTAAGGTAACTACACAGTACACATGCTATCTCCACAGTTAGTGCCCGGGAGGGAAGAGTGTTTATACAGTCATTCAGGGATGATCGCAATTCAATCATTAAAGCTCTCTCCACAATTGGTGGCTATTCGCGACTGGGAGAGCAAAGAGTTTATACGTTCATTCAGGTATGAACACAATTATGCGAGTATCCATTCACCAATTCAAAATTCACGAAACTCTCTCCACAGTTGGTGGCTATCCGCGATCGGGAGACAGGACTTGGAATCCAGTCCATTCACTTAGGCAGTCCGTATTTCATTCATAATGGAATGTTCAATTCAGTCCATCAAGTCATTCACGCACCCAATCACTCACTCATCCATCAGTTAGTGGCTATCCGTGACCGGGTGAGATGAGTGTTATTCATTCATTCATTCATTCATTCATTCATTCATTCATTCATGCACGACCAACCACGAAATCATCCATTTACCTATTCATGCATCATCCACTCATTCAATTAAGTGACACTGTATGTTGTTATGGTAGGATAATTCCATAAGAATTGTGACAAAAATGTACGCACTAAATAACCTAAGGAAGGGGAAGATACATGTTGTCCAAGACTATATAACAACGTTAATGTCTAGGACAAAATAATAATAGTAAAAAATTGTTAGAGGATAATGTAATGCATGTATCGAATTTAATAAATTGCAATAAATGAACGCACTCTCCCCAGTTTCGGGCGATGCGGAACTAGGGAATGGGAGAATTCTATTCTGCACAGTACAAACACAGTCGGGGTTCGATTCCCGGTACTGCCAGATATTTAAGAATGGTAGAGGGTTGATATGTGGTTAAAATGGTACATGTAGCTTATCTCCACAGGGGATGAGGAAACGAATTTACTTTAGTACAAAGACAAAGTTTGCCATATTTTGAATCCTAAGACGACGTTCAATTGTTGGATGAAAGAATCCCCTAATAAGCCGTGCCACGCTGGAAAGGTATAGGAAGCTGAATTTATGATTAATGGTTGGAAACTTCACTGTTGATGCATAAGAACAACCACAGGACTGAACATATTTCTATTAATAAGAACTGCGAAGTCCAAGACATCAGACTGGCCATAACAGTGATAAGTTTGAAAAGGAACGAAGATTCCGGTAGCTTTTCAGCCAAACGAAGTATCTATAATTCTGATATATTTTATTAATGAAGATATAAGTGGAATTAAATTCAAACGTTGAAAAAAATGGATTTATAATCTAGATAGCCTCAAGAGAATTGCACCACTTGCTTCACACTACGACTTGTGGAGTGTTTTTATATAAATGAAACCTTTCTTCGCCACGATAAATCAGTTTTAAATTGATTTAGTTATTCTTTCCACGTCCCTATAATCCCTTTATGGTGGTGAAACGTAACGAAATTGGAGGTTTAGTATCGCGGGTTGGGGGTAGTGGGGATTTGCATTCCATGCTAGTGAAAGGCAGTAACGCGAATTTAATAAGAGTTGGCTTTAAAAACGTTCGTTATTGTAGTAACATCATTTGTTACCATTTGTTCCCAATAACCATGTTACCGTTCATTACAAAAATCCAGCAATTAGTTTACGCCACTACTGTCCACCCTCGCCCAACCCTTCACAGTGAACACTGCCAAACTTGATTGAGAGACTGAAATTCGTTTCCGCCAATGTATAACATCGGATGCAACAATTCTCAGTCTTTTCGATCATGCATCAGCAGACATCCTCCTGTCTTACAGGGCGAACTTGAAATAAGTTCGAACTTTCTGGAAGGCTATTCGAGATATTATTATTTTAAGGGTGTTTAGGTGTTTTTCTCCATTTGAGAAGAAAACCAAATCGTATCTTTCAAGTTACGTACTATGATAATCAGTGTTGTCAACTCAGCGGATTTTCCGCCAAATCTGGCGGATTTTTAAGTGGAACAGCGGATAAATTTTCCATTTAGCGGACGGATTTTCAAACTTCTTTTAGCGATTTTCAGCGCTAACAATATCACCTTTCATCACCAGGAGTAAAAAATAGAACTTAGTACGGAATAATAGTCTACTTATTACCGTTGTATTCAACTTAAGCTGCATAATTTCAAATTATCGTTTTCTAGACCAGCTCTGGCCCACAGTCTCAGTCAGCGTTTTTTACAATCGTTACCGTACTCTTGATGCGCCGGGTAGTGTCGTGTTTGATAACGTGTTTCTTTTGACATCAGGTTCTTTTTGGTAGGCTACGTCAATATGTCGAAGGAAAAGGTTAAAAAGTAGTCAAATATTTCGTAAAAAGTGGTTAAATAATTAAACTTTAAAAGACTAGTTAGTTAAGCTTCCCAGTGATCCCAAATATGGACAGTGCGTCTATTGGCAGCGCAATATAAATGCGAAATTGTTTGATATTAATTCTTTCCGCACTTTCAAAAACAATGAAAACACTAATGAAAGTGAAAATAACTTTCGAAATAGATTTGAAAATTTCCGTATGGTCTTTGCTGCTGTGAATTGCCAGCATATTCTTTGAAATAGAATAGTATCATGTGGCTTCATATGAAACCAGAGGACTTCAGCTCAGCACATCTGCTTCAGAGCATATAGTGCGCGGAGAAGATAATGAACTACTGTTCTGAAACTGGTGAGTTTATTACAACAGCTGTTATATGATATTTTGCTTCATTTAGAAATTTAGCGGAATTTAGCGGATTTTCAACTACAGTTTAGCGGAGAAAATATTTATGGGTTGGCAACACTGATGATAATGATCCACTTCATCATTCTTACCTTTTCTGGCGAATCCAGATAATTTAAATTGCTGATGAAATAACCCCGTAAGTTCTTGTTAGAACTAATATTTAAGAAATAAAGTAAAGAATGGCTCCATACGAACACTGTCCTTAATACAATCTAGACGTTTTATCTGCCTTTCTTTCTTTAAAGCTATGCGTTTTTCAAGGGCTCCAACTGAAACATCCAAAATTGGATATGGCTCTGAACGCCTACGAGACGAAATTCCGCGCACTGCTGCCTCAGCTGTCAGCAAGGATTGAGTCGTAAATAAATAAATAAATAATAAATAAATAAATACATAAAATGTATTTTACAAGTTGCTTTACGTCGCACCGACATAGATAGGTCTTACGGCGACGATGGGACAGGAAAAGGCTAGGAGTGGGAAGGAAGCGGCCGTGGCGTTAATTAAGGTACAGCCCCAGCCTTTGCCTGGTGTGGAAAATGGGAAACCACGGAAAACCATCTTCAGGGCTGCCGACAGTGGGTTTCGAACCCACTATCTCCCGAATACTGGATAGTGGCCCGCCCGCACTTAAGCGACTGCAACTATCGAGCTCGATAAAACGCATTTATAAAAATGTGTGTATTTATTTATGGACCAACAATCATCTTAACTCTTACAGTCCCTCTCTAACCACTACCGGCATTTTCACCGACCTGTTCCATAGCAACCACGGCTCAACCTTTGCACGTTCACTCAATAAATGTGTTTTTTAAGTATGTATTTATTTAATGTTCTGTACATAGTTTCGTGAGACTATTGCTAGGCTGGTGCAGTCCTTGTGACACCATACGACGTTGTTGGGCGGCATCTACCGTATTACTGTACTACAAGATAGTGTTGTGCGTAGTGTGTGAGTTGCAAGGATGTTCGGAATAGCACAAATACCCAGTCCCAGAGCCAAATGAATTAAATATTCGACCCGGTCGGGAATCGAACCCGGGGCCTTGAGAAGCGGTTACTACGCTGATTATTGAGCCAAAGAGCCGGACTTCAGTATTCATTTATTAGTTCGTAATTCGTGTGTTTCATATTCAGCCATTTGTGTTTGCATCATAAGATTATTATTATTATTATTATTATTATTATTATTATTATTATTATTATTATTATTATTATTATTGTACCGGGAGGTACACCTCTACGCCGCACATTTAAATCTTGCGCCAATTAAAACCTCCTCTACAGGAGAAACACTGAACTTGAGACTAGACCTACTTAAACTTTTACTCGGAAGATGCCACCTCCTTAATTTCGTGATTGTGAAGTTTCCAGTACTGTATGAAATTCTGCGTGTTTTGTTTACCATTTATCAAGAAGTTTGGACTTTCTGCAACAGATGCCACTACAAAAACTATGATCATGCACTCTGGTGCGAAGTGAAGGAACTTTATTTGAATAAATGTTGTATTCATAAGTTTATTCTTTACTAAATTATGTTCATTCATTTTGGGGTTGGCAATATTGATCTTTTCTTTTCGCCAGTTTTGAATTCAGCCAATCCCTAATTTCTGTAATTAATTTTCGGCCTATCACAGGCTTCTTCTTCGATTTTGTGTGTAACCTTACGCTAGCCAATAAAAGTAAGAGGGTATGGCTTGATTATTCATGAAAGGTCTCGAACTTTCCCCAAGGGTTTATAAACTGCGGATTTTCACGGCTCTTGGCCCATGACCAATATATAACTAAGTGTATGTATGTGAAGCAGGAGGCGGGAGGTGCCTCTTTTATCAGGCAGCAGTCCTTCAGCAAGGTAATGGCCGTTTAACATCTTTATTTCTTGCTAGCTCAACAGTTTAACTCGCGGGAAAGGTCCGAAACTTTTACCATGTAACCAACTTTTCTAAAAATGTAATTTTCTGCCGGCTTATGTAAAAACTTCATAAAATCTGTAATTCGGGGATAGAGAGTGATATACCCTCTCGAGCTCCCCTACATCTTGGTTTGAGGTACCGCATTTGTTTCTGCAATATATTAAAGTGATTTCCATCCGCACTACCTCAGTAGATTGGGATTAGCCCCTGTGTCGTTGGCCAAGTGCCCTATAGGTTGTTAAATTTTTTTGTGGAGCTGAATCTTTGACTCCATTCCATTTTGCTCGGGCCGTTTATTGAACCTGTTCTTTTTCACTAAGGCCCAGTAGGTTGGGTACTAGGTACCTCTGTGTAATACGATGACTGTAAATAGTGCCTCGTCCGGCCAGTGATTATTGGATTTTTACGTTGCCTTGAGTAGGCTTGAAAAACTGAGAGCGTGTCAGCTCTTTTCAAGTGTTGTAAAAGTGTCTCTGGAAGGCCTGATATTGTAATTGCTGGAGCAAGGGATCCATGTATTGGGGGATTTCTGCCCTTTGAACAAATTAGTGTGTTGTAATGTCGAGCTAGGAGCTCAAAATTGTAAAACTAGGGGCTTGTAGCCCAAGAGTGGTAACATTCTGAAATCTTGGATCCTTCTAAGTCGTGTTTCCAAATTGTTATTTCACTCAGTGAAACGTTGTTATAATTTTGTTGTTCCTTCAGAAAATATAACATTTGTTAAAATTTTAAATTAACTTTGGCTTTGTAGTTAGACCCATTCATCCCGACACTTTCTTTCACCTCTGCGTTCCACAGATACCCCGGAACAATTATTATTATTATTATTATTATTATTATTATTATTATTATTATTATTATTATTATTATTATTATTATTATTATTATTATTATTATTATTATTATTATTATTATTATTATTGGAAAGCATTACATCATAGTGGATGGTAACTTTTCATACTAATAAAGTTCTAGCCCTGGTAAAGATTGCAATGCCCAATTTTAAACTACCGATAGAGGGCCCGCAAAATGCATGCGGTATCAGGCATATATAATAATACATGCAAGATATGCATAGAATTCAGGCAATAATTTTCGAAATGTCAAATGAAAATTAGCAAAACAATCGCAATTCGACCCCGAAAATTTCTTATTGATTCCAAAGGGATTTAAGTCTTCCCTTTAAAGTAAATAACTTCTTAATTCCCTGTATTAGGGAGAGAATTCACTGAAGTGGTTCACCTGTCGTATGTCGACTGCATTGGTATGAGAATTACTACAAGTACACAGCAAGTGTCTATTAGTAAGGAGAGCCCATCTAGAGAACATTTTACTTCGTTGTTATGGAGGACAAACAGTGTTTGTAGGATGATATGCTTACTTTTTCACACGAATAAACAGCTCGTCTAACACAGGATTGTACACGGTCGCTGACAAGACAGGAAATTTCCCTGAAGACCGCTCACAACACTCATACAGACTGGGGGGGGGGGGGAACATAAGCTAGAAAATAATGTCAACAAAAGCTAATTACACTTTTACACTTCGGGAGAGTTACCAGCACAACGTTTGCGTAATTATATAATGCTGCATTAAAAAGAAAAGTATTATCCAAGCGTACCACTAAAAAAGCGCGTTTATTTTTCAACCGAATGAAATTAAAGAAGTTGAGGTATTTCAAACACTATGCATGTACTCTTTAACAAACATAATTTATCTGGAACAGCGTAGGAATAACTAAATGGCTTAGTATATCCATGCTGAACTTCTTTTTGTATCTTAATTATTACATTCGCAACATGTGTGATGTACTGAATATTATTTTGACCAGAGCTGTCCACATAAGAATGACATGTTATAAATGACTTGAGGGAGGTTGCCAGTATCCTAGTATCGTCACCTTACGTCCATTGGTGTTGATTTCTCGCCACATCATAGATTTCCAGAACTCCCGTGGGAGCATTTCCGGGATCTATCACTAAATGAACCCACTGACTTTGAAAAACTGACGCAGGTTTAACCCCTGTGGGTGGGGACGCAGACGAAGAATATACCCGCGGTATCCCTTGTCTGTCGTAAGGGGCGACTAAAAGTGGCGACCAACGGATGATGTTTTTGAAACCATGAGATTACCTATGATTAGTACCATTACGTGAGGAACACCATGGGTCTAGGTTACCTGTGAGTAGTACCATTATATGAGGAACAACATTGGTCTGCATTACCTGTGAGTAGTACCATTATGTAAGAAATACCATGGGTCTACATTATCAGTGATTAGTATTACTATATGAGAAACATCATGGGTCTACTTTACCAGCCATCAGTTCCATTATGAAGGGCCGGTGACCTGTATTTCGGGCCCCTTTGGACAACAAGCATCATCGATATACGATTTTGCTTCGGAAGCTGTCCCTCGTTCCGTTTATACCACTGTTTTAAGTTAATGTATGGGAAGGTGGGGCATCGCGATCGGATCCACTGATTGTTTTAAGTTCATAATCATTTTTCATCGTCGTCTTTTTGAATTCTAGTCAGTGGATGGATTTTGGAATTTTTATAATCATATCATTACGCTTCATCACCTAGATGTTAGGCCCCTTTAAACAACAAACATCATCATCATCATCATCATCATCATTATCATATGAAACAGGTTTGCCTTTGGAGCAAGGTGTCTGTGATTCATAAAAGTATAATGGATGCTTTTGCGAATTCAAGAATTTGCAGGTGTATTTTTCTGTGTTGGTACCGCTAGACAGCCGAATTTGCACTCGGCAAAACACAAAATTGTTACGTACCAGCCCTATCATAGCTCCTTTCCTGCAAGGGGATAGTGATTCAACTGCGACCTCCCAGTCTGAGGACATGGCCGGACTCCCCATGTATTGTTTTCTTGGTCTGCTTCTCCTGTGCGCTTGCTGGAACGGCAAACGACAAGATTTTCTCTCTATCCACATCGCGAACATTCCAGTATTCAACACCCGAGCTACTGAAAGGAGGCTAGCCATGAACAGTGAGTCAGTATCCCACCGGAGTTTGAACGAGGAGCTGTTGTTGTGTCGGAGTGTTTGAGTTCGGTAGTCGTAGTGGGACGACTATAGTGTTGGCTGCCGCCAGTGTCCCAACGGTGTTAGTGTGTGTACTGCCCTGGAGTACTGTACGTGTACCGACGTGAAGCGAGCGATTGGAGCTTGACAGCAGTACTGACGGTTGTCATCTGTGCCCCATCGGAGTCAGAGTGTTGTGTACTGAGCAGAGTACTGGCTGCGTACTGCCTTCGAGTACTGTGTGTGTGGGTTACCGTGGACTGAGAACCGCCGCGGAGTCAGCGTGTGGAGCAGCTGTCACGAGTGTAATTGGTAAAGTTATAACGGTCGTTGTCGTGAGGAGGATTGTCCTGCTGATTAGCACTGTTTAGCTCTTGATGTTTAGTTGTCGGTGTTAAGTAGTTCACTGTGTTTGACTCTGTGAATTAGTGGACTTTTATCTGGAGTCGAACCAAGGAATAGGCATCGTGTGTTGTGGATTTCAGCAGCCCTGGTTCGTATCTGTCCACCTGTAGCTAGTGTGCGGGGTGACTGTACTTGGGAGCAAAAGTGAAAGTAAGGCGAGGCTGTCAATAAGGATTATAGCAGTCTCAGAAAATACCAACGAGCCGGACTACCTACTATGTGAAGAGGACAGAGACTTGTAAATAAACAGCAATTACACAATGTAGCCATTTATGGTTGTATAAGGGTGTGTGTGTGGGGTGGGGTGGGGGGTGTGGGTGGGGGTGTGGGTGTGGGTACGTATGTATACACATTTACTGGGTCATCCTGAAATAAATTACAGCGATACAATAGAAGATGTTTTATTCGTAACACTGAATGTTGGAAATACACATAAGAAAATGGAAATTGCAACACCATGAAGGCATTGATCGTTTGTGTTGATTTTTCAAGATATGGAATGACGAGATGTAGGTATGTAAACGATCAAAGTTTCAGACCCATTGGATTGTTGCTACAGGTATCCCTACGTGATTGGTCATGGAGGAATCAACTCCAGTATACGGACTCCGATGTAGCGTAGGTGACTTGCAGTTCGTGCAGTGAAGTGTTCCCCGTCAAACATGCCTCGACGACAGAGGAGAGCACGCTATCAACAACTGTCGCCGTTTGAGAGGGCTCGGATAATTGGGCTGTGTGAGGCTGGATTATCGCTAAGGACTGTCACTGCACGTGTTGGCCGACAGGCATCTACGCTACAACGTGTATGGCAGCAGTGGTCAAATTAAGGTACCCACACTCGTAGACCTGGCACAGGCCCAGCGCGACGGACAAGTGTGAGAGAGGATCGCCGCATCATTCGGATGGCCCGGATGGAACCCCATGCAACAGCAGCGCAAATTCGGGCAGCTGTGGCACCCCACGTTACACAACAAACAGTTGGTAATCGCCTGCGTGCAGCTGGCTTACGAGCCCGTGTCCCTGCAGAAGGTGTTCCATTGACCCCACAACAGCGACGTGTAAGGCTGGCCTGGTGTCGAGAAAGATCGACGTGGGTCGACGAATGGCATAGCGTCGTCTTAGTGATGAATCGCGCTTCTGTCTTGCCCGCAGTGATCGCCGGAGCCCAGATCTTATTGTCGAGAGGCACACAGGGCCAACACCAAGCATTATGGTCTGGGGAGCTATTGGCTTTAATGTGAAATCACAATTAGTGCTTGTTGAGGGCACTATGACTGCTCGACAGTACGTTGATAGGGTACTCAATCCAGTGGTTGTTCTTATGATGGCGAACATTGCTAATGGGATGTTTCAGCAGGACAATGCCCGGGTTCATACTGCACGCATCTCCAGAGAAGCTCTCCACGACACCACAACCTTAGAAGGGCTCGCCAGATCCCCGGACTTCAGTCCTATTGAGCATGTGTGGGACATGATGGGTCGACAACTGGCCAACCGTCCTCAGCCACCCACAACTCTGGAACAAGTGATCCGTGCAGTGCAGCAAGCATGGGCCACAATTCCTCAGGAAGCGATCCAGGGCCTTATTGACTCCATGCCTCGAAAAATTCATCAATGTATTGTAGCTCGTGGTGGGCACATCCTGTATTGATTGTTGTCCAAACTTGCGTTCAGAGGGACCTGGAAGTGTAATCATCGAATCACAACCGAACACTCGTCCTGCATGTTCAATTGCAGCAATGTAGCACCACTCCTTCTGGGTGTTGCAATTTCCATTTTTTTCAGTGTACATATTTGTTTCTTTGGTTTTCTGTTTATAGCAATCAGTGAAATAAAGTAATGCACCTTGTCTTCGTGCCAGTTTAATATTTTCTTTTTGCACTCGAGAAAACCAACATCGCGATTCAAGGTGAATCACCTTAGGAGGAAACCACACACACATAGGAGTACAACCTAACACTTGAACAACCTGGTCTTGCTGACGACAATATCTTTGAAATAAGAGACCTGAAGTTATGGTTTCCGTCCATAGCATTTCAATTAATACATCCAATACATGTTACGAATTCCAAATATTTTTACAACTGAGACAAGGCAATGTTCAATCATCTAAAAGAAATTAAGTGTCATGTCACTTATCTATTATATCACTACTCACCCGACAAAATTAAGAACTCAGCCATATATTGGAGAAAAGAGATCGTTCCTCTGTCATCTGGCAGAGTGAACAGAAACGTCGAAATTAGCATGCAGCGAGCCAGAAAGGCGTCGAATCAAAATACCTACACACGGTAGCTGCGTTCATATTATTATTATTATTATTATTATTATTATTATTATTATTATTATTATTATTATTATTCCCTTAACATCTGAAAACAAATATTCTGTCGATTATTTTCTCAAACGTTTATTTGGAATGAGTACAAGGTCCTGGAAAGAGAAAAAAATATTCAAAAATATTTCTGGAAAGGTACCAGCACAGTCGTAGTGGTTAGGTGTTTACTGGGCAACTTTAGCATTCATGATAAGAAATGTGAAGCCATTTAAAAACACGTAAACATGTATTAATTTGTACACCACCTTGGTCAGGCCGAAACTAGAATACGCGAGCGTGCTGTGGAGTCCTAGGTGCAAAATACATGTCTATAAGCTTGAAGGGGTGCATGATGGGATAGGAAAGGTCTGAGAGTGGGAAGGAAGCGGCCGTGGCCTTAATTAAGGCGCAGTCCCCTTGCCTAGTGTGAAAATAGGAAACCACGGAGAACCATCTTCAGGGTTGCCGAGAGTGGGGTTCGAACCCACTATCTCCCGAATGCAAGCTGATACCTACCACTTACAAATCTGTAGCAGTGCCTCTAGTCGCTAAGGTGCCATATAAGGACAACCCTATGGGATAGTACGCTGAGGACATCGTGCATATTGGTGTGAGCTTCCCGAAACCAGCTACAGCTCCTCACACCTCCATACCAACACCACCGTCAACCCTCATGGATGAAGTGATTCAAGATTTATGCAACACGATATTCTACTGCAGTGCGGAGTGTCTAATGCGCGTCCTTTATTCTTGGTTGCCAAGCCGGATGGTTCAGCACGCCTTATCCATGATTTGAGTAGATGAACTAAAAGCTATAAAGTTCCTAAGTTCTCACTAGCTACGCCAGCCCGTGCGTTACAGCGCATTCCACCTCACTCATTAATGATTAAAATCGACCTCAAGTCTGGATTTTATCAGTTACCGTTACGTTCAGCGCATCGACATGTTTACGGTGTGTATTGCAGAAAGAAATAATATGCATTTACGCGCTTGCCGTTGGGGCATACTTTGGCCCCATCGGTCATGCAACTGTGGTCACTGGCGGTAACGGACATACTCAATGAACAATTTGGCGTATCAGCCATTTTATTTAGACGACTGGTTGCTCTACGGTCCGCAGATACCCGTGGAAGATATTCTTCTGTACTTAGACCTGGTGCTAGGAGTTACGATTAACCATGCCAAATCCATTCTCCAACCCACAACATGTCTTACCTACTTAGGAGTGATTGTGGACACCAACCAACAAACGTTATCACTGACAGACGATGTGCAAAATAGGGTGTTACAGTATGTCAATCTACTACCCCGATTACAGAGTGATGACCTGCCACGCGTCACCGGATACATCGCATGGATCGCATATGCGATGGCGCTACCGTTGTTTCCGTTCAGGTGTGTGCTAACTAGAGAGTGGTATTGGCCCAAGAAAGTGTTCACTCCCGAAGTGCTTCAGAACCCCCGACGGGTGGGACCACTACGCTATACCGTGGCTGTCTATGTGGATGCAACTCCGAACAGCATAGCCTACGTATGCCCACAATTACAGACTGCATGGGCTCAAGCATTCCGCCAGCCCATTCGAATTAATTGTGCAGAGACTGCCGCGGATCTTTATGGAACAACGGCAGTCCTCGATGAACTTGTGGAAAGAAATATGTTATGTGATGAACTATGTGTATATACCGACTCTACAGTGACTCTGTATACTCTAAAGACAGGCCGAGGGCCTATGTTATATTCATATACTGTATTACTACCTTTATATGTACGTTTGATAAATAAAGCAGCTCGGAGAGGCATTCGCCTCTCTTGGCTGCGGGTCGGTACCCAGCAGAATCTGGCTGACGAGAAATGAAAGTAGAAAAAGAATGCTCCACACTCACAGATGTTAGAATGACATAGGAACATTTACTTACATTTTTAAGTTCAATTTCAGTACCTGATGTACCCTTTCCAGCACTGAATAATCTGGATTCCTCCGCGGTAGCCTAGCCCACGTGTCTCTTATTTTATCTCATAAAACCCACCCTCTGCTGTTCAACTTTTCATTCAGGGATATACATTACTTGATTGTAAAAATTACAGATATTGAATTTTATTTTTTAATGTACAATATAGGCAATTTAGGCATTTAAATAGTAAAAGAGGTTCTAACGTTGCAAATAGATATTTCAGGGCAACTCTATGAATATAAGGGATTAATCATGAAACGTCAACATATTTTTAAATATTCATGTTATTTCTTAATGAACAAAATAGGGATTTGCCTTAAAATCCCAGGTCTACTTATAAGTAACGCTGAACCATTCTGAACGCAGTGGAATCAACACATTAGAGCGCAGGCTAGACACCAGTCTGTGCAGCCGAGCGCCCGCTCCCCCGCCTCGGTGGGATGCACACGATGGTACTAATCACAGGCAACGCCCAAACCCGGGGTATTCCTTACATAATGGTACTGCTTACGTAACGTAGATCCATGGTGTTCCTCACGTAATGGTACTAATCACAAGTAGTCTCATGGTTGTAAGTCCTTCATCCCTTGGTCGGCCCTTTTAGTCGCTTCTTACGACGAGCAGGGGATGCCGTAGGTGTATTCTTCGTCTGCGTTCCCCACCCACAGGTGATTAAGTCAGGTGTGAAATTATTATTATTATTATTATTATTATTATTATTATTATTATTATTATTATTATTATTATTATTATTATTATCTCCTGACTACTCCTTCAAAACTGTAGTATCTAAAACTAAACAAGTCTCTGACAAACGAAAGTATGCCTCCATGTACACTGTATGATTTTTTTTTTCTAGTTGCTTTACGTCGCACCAACACAGATAGGTCTTATGGCGACGATGGGACAGTAAATGGCCAGGAGTGGGAAGGAAGCGGCCGTGGCCTTAATTAAGGTACAGCCCCAGCATTTGCCTGGTGTGAAAATGGGAAACCACGGAAAACCATTTTCAGGGCTGCCGATAGTGGGGTTCGAACCTACTATCTCCCGAATACTGGATACTGGCCGCAATTAAGCGACTGCAGCTATCGAGCTCGGTATGAAATTCTTAACAGTCAGAGAGCCCAATTCAAGCACATACGGGTTAATCCAACTGAATTCCAGAGAACATCAGCATATCACTTTCTATTTACATACACACAATTACTGAACCTCACTGTACTATAAGATGGGGGGGTGGGAGGGGTCGGGGGGAAACGATAATATTTGTACACATAAAATACGAAGATTTATTTGCAGTGAAGATTCTGCCTCTCGACGAATTTTCCAGGCAAAGATAACATACGATAGAGTCCTTTAAACGAGATCTTCATTAAGTCAGCTTAATGGTATGTCATTAAAATATACATTCGTTGCAGTGGTTGGAATCGATCGCCAAGCGCATTATCTAATGGCATGCCCATTATTTCAATATTTATTTATATCGCTGGAAATATTTACCCTGCTCGAGTTCCACGGGCATAATGTTTCAGGCCATATTACGTTTTAAGTTCTTCTCCCCAGATACGACAAATCATTTCGCTATCAGAAAACTGCTATTCTTCCGTACGAGTACCTCTCACTCGCTATAAGAGTGAAATACATTATTATCTCAAGGGGTAACGACTGGATATGCAGTACGATGGACGTTGAGCAGTCACGAATTTTGTTCATGGAGCAAGCCAGTCTGGTCGAAGCACAGAGGATCAAGACGGTGGTGGGTCGAAGAGAAGCTGATAATAAAGCTGTTTTCCTTTTAAAACAAAAATCAGCTCCACCGCCTAGTGGAAGATCGTTTAGCAGTGCTGATGAAATGTGTGTGCGATTTATTTCTAGCTTAACATAAAATGCTAATTTGCAGAATTTAAGTAATAGAAAGAACATGTTGGCCAACATTTTTCAGGTCCTAATCTGAATGGTCAGGGTAATGGCTTTCGGTTCAGAACGCCCCAGGTTCGACTCTACGCCGCGCTAGAGATTTGAAATTTATATGTGTAAGGTTGGTATCAGGAAGAGCATCCAGTCGTGGAAATGGGCCAAATTCATAAAGAGTGCCAACCCGAAGAAAATGGGGAAAAGGCCAGAAAGAAAAGAAGAAAACGTACATTATATTTTAAAAACTTGAAAATACTACTTAAGACAAAACTATACATTTTTACCCTCCATCTAGGAGATGTAGGCAAATTTCGTTTTCACGTTGCAGATCAACAATTGATATTGATAACTATTTATTTATTTATGTATTTATTTATTTATTTACTTATTTATTTATTTATTTATAGGCTGGCGATTTCTAATCACTAGACTGCGTGCTAAGAGCCTGGATTATATCCCAAACCTCACCGCAGTGCTCATATGTAGTGAGGGCATATGACGCTGTTGATGGTGATTCGTCCGTCGGATGAAGACGTTAAGCCTTGACCAGACCCCTTGGTGCTAGTCGACAGGAGTAGGCTATGTGCCGGCATCGGGTTTCAACCTCCCCACTTTCTACTATCATATATCGCGTCATTCATTTCATGTCATTAACTCCTCTGATGAGGTAGACGTCAGGAAGGGCATCCGGTCGTAAAACTCGCCAAGAAGATGCACCTCATTTCATACCCGAGAGAAACGGGACAAGGGTTGGACATATATATTTATAAGTTTGACGCACTGTAGCATGTAACTCGCAGTGTTATTGGTTTTACCTCCCACGAACTTCTTTTATGGTTTTCGGAGACTTCGAGATGCTGGAATTTTGTCCCGCACGAGTTACTTTACGAGCTAGTACACTTCAAATACCGTAGTACTGAGCTGGAATCGAACACACTAACTTGGGCTCAGACCACTAGACCAGCACGCAAGAGTCTTATATTAAACATCCACTCATGCGTCCAAATACCGAAACTGTAGTATATTTAGCTCATGATTGCAAGAGAAGAGAAGGCACTAGCAGAAAACAGCTGATGGCTGGGTAACAATAATTGTTTTTTCTATTTGTTTTACGTCGCACCGACAAAGACTGTTTTACTGTTTTTTACCGTCTAAGCCACTCAGCCGGGCCCTCAAAAATGAGACTACAACATTGTTTCAGTAATGTTCCACAACTAATTAGCAACTACAGCACATCTCTATGCACAGCGTCCCATCAGCTATGCTGCATTTCTCCTTGTTTCAAAAATACTGAATGGAAATAACGGTAGAGAATTGTAATTTTAAAACTCAGCAATCCAAAGCCATATCCACTAGACAGAACATTCATTTCCCACATGGCAAATACAAATCAACATTATGATCAATTTTGTGCTATAAAAACCTGTTAAATCGCATTACACATGGTACTAAATATCAACAATCACTGAACATTAAAAGCACACATTATAAAAACAAGAAACTATTTTATTTGTTTAATAAAATTATTTTGATTAACATAAATTGATTTGTACATATAGAAGCAAGCAAAGGAAAAAATGATATTGACGTGTTTTACTTTTTTTAAGTCAACAATATTTCAGGTTGTAGACCCAGCACCGTTTAATACACGCCTTGTTTTGTTCCCGGGGAATTTATACTTGCCTGTTGATTGCAAAATTATCAGGTGTTCCGAAAGTCACTTGAACGAAAAATTGAAAAATGACTACAAAGCCAAGGAAACAACACTTGTGCAACTAATTTCACTATTACTTAAATTGTTGAAAACTTACAGCTTACAAGAGTTGCTCAAAATGCTTCCCATTTACTTCAATACATTTTTCACAACACTGTTTTGTTTTATTGTTGTATTCATCCAATTATTACCGCATGGCAAAAGAGTTCGTTAAACATCCTAATTATATTTAGACTCCATTTACTGCTATACATTTCAGGAGTGTCTGTTCAAAACGTGCTATTTCCACTGTGAGAAATTTGTGGGAAAACTCAAACGTATAAAGGCGGGTACAGACATGCGCGCCTAACTCTGTAACGTAACCACGTCGCGCGCCAAGGTTAAACGGGGCAATGTCACGCACCGCGGTTGCGAGGTAAACTTTTCTACCCCGCGCCGCAGGTCGTAACGCGTAACCTACCAGCGTTCCGCTAGTTGAGACAGTGCAGCTTTGAAAAATGGACTTAGCTGCAGCAGCCTATATTTTTTGCATTATGCAACTAAACGGAAATATAGGCGATTGTGGCAAACTCAGCTATATTCACGTAGAACTACACATGGTGGTTCAAATTTGCTGGCTGACATGGAGTTTCAGACAATTAGTGGGCATTATAAACATTTTACTTGCTAAACCTGACCAAGGCGTCGTTTCCGTTTCCAACGCTTTGTGTTGATTTTTGTTTTCGAGTTCCGCGCAAGAGTATTATTGCTTAGGCAATCAAGTCGGAGGTTTAAATGTTTCAATATGGGTAGGTTTTTTTTACAGATAGGTCTTATGGCGACGGTGGTGTAGGAAAAGCCTAGGAGTGGGAAGGAAGCGGTCGTGGCCTTAATTAAGGTACAGCCCCAGCATTTGTCTGGTGTGAAAATGGGAAACCACGGAAAACTATCTTCAGGGCTGCCGAGAGTGAGGTTCGAACTCACTATCTTCCGGATGCAAGTTCACAGTTGCCCGCCCCTAACCGCACGGCCAACTCGCCCGGTAATATGGGTAGTGAAAGCATAGTAAAACAATTATTAAATTATTTACCCTCAAGTGAAAATAAACTAGTGATTGACTGTAGCCGACCCCGCTCAGCGATTTTCAGGCCTGACGACGGTTTTCTGTACTTTAGTTTTACAATATTATATTATTACAGTATATAAGATTTTAGAACGGTGAAGTGACTGAACTGGCCGAAATACATATTTCATCTTTGAAAGAAAGTCGTAATTCTCTGCAGACTTCTCCTTTTTTCCTCCTCCATGTCTTTCTATTACATTCATTCATTTCGTGATCTGAATAATTCGGGGAGGGTGTGGAGGAATGTGCGGACTTATATTTAATTCATAAATTTAATCTATAACAACGCCTGAACTTCTGGGGCAGGAAATACCACTGTCTTATGCGTGTTGTACACCATTACATTTTCCTGTCAGTTCAACATTTCACAAGAAATTTGTCAAATCTTGTCAAAGACTGTTCAACATTGCTGAAGGTTTGATAAGATTTGAAAAGATTTGGCAAGGTTTGATAGCATTTCGTTTTAACATAGAGGAAAGGCAAACAGCTGTTGTAGTTGTTGGACTAGCAGCGGGGTACAGTCTTAAAAATAAGAGAAACGCGCAATAAACCACAATTTACATGGGCAAAATATTAATTTAGTTATCTTCAACATCATTTTTGCAATGTATTTACTGCCATAACATCATTTATAGAGGTTAAGTTATGCTGCATAGCTATACTCACACTAATTGAATAAAAATGACAGCAATGGAACGGAAATACGTATCTTATTACATGAAAACATATTAGAATAATAATAATAATAATAATAATAATAATAATAATACGTGTCTTTCCTTCTTTCTTAATCCGTTTACCCTCCAGAGTTGGCTTTTCCCTCAGACTCAGCGAGAGATCCCACCTCATCAATTTGATAGGGCCTAAAGTTGCTAAGAAGGATACCACATTCAGAGAGGCTATCTCGGTGCAAGAGAGACTGGCAGTGACAGTACGATTTCTAGCAACCGGTGATTCATACAATAGTCTGCAGTATCTTTTCAAAATATCCAAACAGTCGATTAGTGTTATCGTACCGGAATGTGTCAAGCTCTGATTGAAGCACTAAAAGAAAATATAAACGTAAGTAAGGAATTTATTGCTGGGATATTCTATGTTTCATACATCAAACATTCTCTATTTTAATTGCTTATTCAACAAAGAAACACTACTTTGTAAGTCTAATCAAGTCCTGAAAATACATTATGTTGTGCAGCATGATGGGGATATTGGGAATATGTAGAGTGAACCGGAGAATGGAGTGGATGGGGAAAGTGGTCATTCCTCAAAATTTTGTTGAAATGCCTGGGATGGCTAGCTAGCCACAGCATTTCCTTAGCTCTGTACATTTCAATAAAATGCAGTGTGTTTTGCTCGGTCCACAACATTTTTACTGATCAAGCAGACAGAGGCGAATGTGTGTTACGCGCCGAGGTCCTGTGTACGTCCAAGCTTGCTGTAACTTCCGCGCGCGCATCTCTTTGATGTGACGCGGGAAAACCGACAAGCGGTGGAACGCAGCGAACCTCGTTCCGTATCGTTCATGTTGCGGGCTAAGGTTGCGCGACGAGGTTACACAGTACTGTCCAGACAGGAGCGCGACGCGGTTACGTTACGATGTTCTGTTACAAGTCTGGACGCGCCTTTAGAAAAGACACAATGATTGGGTATGGTACAACTCTTTAGGAATTGACATCTTTCTGGTCTGGACTGTTCATGACATTCGATATTATTCAATTACTGTAATGCACGCGAACGAAATACTAAAAGAAGTGTTGAATTGGAAATAGCACCTTTTGAACAGATACTCCTCATTTTTTACACAAATATTTGTTATTGTTTAGTACTTCACATTCTTTTGCGATGATTGCTCTCAGATGTTCAAAAATGTTAGGCCTTTGCAAAAACACAGTATTTTTTAAAATTCTAATACTGCAAAGTATAATGGTGTTACATCACATGACCTTGGGGGCCAATCAGTGCCACGCCTTCCTATCCTCTCATTGATGTTCCTGTTGAGACATTCCCTTTACCGGTAAACTGTAATGTAGCGGAGCACCATCTTGTTAACAAATTTAACTTCGAATTCTCAAACAAAGGGCGATTTTGGAGCTCAGGCAAAACTATGTATTGTAAACATTTCCAGGTAAACGACGATGTCTCCGTCTTTACAGTGCTGGTAGATATCCACCATTTCCTCCATTTGACGTAGGTTAACCAAATAGCTTTCCTTGATAGGATTCCAAATTCACACGTATCCTGCCAAATCTGCTGTATCAGAACTCCATTGACTTAACTGTTATTGTTTATTTTATCTGACCCAGAATAAATTCCAAATGACACAGAATATTACACAGTAAAAATTTTGATGAACAAACTAATCTTTAAAATAATACAGATCACAATTGATCATGTTAACTGCTAGGAGCTCCATAAAAATGATGTCGAAGAATCGAGACGGAGTATTCGATTATTGAGACAACTACAGCGGCATTATTTTATCTATTCGGGGGATTCTCACTCGCCCGGTCGCCTGCGCTGCGAGCCTGCTTCCCGCCAAACACTTTGCCGTAACTCGGCCAACGCGTGTTTTCGCACAAGATTCCCTATACTTTCTGAAGGTATTATGTATATACACACGCTCACGTAATGAAAATGGCATTGGAACAACACACTGAGCACTAAATACGAGAACACTTCACTAAACTGAACCTTACACTGATAAAGATCTCAGCAGACTCCTAGGAGGGGGGCTTGTGGCACCGAGAAGCGCATTACGGCTCTTTAAAGTACCGGAAGCCAAGAGCACAGAGTTGTCACACTCAATAATAATAATAATAATAATAATAATAATAATAATAATAATAATAATAATAATAATAATAATAATAATAATAATAATAATAATAATAATAATAATAATAATAATAATAATAATAATAATAATAATTTTTACGACCCAGAAATGACTTTCATGATTTCCGGAGATGCAGAGATGCCGGAATTCTCTCTCGCAAGCGTTCTTTTACGTTCCAATAAATCTACCGACATCAGCTTGAAGCATCTTGCCGAAGCATTTCTCCATGAATTTTTCTCGGTTTCAAGATTTTTGTTACGCTGTTCCTTTGCGGCATGTATTTCTAGTAGGGCGGCCAGGCTTTTAGCAGCGAAACAATTCTCGCTTGTCCCACCTTTTGCCGCACGGTTTCAGGACGAATAGATTTCTATTCAACAATAAGGTATAATTTTATTAAATTCCTAGGTAATTTGTCCTCGCAATGAATCGTTTCGTACTTATCTATGTCCAATTCTTCGACACAAAGTTTCAGTAGGATTTAGTACTGCATGTAATTTATTCATCGCCCCTTCTACTTCTGTAGGCTAGGTTTGAAAAAAAAAACCCGCTGAATGTCAGAATTATATCCCGCACAAGTTATTCAGCGTGTCGGAAGCACACAGCACGGAGTTCCGAAATGTAAACACCTCCAATAATGATAGTAATAATAATATACATTATATATATCACCATCATCCCCAGTGGGTTAATATTCCACTAATTACTTTTAAGATTTTTCGAGACGGTGGGATGACGGAATGTTATCCCCCAGAAATTCTTCTCCGTGCAGGTAAATCCACCGACACAAGGCTGATGTACCTGAGCACCTTCGGGATCGAACTCGCCAACTTGAGCTCAGAAGGCGGCGTCCTACAGTGTGAACTACTCAGTCCGGCGAAATTACAACAATAGCAATGCTGCTATTGATGCTTTCACAGCCCGTAATTATAGACATGCTACTGTATAGGCCTTTGGGCTTATGCCGTGTCAAGAAAATAATGTGAAATTCTTTACGTTTCGCAGAGACCTGTGCTCTGCATCATCAGAAGAAAATCTCGACTGACCACGAGAAAGGCTTCTTAAACAATTACATTTTGAAATTTAGCGCTAGCGCTAGTGCTCGAAGCGGAAGCTGACCGAACTATCAGAATCAGTCTAAGAGGGGCACACAACATGTGTACGTAACATATGACACCGTCATGTGTGTCACGTCCGGGGAGCCATCTGGTGACGAATGAACGTAGCATTTCCACTTCTATTATAACGTCTAAATTTTAGGAAGTCAAAATTTCAAAATTTTCAAGATTTCAAGATTTTCTTCTGATGACGCAGAGCACAGTTCACTGCGAAACGTAAACAAGTTCACCTTATTTTCTTGACACGGCATAAGCCCAAAAGCCTATACAGTACCATGTCAATAACAATGCTATTGGTTTCACGTCACTATACTTTTATGGTTTTCGGGAACGCCGAGGTGCCGGAATGTTGTCCTGCAAGAATTATTTTACGTGTCGATAAATCTGCCTGCACGAGGCTAACGTATTTAAACGTTTTCAAATACCATTGGACTGAGCCAGGATCGAACCTGCCAAGTTGGGCTCGAAAGGCCAGCACTCTACCGTCTGAGGTACACAGCCCGGCCAATTTATAACAAACTAGCAGAAGTACCCGTTCTTCGTACGCGATATCAGAAACTGGCTTTAGTTACTCATACTGTCGGTGTGACTGACTTCATTAGATATTTATATCACTGGTGTATTTACTTAAGTACGTAGGAATTATTTGTCATGTTTGGAATTATAGTGTATCATCTTCTTCTTTTCTTGGTGGGGCCTCTAAATATTAGTTCCTAATTAGCGTCGACCTCTAAGATCTTTTGCTACCATGTTTTTCCTTTATTCCCACCTAGATATACCTGCTCCCTTCACAAAGCTGCAGGTTTAGTGTAATTATACTTGCGCTAGATAGTACCACAAATATAAATTTATTGAATGTATTTGTTTGATCCGACATTTCGTAACTATTACAAATATCAAGGAAATACGCGATGCATAAAAGAAACTACTATAATTATCGAGAATTATAATTCTCATGTTGCACATCATTGTATCTGAGTATAAATGTTGAGAAATTTTTTCAAGTCAACTGTGTACAGTATATAGGTTTTCATGATTGCAATGATCGTAAAAGTGGACCAAAATATCGGCACTAACAACATCAGTGATCCTACTACTCCTTTACTTGATAGAAAATAGTTTAAACTATAGGGGTAACAGACTCCGCAAAATGCTGAAACCTAAGCCAGTACGTAAAAACGGAGGTCCGTCAGCAACGGCTGGTCGCTGTACTAAGGAGATCTCCGGGGCTATTCTTTTTATACTTCACTCGCTTTCCACCCACGCCCAAAGGAGTGCTATGAACGTCTTACAGAACAGTTTATTTTTTTCCAGATAGTAAGTCATACGTGTATCAATTTTGGTTGGCAGCTATGCCCAAACGTACATGCATAATCTAGCTGCTGTAGAATCCTGGAGCTGACGTTGCCATGGTTACGACCGTTCGTTTCTTCATCCGATTCCTAGAACAGGGAGAGTGTGGTTCCAATATCTCCATAACGGTTGGTTTTAGGGCCTTAATACATGGTCTTCGGGCCCGAAGGTTTTACCGAGTTTTGTTCTTTGCGTCAAGGGGCTTAAAATGAGCTTTGTCTCGTCCTTGTACGACAAATTCGATTTCGCTTATATTAGCCTATTATTTTAATATTTTTATATCTCCTGTCGTCGCCCCCCTCGAATTGTTTTGAAAATAAAATACAGCCCATGTTACTCACTGGCAATGTAGCTCTTACAGGTGAAGTAATTTTTAAAATCAATTCAGTAGTTTTTGAGTCTATCCGTTACAAACAAATATGCAAATTTTTCCTCTTTATAATATTAGTATACAAGTATAGATTACGTCCCTACACATACGGTTGCCGTCAGGAAGGGCATCCAGCCGTAAAACAGGGTCAAATCCTCATGTGCGACACAGTTCAGTTCGTAACCGCAACCTCACAGGTGTGGGTAAAGCGATCGAAGAAGAAGAAACTCATTTTTAAAAATTCACACGCTTTTTTATTCTTTTCACCCCGTAAGTGGATTTTCCAAAAAGAGTGTGTTCATTTTTAAAGAGATTCCAAGTACCAATTTTAAAGTCTGTAACATCTTCATTTTTTGAGATATATTTATCCTCATATAAATAATTCAACTCCTTCCTCACTTATTTTCTCTCTCTCTCTCTCACACACACACACACACACACACACACACACACACACACACACACACACACACACACACACACACACCGTAAGTGGATTTTGTGAAAACGAATATTTGTGTTCTTTTATTTTTAAAGGAGATTCCAAATACCAATTTTCATGTCTGTAACATGTTAAGTTTTCGTGATTTATTGTAGATAATTTCGATGCTGTAGAATCCTGAAGCTGACGTTGCCATGGTTACGGCAGTTCATTACTTTATCCGATTCCTAGAGGAGGGGCAGTGTGGTGCCAATATCTCCGTAACGGTTGGTTTTAGGGCCTTAAAACATGGTTTTCGGTCCCGTAGGGATTACCGAGTTTTGTTCTCTGCCTCAAGAGCATTAAATTGAGCTTTGTCTCGTCCTTATACGACAAATTCGATATTTTGCCTATATTAGCCTATTATTTTTATATCCCCCCCCCCCGAGCCCCCCACCACGAATTGTTTTGAAAATAAAATACAGCCCATGTTACTCACTCGCAATGTAGCTTTCTACAGGTGAAGTAATTTTTAAAATCGGTTCAGTAGTTTTTGAGCCTATTCGTTACAAACAAACAAAATTTTCCTCTTTATAATATTAGTATCGAAGAAAAATTGAGATTTGAAAAACAAAGATGTTAACACAAATGACCTACTATCCAATCCACTTCGAATTCCTCAAATCACACCACACACACTTTGTAAATATACATCACGACGTGCTAGTGTGTTCACAACTGGTAAATGTATCATTCTACTGAAAAATAAAAGTAAGTTACATATTTGCAAGCTAAACGTTGTTCCGCGGCCTGCAAAGCAAAATGATAAAATTAATCATGTCGTGAGCTCATGTGGAACATAACGTTGCTTGAAGACTTGTGCTAGGTGGAGCGCAACAAGAGGAGATACTACAGACATCGCAGAATAAACTAACCCAACCACCTAATAATTCTAACGAATTACAGTATATCCCCTTTCCCACCTGAAAATGTTTTCGCTGATATTTTCTTCAAAAACTCCTGTCTGGGATGGGTACAAGGTCAGGAAAAGATAAAGTAGAGAAGCACAATCCTACTGAATAGGTATTTAATGAGCTAGTTTTTACATTATCAAACGTGTGTGGAACATTTTGAAGCAGTTCTTTTCCTTTTTTTCTTCTTTTTGGACACGTATAGATATCACATTTTACATAGGGAGTTTTGGTTCTACTTTTGCACGAACAAATTCTAGACCTGGCACCTACTGGCTAACCATAGCAACAGAAACTAAAGCCGGCCCCGTAGTGTAGGGCTAGCGTGCCTGTCTCTTACCCGGAGGCCCCGGGTTCGATTCCCGGCCAGGCCAGGGCTTTTTACCTGTATCTGAGCGCTGGTTCGAGGTCTACTCACTCTATGTGATTACAATTGAGGAGCTATCTGACGGTGAGATAGCGGTCCCGGTCTAGAAAGCGAAGAATAACGGCCGAGAGGACTCGTCGTGCTGACCACACGACACCTCGCAATCTGCAAGCCTTCGGGCGGAGCAGCGGTCGCTTAGGGGTTGCTGCGCCATGGGGGTTGGTTCATCGACACTAAGGTTCCATTGTTAAGTTTAATTCACACATTGTAACCACTATTGGTCATGCTTTTTCTACCACCTTCTGCTCGATATGCATCCAATGGCTGCTTATAATGCCTGCTCATTACAACATTTTAACATGGCATTAAATAAAATACTGCGTTTACAAATATCCACTGTAGGTGGCAGCTCCAAATAGCCCCAGACTGTTGGAATGAAATAGCGGAAAATAGGCTGGTACTGTAATTCTTTTAAGTGAAAATGGTGTATTATACGGCACTGTATTTGCTGGCGGATTGCATTTTCGAAAGATTACGAGTATGGCGAGAGATAAAAATTAATATAGTCACCTTCACGTAGTACATTAGATAGGTATCCAGGAACGATGAAGTGTGGAGCAGGTATTTCAACGCTAATAAAGGAAAGACTGCAAGAAGAAGCCACTAATTTGAATGATTTGGAGAAAGTTCGCTCTCTTATTTGCGACGAAATATAGTAAAGGAAAGGACAGATTCTATGCACTTGTCGAAGCAGAATGAATCTATCAAGAAGGAATTGGAATAAACTCTCAACTCGCCAACAAATTGTTGTGCTTTGTAATTCGTGGATTGACGAAAAGCCAAAAAATTCGAGAGATACAGATATTTGTAAAGTGGGCATACGCGAACTCTCACAAAGCTACCCTCCTGCATATACCGAGTTGACGCTGTACCGACGGAGGGAAACCTGCCTAAGGTAGTGTTGGAGTACGTCACTCATGGCCTATTGTCTGTCTTGTTCTGCTTCGTGATGGAGGTGCACGTAACGTACAGCGAAAACAGTAAACAACCATTTGTGAACGATAATTGTAAATTTGATTGTCGTTACGTATCCGTATGTAACAAGTGTACATGGCGATGTGTTGAAAATAATTGCAGAGCAAAGGCTTATACAAGAATTATGCAACGTGGGAAGGTCCAGTTTTGCTCCAAATTATGTAAGCACAGATGTGAGCAATATCTGCAAAATGAAAGCTGTAGAAAAATGTATCTGAAAGAGCTTCGCAAGTGAGCAAACCAAGATAATGAAAATAAATTGACGTCACCAGATCTAGAACCTATTAGACGAAATATAGGCTACTTTCCAATACATCAGGTGTATAGCCTACATTCTGCATTGCTTACAAGCCTTGCTGCTTATGAGATATACACTAGATAACATTTTAGGCATTTAAGGGAGAACCGTTCATCACAACTATTTTAGTTGAGTAATCCCAAGTTTGCACGAGGTGGGAGGGTATTTCTTTTTTCTTCGAGTTACAGTACACGATTATGGCAATTCGTGTATGCCTCTGTGACAACTCAGATACGCGTTTGTGGTACTTTGCATATCTGAAACTGGTCCAACCCCATTTTTGTGGCACAAAACCATTCTCATAATATTCACTATCAGTAAGCTGATCTCGAGTGCTGCAAATAAAATTCTAGCGTAAATGTATTGCATCCTGTGGCGAAGACGCCGTATTCCCAAAAGAATTTCGTAGCAGAGCCTGAAATCGAATCCAGAGTCAATCCAGTACGAGGCGCTTAGCCTACTGCAGCGGCCTGAAGAGAAGGTATCATGCATCCAGGTGAAGGTAGAGGAGATAAATTAGCCAAGAGCTGCCCCATGAATCACCTAGAGAACAGTACCGCTGCCTCTGCTCTACCCTGTAATAATGCAGGTCACATCGATCGACAACACACTGCTCTCGTTAATAACGCTATTGATATGGAAATATTACATGGCGGATAGCGAGAATGTCATGCACACTAACGATCGCATTGTTCGAGTTCCGGCATCGACTACGAGCAAAGCGACTAGATTATCGATACTAGTACATGAGCATACTTGAGAGTTGACATTCGTTTTATTTATTTATTTATTTATTTATTTATTTATTTATTTACTACCTACGGCTGATGATAAATCATTCGTGGTTCCTTTGCCAGAAAAGCACCAGAAATTCCGTTTTACATTTCTAAGCCTGAGGCACGTAAAAAAAAACAGGTTTCATGAAAACATCATGTGTAGTATACATTTTGTATCGTAATGAAACAACGCAGACATGTAAATGAAGCCATTTTGTATTTTTATTCACTATCAGAGATTCTCCACACATCCTTTTAAGCCCGTATTCACGAACGCGAATAGTAGATATTCAAGCGCAAAACCGTATAGATCATTTTAAATTAAGCCGATATGTTATATACGATTGTCGATATTCATAATCCCAACTGCTGAGTTCCGATTTCAGCTCTTTTTGGACGCATATGAAGTTGTATTTGGTCGTAACAATGGCAAATATTCCGCCAATAACGTTCGCATACATTTTACGCGAATATTCTATTTTAAGCCTCAAAAAATGGCCCGAAGCTCTGCAGTCAGTTTAAATCAAACTGCAGGTAATGTGGGGGGAAAAGGTAGAAACATATACGACAGTGAAAAAAGAAAATAATATAAATAATATGAAAATGAGAGTGAGATAAAAGTGTGATGTTAACAAAGCACGTGCGTTTAATACTTTTAATGATCTTTCCTCATTACGATGATATGCGGGCTGTCCGGTGTAATAAGTCTCGGAAGGGAAAAACTGAGGCTTTAGAATCAGTTTAGACCAAGTATAAGCCATGTGTGGGAAGAAAGTTAAAAAGTATGCGATAACGAAAGAGAGAGAAATTATGAAAACTGAATATCCACAGCCTGTTTCCAGTCATTTAACCGAGTCAAGAAATGAATGAATGAATGAAGCCCCTATCTAGCGGCGAAGATAGGAACTGTGCCGGCTGCCGAATCCTGTCGCAATCCTCTGGGGAAATGATGAAATGAAATGATATTGAAGAGTGTTGCTGGAATGAAAGATAACGGAGAAAACCGGAGTACCCTGAGATATGTCTACCCCGTCACCGCTTTGTCCAGCACAAATCTCACATAGAATGACCAGATTTGAAGCAAGGAACCCAATGGTGGGAGGCCGGCATGCTGCCGCCTGAGCTACGGAGGCTCTCGAAAGAGAGAAGTCATAATACAGGGGGGTTGGAAACAACGTGAACTGGATATAGAGCGTAAGAGGGTTGGCCATACTGAAAAAAAAATAGATATGTCGCGTCGTTGTCATTTTTATCAGCTGCTAAAGTTAGCCAATCAGATCGCTTCGCGGGCGACTTCAAATGGGCTTTCCGAAGTGGTATTGCTAAATCTGCACGTGGCTTATGACCGGCTTAAGAGCACCAACAGAAGAAATAAACTTCTCCAGGGGAGGGACTTGAACAAGGACCTCACTCGTGACAGGCTCGCTCCATAGCAAGCACACTACAGTGGCATTGCCTGAAACCAACGGTGTGTTAGTGTTTGATGCTCATTTCTCAGCATGGCTTTCAAACCCGACCAAGCCAAGTACAGATTTAGCATCACCGCTTCGTAAAGCCCATTTGAATTCGCGCGCGAAGCGATCTGATTGGCTAAACTCAGCATTTGATAAAATGACAACGGCGCGAGATATCGACGTGATCTTTGTCAAATTACTTATCAGTATGACCAACGCTCAAACGCTCCTACACTCGGTTCACGTTGTTTCCGACTATCCTGTATGTTCCTATTTGATTTACATCGCACCGACACGGACAGATCTTACGGCGACGATGGGATAAGAATGGGCTAGGACTGGAAAGAAAAGACCGTGGCCTTAATCACTGCTCACCAGTTGATCTGATGTGAAAATGGGAAATCGCGGAAAACTATCATCAGGGATACCGACAGCGAGGATCGTACCTCTATTTGATAGCTACGAAACCCAAACCACTTAGCGAACACTCTCGGCAGATAAATAATATGAAAATGACTGTGAAAAACATTGTTACTTATGTATATATATTTTAAACGTAACATCCTCCCGCCGTTTTGGGTGCCCATTAAGGTCCAGAAGGAAAATACTTTCTTTGTCTTTCTTATAAACTCACCACCGTAATACGCAAGCTTAACATGTGTAGCCAAGAGCAGCTATTGCTGCTGGAAAATTGTACTCTTTTCGCCGCTCTTCTTTTGTAATATCGATTTTTGTGCCAGTAAGGACGGTGGAATACTGACATTCACCTCCCCGCGGTAGAGAGGGGGCAACGACTGCATATAAAAATAAAATTTTTATATGCAGGCAGCTAACGAATGAAGGGACCGATTATCTCCCGGTATAAGGAGATCCCCTATACCAAGTGCCAACAGTCTCTTTGAGAGTGGATGAGCGGGTATAGGTAAGGGCACTCTATTGTCCCGGGGACAAGAAATTGTTCCAAAATGGCGGAGGAACCAGTTTAGTCAAGGGCATTGGGATGCAGAAGGCAACGCGAAACCACTGCATTAAAGATCCTGAGAGATATTCCAATAAATTCACATGGCATGGCTGCAACGTCAAGATCAGAGCTGGCCTTGTGGATCGTCAACCACCGTTCGAAAATGACGTCTTAAGAATAATAATAAGAAGAAGCAGGAAATTTAATACCCACTGCAGCTTTAGTCATGATGAAGTACTGTACCTAACCTCAACGATATTGTATACAGTTGTTTGAAGTATGCCAAGTCCCCTAATCCACAGTGAAATCCATGGTTACCTACCAGTCGTAAAAAATAGTTTAATTTAACATTATTATTAATAGCACTTATTGTTTATAGTTTGCCTGGTCCAAATAAATTCAGTTTTTAAAAATGCAACAGACTTTTAAAGTTCTTAGAATTCACATGCCCATGCCTCCCTTGGGAAACAATTCCGTAAGTTAACACATTATTAATAAACTCAGCCGTTTATTTAAAAGGGGAGAGACGCAGTTTAACGCGGGGAAAATAGGCCAATATTCATTCGATTGTTTTATATGCTACAAACGTTATTGACAAATGCTGCACCTATCCCAGTATTGGCATGCTTCCTAGCAAACAGAAGCCACTTCAATAATGTCAAAATTCTAATTATAACAATTTTTAATGAAATGTTCAAAATTTCCCGCCTTTTTAACAATATATCACTGTTTCCTTCATAACTATCTTAGTGTTTCACGGATAATTATGATTTCTTCAAATTTCCTCCCAAAGTGTTGAACTACAATCTGTACCTCATTCATATCAACAGGATTTATATTAGATTTTATATAACGCATATATTTACAAAAATATTAATATTTTCAGGTGCTCGGAATAAAAACTCTACAAAAATATCTAAATCACAGTCTATGTTAGTGACTGAGGTTCATTTTGTAGGTGAAGCTTTTATACACACTTTAAAAAAAGGAAAGTACGAAAATTCTTATAAACTTGGAATTTGTAAGGGAAACAGTGATATATTGTTAAAAAGGCGGGGAATTTTGAACATTTTATTTTAAAATATTATAATTACTAGCTGATGTACCCTTGCTTCGCCGGCCCCGTGGTGTAGGGGTAGGGTGACTGCCTCTTACTCGGTGGCCCCGGGTTCGATTCCCGGCCAGGTCAGGGATTTTTACCTGGACCTGAGGGCTGGTTCGAGGTCCACTCAGCCTACGTGATTAGAATTGAGGAGCTGTCTGACGGTGAGATAGCGGCCCCGGTCTAGAAAGCCAAGAATAACGGCCGAGAGGATCCGTCGTGCTGACCACACGACACCTCGTAATCTGCAGCCCTTCGGGCTGAGCAGCGGTCGCTTGGTAGGCCAAGGCCCTTCAAGGGCTGTAGAGTCATGGGGTTTGGTTTGGTACCCTTGCTTCGCTACGGAATTCTACACTGTATACAGAATTCTAGGTTTGGTAGTGTACACGTTGTGAGCAAGATTGTGTTAAATTGTATAGCTCTTAACGTTACCCTAGAAACGCGACGGGAGGTCACCAAACATCTTTCCTCATATGAAGACTGAGGGAATTGTTACTGTAATGGTAACCATCAGTCACAATCAGGTTGGGATGTTTTCATGATAATGCCTTTTTACATCCTCAGATGTGGTTTTCCCAACTGAAATGAACATACAATTACGTCAGTAGGAATGGCGCGATTAAAAGCAATGCTTTCAGACCTGGAATGACCAAGCCGCAGACAGCCGTGATCCGTGAACACTCTTCGGTTTTCTTCGGTGGGGAGAGGGTCGAATAGTGGAGACTCCCACGGCAAAAACTATGCCCAATTACTATTATGTTTCCTAGGAGTACCCGATGAGTCGGAAAATATCAATTCACTACACTGGTGGCGGAAAAATCTGAGTTGAAGGCCAATTTTTCCTCCAAGCCAGAAGAGAACCCCACCCCCCCTCTTCATTGCTAGTTTGAAATAAACTGAATGTAGAATTTAATAAAAATGAAGAGAAAGAAGCTTTTCTTAAGAAACGGCTCTTTTCAGAGTTGAATTTTGAGTTATTTAATGAATATTGTGGTGCAATAATTTGGAAAAGGCCTAAATTGATATTCTAGACCAGGCCATACTACTACTACTACCACCACCACCACCACTAAGTGACATACCAATATTGGGATATGTGCAGTAATTGTCAACAACAATTGTAGCATATTTAACAATCGAATGAATATTAACATTTCTTTTTCCTTTGTTAAACTGGGTGTCCCCCCTTACACTCGTACTCTTAAGAACAATAAATCAGTAGATGTTCATACTTGAGAAAGCTGTCAGCCCTATCAATGAACATATACCGTACTCATCAAGTTAAGAATGTACTCTCTCTTCATACCACAAATGAGAATCTACTCTCAGACTCATACTCATGTGTGTTTATACTACACCGCCTCCATAATACGAGTTCACCGGACACAAAATTAGTCACCCTTGGAGAAAACATTACAAGCATCATTTAATACAGTCTAACTCCGCCTTTGGACTTAACGACCGCCTGAATTCGGTTAGGAAGTGAGTCCACAAGTTTGTGCTCCACCCGCTGAGGATTTAATCACGCAATTCTACCAAATTGCGGGGATGCTGATGTCGGCGTTTTACTCGCTGTTCCAATAAGCCCCACAGATTTTCAATGGAGTTCAAGTCAGGTGATTTTGCAGGCCAATCGAGATGTAACAGGGTGGGGAGTGTTCATAAAACCAGTCACATACGCACGTTAGTGGCCACCTCAGTGAGAAGGCCCAATCCATGATACGAAAAACACCTCCGAAACATCACAGACCCACCTCCGGCTTGTTCCTGACATTGCACACATTCAGGATGAAATGCTTCATTTGGTCTTCGGTAAACTCGACGACGTGCGTCATTGGAATACAGGCAAAAATGTGATTCGTCAGACCACATTACGTTCCGCCAGTCAGCTGCTGTCCACGTTCGATGATTTCTAGCCCATTGAAGATGCGCATCTTTATGTGTCTGTGTGAGCAATGGCCTCTTGTGAGACGACGGACACCAAATGTTCATTGCATGCAGTTCCCGTCGCAATGTTCTCTCGTTAAAAGGTTGGGGTAGTTCTACATTCACTGAATGCGGCCGTGGCCTTAAGTTAGGTACCATCCCGGCATTCGCCTGGAGGAGAAGTGGGAAACCACGGAAAACCACTTCCAGGATGGCTGAGGTAGGAATCGAACCCACCTCTACTCAGTTGACCTCCCGAGGCTGAGTGGACCCCGTTCCAGCCCTCGTACCACTTTTCAAATTTCGTGGCAGAGCCGGGAATCGAACCCGGACCTCCGGGGGTGGCAGCTAATCACACTAACCACTACACCACAGAAGCGGACAAGTTGAGTACATACTACGGTATATAGGCTACTCATGTTTATTCACACCATCGCATATTTCAGCGTAACTTCAACAGCTGTATTCTCTTTTCCGACCTGTCTGCAGGCAAACTAAGTTGCATTTTGTTCGTAGCAATGCAAAATATTCCATCAATTACATTCACGAACATTTAACGGGAATATTCTGTCCTGTTAACAAGTATCAAAAAAAAAGAGAGGCTTTGGAATTAATTCAAATCAAATTATACGCGACGTGAGGGAAGGAGAGAGAAATGTTTACAATAATGAAACGATAAATAATATGAAAATGAGGTGGATAAAAAAGTGTGACATTTACGAAACATGTATGTTAATACTTTCACAGCCTTTCGTGTTATGTACTCATCACCATTACACGAGTACATTGAAGAGAACATATTGCTGCAGATAGACTACTTTTCCTCCCACCCCAGAAACATTTTTTTTTTATCAGTTTGAGTAAATTCAATCCACTCTACAGCTTTAGCGACGATGAGGTCCATAATCTCAAAAATACTTCTAGACACGTTTGTTTGGTGGATTATATTGAAATCCATGGTCGCTTACTGGTCTTAAAACTCTTACATTAATTCTTAGTTTCACCCCCTCTTGTTTCCGGTTTCTCTGTTCTAAATTAATCCAATTTCGAAAAATGATTCAGAATTTGATTCTTAAAAGTCGCATGTTCCCATGTCTCCTGGGAAAAGTTTTCCGTAAGGCACCACACTGTTAATATTCTCTGTAACTTGTTTGAATCTCTCTCTGTGTTTCAAGGACAACAAACAACAGATGTGCCTGAGAACTATCAGCTATACTCAATCCAAAGGGAGTATATAATCGTGATTACGGAATACAATCAGATCTTAGCAAATCCTGGACTATTACTGCATTCCGATAATCCTGACCTCAGAATCAACTGACTTGGTTCAAGACATCCTCCTCTCGAACTTTGAAATATTTCCACTAGATATAACATCATTGATTCCTGAACAAGATTATGATGATGCTCTTTGTTTAAAGGAGCCTAACATCTAGGCCATCGGCCCCTAATGGTATGAAATGTGACGAGATGAATGAATGGATGAATATGAATTTAAATTAATCAGCGGATCCAACTCACAGTAAGTTACTTAAAGTTTAAAAAAATCCAAAATCGATCCACTGACTACAACTCAAAACGACGACGATAAACAATGAATACGAACTTAAAACAATCAGTGGATCCGACTCGCAATGCCTCACCTTCCCAGAAACTGCCTTCAAACAATAGTAATACTGACCAAGGGACTGCTTCCAAAGCACAATCTTGAATCGATGATTCTTGTTATCTAAAGGGGTCCAAAATCCAGGTCAACGGCCCCTCATAATCGCTAGTAAAGTAGAACCATGGTATTCATCGTGGTTGCGGTACTACTCATAAGTACCGTAGACTCACGGTGTTCCACACATTATGGTACTAATCACAAGTATTGTACGTCGCACAGGTAACACAGGCCTATGGTGTTTCTCGCATAATGGCGCCACTCATAGGCAACGCAAACCCACGGTGTTCCTCACATAGGTGTACTAATCACGGGCGCCGGTATTCCCGTGGTGTTCCTCCAAGTAGTGAATATTAATCACAGGCAACGCAAACTCAACGTGTCGCTCATATAGTGGTACTAATCACAGGCAACGCTCAGACCCGTGGTGTTCCGCATATAGTGGTACTAATCACAGGTACTGTAAACCCACAGTGAACCCACTCTCTGCTGCTACTAATCAGTAGGGAGCGGATTTTTATGTGCTAAAAATGTGAAAAATATTTATTTTTTATGTGCTGAAAACTTTAAAATATGTGATAAAAAATTGAAATTATTTTCCTTTAAATATCACATAACTAGTCGCGCTCAAGAAGTAAACAAGTATAATGTTTTGTATTAGAATATGGTGCTACCAAACGTGCTCCTTAAGACAAAATGATGTCTGTGTATGGAAACGTGCTGTATGGTATATTAATTTTTGATATGCCAGAGTAGATATTATGAATGGTTACTTTTTTAAAGGTAATGTTTTGTTTAAATATGGCAAAAGCAACCTATCATCTTTAAAAAAATAGTACCAGTTCGCACTCACCCATCACACGCTGGAATATTAGTTGCTAGAAGTAGTCTCAGAATTGCAGTGAACAACAAAGGTCATCTCCAAATTGTCCATCACAAATGCATGCCGATTATCTCTAAAGAACGCCTTACACTGCAAAAACGATCGCTCCACATCACAGGAAGTCAGACGAGCATAGTTAAAGAGAGGAATGTCACCAACAATAACGCCATCAATTTCGCCAACCTGAGCACCCTCTAATACATTAGAAATTTGGCACATTGTTTGAAATCCTCTGTTTTTCCTGAACAAATTTTGATATTTGACCTTTAACAGTCCCTGTACCTGCGAAGCCGGGAGTGAATCTAATTTATTTTCAACAGCGCGCACTTCCTTCACTGTTTCGGACAACAGGTTAGTGGATTTTTCAAGTATGTCTATAGTTTTACACAAGAAGCTTAGATTGGCAGATATAAACGCCAAATCATTTTTCAAAGAGCTGTCTTTTAGTATCTCTCGAAGAATCTCAATTGACGACGCGTCGTTTTTATCTAGCACGTTCACAACGGATGCAAAACTTTCGAAACTGTTTGCGTAGTATACCACAGCGCTAAGCCACGTACCCCACCGCGTAACAATAGGCAGAGGAGGAAGCGCAAGATCCGGGTTTTTCTCTTTAAAGGGATCGATTCTTGAGGGTGCTTTTACGAAGACATTTTTGCCATTAGACACTAATTTATCCACTTGAGGATACTGAGCCCGCACAGTTTCACATAACCTGTATAGAGCATGAACAACGCAAGTTATGTGTATCATTTTCGGAAAGCTCACAGAAAGGCCTTCGGCTGCCTTTTTCATGTAAGCTGCACTGTCAGTAAGGAAAAGCAATACATGGTCGTATTTTATACCTTTTAATAATAATAATAATAATAATAATAATAATGATAATAATAATAATAATAATAATAATAATAATAATAATAATGTTATTTGTTTTACGTCCCACTAACTACTTTTTAAGGTCTTCGGAGACGCCGAGGTGCCGGAATTTAGTCCCGCAAGAGTTCTTTTTCGTGCCAGTAAATCTACCGACACGGGGCTGTCGTATTTGAGCACCTTCAAATACCACCGTTTATACCTTTTGGCCAAAGTAAGTGCATGGCTTCACTGAATAGCATAGCTACAGTGACATGGTTTGCAGCAAGCATTTCTTTACACGCTAGCAAATAAGAATATTCGCAAGCAGTTTTGTCATTCTTCAACACACCAACTACAAAATTTCCTATTTTTCTGCCACTTGAATCAGTGGTTTCGTCAATGCTCACCACAGTTTTTCGCTATCACATACTGCCCGAATTCTCTGTAAAGTTTCTTCGTAACATTTTAGGAGATAGTTTTTCCTTAATGTGGATTCGTCTGGAGGCTCAAAATTAATGTACTTTGTTAGGAAATTTCTCAGTCCCGGATTATTTATTTTACCAAGAGGAATGTCGGCGCAAACAAATGCTCTGCACACAACTAAATAATACTGGGAATATTTGGATGGGCCTGCATTTGAAGTAGCTGGTTCAGCTATTAGTAATTGTCGCGAACGCACACGCGAAGCAGCCGCAGTATGCTTATTTCCAGATAAATGCTGGATTACTTGAGAACGTTGATCTTCACGTACTGTTTTACCACACGGTTTGCAAAATAAATACTTTTCCATCGGTAGTGAAAATGCTTTTAAATTCCACTATATATTGTTGAAGACGCGACCTTGTACTCGACTTCTCTTTTGGCATTATTTTGCAGGTTACGACACACGCATTTACGGTGAATCACAGTTTCAATAAAAAGAATAGCAGCGGTCACTGAAGGAAATATTTCTTATAAATCCATACAAAATCATACGACCACGGGAATGATATATGGACTCGAACAGCTAACCTTACTCTTAGGAGTGATGAAATTCCACTACCTAATGGTGGGGCAATATTCTTCCGAGTCTCCCATGTCGTAACGGAATTACGTCACCTTATCTCTCCGTGATTCCTTTCGCTGATATTCCACAAACAAAACCCGAGAGGGCTGACTCATAAAGAGTTGGAATGACATCATGCAAAGAAACATCTTGTGCAGCAAATCAAATCGCTGTCTAAATGTAACGACGTAGCCAGTGACCAGCAAGTTTTAGAACTTATGGAGGGAAGTCCATAAATAGCCGAAACATTCAGATACATTATGTTAAATACACTGTTAAAAACAATACCGTAATCGTAAAATGAAAATATGAGCATTGTTTTATAACACAGAGCATTTTAAATTTTATTGATCAACAAATATTGCCGATTTATGTGCTTATTATAGATTTTCTTAAAATATGTATTTACATTTTAAAAAATGTGAAAATATGTGTTTTTATGTGAAATAAGATTCAGTTTTTACACTTGGGGATGCACAACAGGAATAATGAACTTCGTAACTTGCGTTAAAACTTACGCAAAAAAAATATGTAATTACATAAAAATCCGCTCCCTACTAATCACAAACCTACTGTGCACCTAACACAGTGGTACTACTCGCAAGTAAAGGTGACTCATGGTGTTCCCAGAGTGATGATACTAATCACAAGTAGTTTCATGATTCTAATCCAATCATCCCTTGGTCGCCCCTTTAAGTCACCTCTTACGACAGGAAGTAATCTTCATCTGTGTCATCCACCCACAGGGGGTGATTCCTGGAGAAGAGAATGGCTTCAAAATGCTCTAGAAACATGTAAGCTGTTACCTTGCATCTCTGAGACGGTCCCTGGATTTGATCCATCTCGCAAGGTATGGACAACACTCAATCGGTTGAGAACAGGGCATGGAAAATGTGGGACTCACTCTTCAAGTAGGGAGTGCAATGCAATCCTCATCCGCATGCGACTGCGGCGCATCACGCCAGACCATTCAACATGAGTATGAGGAATTCCTAATGGCAACCCCGCATTTCATCAGATGCATGCAAGAACTAGATGGTTGTTTATAATATAGGGATTAATATCATTATGTTTCTCAGAGTGTACCCAGAAAGCCATACGTTAAATAAATAAATAATTAAATACTCATCAATCGGAAGAGATGCCCTCCTTTATTCATACCATCACAACTGAAAATCTACTCTCAGATTGTCCGAAATGTGAGTTTAAGCTACACCCCCTCCACACCAAGAGCATACATTCAACTAAAGGTTACACTCACAAGAACCTAATTCTTATGAAGTGGGGTAATTGCTCAGAAAAGCTGAGTATATAATAAATACTGATGTTTATTCACACCACTAATCTTGTTATTCAGTGACCATGGAATGACTCTTAATATTGTAAATGTCATTTATTTCTTTACTGCATGTCATTATTATTATTATTATTATTATTATTAGTATTATTATTATTATTATTATTATTATTATTATTATTATTATTATTATTATTATTATTATTATTATTATTATTATTATTATTATTATTATTAATGGAGTTCAGTACACAAAGAGAGACTGTTGTTGGTGGATACAAAACAGTGTGTATTTCTGCACAATATAGAAATACAGTATATTTCACGGTACATATGATTCACGGTACGGAAACGCTCGTAAATATTCTGGAAGTGTCGAAATCCATGACACAATTTCTATTCCATGAAATATGCTTCTATATAACATATGAATTCGCAAATTACTAAGTAGATTAATGTTCTGAGTCCATATTTATATCGGCATATACATGCACTTTGACATTATGGCTCAATGGCTTACATACTAACTTGTCAATTGGTCCTGTTGTTAGCCATTAAAATAGTTCTCTTTCGCTTTTAAATATATTGTCCACTTCAGATGTAACATATCCAGACTGCCGAGATCTCACGCTCTATGCCATAAGAGGTTTGGATTCCATACTTTTTCATGATTTAAATTCGGTTCATTTCAATCCGAGGGTATATTTCCAAACCACCTCACTCATCTCGCCTAACACAGAGGTTCATCCCATGAAAATGCTGGGATGTAACTTATTTCAAGGACCGAAGCACGTGAACGTTAGCAGAAAAACTATTATAATATTACACATTCCATACATTCTACTGCTAGGACAATTCACAGAAAACTTCACCCAAGCAGACGGAAACTAGAGACCGGTCGTGTCTTGTTCCCCACGATATAAATTGCCGTACTTAATCCGTTCTTTTTTTTTTTTTTTTTTGCGTTTTAAATTATTTGTAGATCAAGTAAAAATATGACCTGATCGCCTTCACAAGCATCTGGAAATTCTTCAACACTCTAGTTCAATCAGGGGCGTAACATGCTACTGGTATAGCCACTGACCGAGGTTTGAACCCCAGTGAACAGTCAGCTTGTTGCTCTTTTACCCTAGTTCTATTTACTTCCGTGGGGTGCCCCTAAATCCACTATCTAGCATCCGACCTGCGTAATGAGCGTTGCACAAATGAAGAAGTAGGAACCAGCACTGCTGTCGTGGAATGAGGTCTCGAGTATCGTTTGTGACTGGTGAATGTCGATCCGCCTCAGATGTAAGACCTGTAGGACAATGGTGCATTGTTATAGTGGTATGGTGTTAACAGACGAAAAGAGGCAAGAAGCCAACTTCCTCGTACAAACACGTTCTGAGAGCAATATCTACCATAATAATCATCATCATCGTTCAATGTCTTGCCGGTATAAGACCTCCCGCGATCTGTCGAGGAAAAGCTGCCAGGAAAGAGAAGAACATTTCAGGTCCATTCCCTGTTCGGTCATCAGCCAACATGTCAAAGTCTCAAAACAAAACGGAGCTACTTAAGATCTATTGAGGCACATAAAGGCAAGTAAGGGTCCAAGAGTGGCGGGCCAGAAGTTAACAAGTAAATGAATGGCTGATGCCAGGTGCATATCTCCCTCATGGTCACTTTGCAGATTCGGTGACTTGAAGTCACTCAATAGACTGTGTTCGAGTGTCACGAGGTGCAGGACAAACCTCAAGAAGTGGGATTTCAGAGGGGATACCTCATTGTGCGAATGCTGTGAAGAACTGAACACTGCCCGTTTGTAGAAATTCGATACATGTCCTCCCAATAGGGATGGAGGCAGTTCCGTGTATGTGGGTCTTGCCTTTTCTCCATCTACCACCTCCGGATTGTACAATCGCAATCACAAGAATTCCGGGTGGAAAAGAAAGAAGGTAACGTTTGGGCGAAGATTTTGGCCAACCCTGCGGATGAAGGAGAAGTAACCACGGCAACGTCACATGTGTTTGTCGTCCAGGAGGTGTGGCCTGTCCCGTTACGCACTCAGAGGTCACTCCCAACATCATTTTTCTCGGAAACTGATTAAGATGTTTCTGTGGTTAAATATTCTGGCTATACTGGCTTCTCCTAATCAAGGAAAACAATTAACTGTAATTTACTTGTGAAAAAATGTGCACGATGTAATCCCACCCCAATACGTGTGGAATTTAATTATTTGATCAGCGCTGACAATAACTCTATAAGAACGGTTTTACAAACACCCCTGCTATTAACAAAGTAATGAAGAACCATTCTTTCCGCTTTTCCCTAATTAGTTTCCTTCAATCAATTGAATTGCTATGGAAACCTATTGCACTGTTTAAGATTATACAAATACAATTATTTTCCTGTGCAGGAGGCGTTCATTTTATGTATTTACTTTTTTCTTACAATATGCACTCCTTTGTTTCTTGTAAGACATTTTACTGTGATATTATGAGAATATCTTATTTTTATTATTACCTACCATTATTTTTGGGCCTCTTACCCGGAGGCACCGGGTTCGATTCCCGGCCAGGTCAGGGATTTTTACCTAGACCTGAGGGCTGGTTCGAGGTCCACTCAGCCTACGTGATTAGAATCGAGGAGCTATCTGACGGTGAGATAGCGGCCCCGGTCTAGAAAGCCAAGAATAACGACCGAGAGGATTCGCCGTGCTGACCATACGACACCTCGCAATCTGCAGGCCTTCGGGCTGAACAGCAGTCGCTTGGTAGGCTAAGGATCTTCATGGGCTGTAGTGCCATTGGGTTTGGTTTGTTTTTTTATTATTTTTTGAATTGCGAATAATATTCTTCATTGACATGTCTTTTAAATGTAAGCACTGTTTCTGTCTTGTATTTTTATACCTCATTTTATCCCATTTAATTTCTATCCCATTTCCCATAATTATATTAAGAAAAACGAATGGTATAATATTCCAGTAAAAGGGTAGGCCCTAAATCTTTATATGAAACAGTTACCTTCTTTCATATTAATTCCTTGCGTTCAAATTTGATGTCCATGTATATTTTAGTGCAAAGTATATTAAGTCTTCTTTTGACAATGTCTGCATGAGTATTAAAGTAGTTTAATTTAATAGGGCTAATACTGACGAAAATATGAGTCATTCTTTCTTACTGTGGTTGAGCGCGGTGATAATGAAGTCGTGGTCGAGACCGCTATCATTTCAGCTAACCTTCGCACACAAGAATGACAAAGAAACTGGAGAATTTGATCCTCAGTGAGTTGATATACACAGTACGTCTGTTGCCTTCAAGGACTCCCCTCATTCCCCTCTCTCATCGCGTGCAAGCCAGGGAGAACGTGCGGGCAGGCGGGGAGTAAGTACCTTCCCCTCCGCGTGTTTCGCTCATGCTAGATATCCCGTACTTCACTCTCTCCACCTCCCCTTCGCGTTTTAGATGTGTGCATGTCTAATGGATGTGACCAATGAGAAAGAACGTGTAAGCAGGCACTGGATGATTCTGAGGGCTGTACTGATTTCTTGCCTGAAATGGATATTTCTGGCCACGAGATACTAAAGTTCTCGAATATACATGTACAAGGAAAAGTAGTAGTAGTAGTAGTAGTAGTAGTAGTAGTAGTAGGGCCGATGGCCTTCGATGTTAGGCCCCTTTAAACAACCAGCAGCAGCAGCAGTAGTAGTAGTAGTAGTAGTAGTAGTAGTAGTAGTAAATGAACAGCAGAAGACCTACTAAAGGCTACAACGAATGGACTTTTAAGTGGCCAGCTGTTGGTCCACAAAAGTTTAATCCCGTGACCACACAGTCTGTCCGTGTTTATATAAACATCCTTGCGGCCATGCTCGCTAAGGCTTCAAGTCTATATGGTCGGAGACCATGGTTAGCCGATTCGAGCCCCATTGGTCGAAAAAAATTCACCATTAGAATGTTGGCTGGCAGGATAGGAGAGGTAGTGGTATATCATTTATAATCACTAGATTGCGTGTCTAAAGCCTGCATTTGATTCCAAACGTCTCCACAATGTTCAGATGGAGTGAGGGCATATGACGCAGTTGATTGTGATTCGGCCGTCGGATGGGGACGTAAAACTTTGAGCAGATCCCCTGGTGTTATTCGACAGGAGTACGCTAGGTTCCGACACCGGGTTTCACCCTATCCCTACCTCGTTTGAAACCTACAGTTTAAACCCCTATTTGGGCTTATAACCCGAAGTTACAGAGGCTAATCCCAAACTACTAAGGTGACTAGATGGAGAAAATATTTAAGTTACGGAGATAATAAACGGTTACAAAATCATAGTCACCTCAAAATTAAGTCGATAGGGAAAGCGAGAGGGTATCTCACTCTCTATTCCCTTATTTCAGCTAAGTTCTTTCGACTTGTTTGAAATTTACATTTGAACTTGGAATTTACATTTCAGAAAATTAAAGTTACATAGTTAAAGATCGTAAACCTTCCCGTCGAGCTAGCTTTCAAAGACTATCACTTAATAAAACCAGGACTGCCATTACTTTGAGCTGATGGGCTGCTCGATGATGGGCGAGGCACCCCTACCTCCTTCGTTAACAACCACTTTGTCGAATGACACGATCAATAAGACAACCTGGCTCGAAAAACGAGCCAGCTTATATACCCGAAAAGAAGGTTCCAGAAAGCTCTGGGCTAAGGCCCGACACACCCCTAATTTCCACTGGGTAATTTAAATAGATACAAAACAGAGCTTATTGGCTGAAAAATAAATATAATTTTTTTTCTATTGGTCAACATTTAAAGTGGTGGGAAAAGATAGAAGTGTTGTAAAAAACAAGAAAGAATAATCCATTCAGTTTAGGAAACCTTAAAATAAAATAAAAACTTTCTTAACAATAATAATAGTCCATCTTCACACCAGAGGGCATAATATAGTTTATAGTAGAGACATCTGTAGAGAAAAGTCCAAACTACTTGTATTAGTTATTGCAAACTTCATACATCAGATGGCATTCTCCAAGGCGCTTCATTTGAATGAACGGGGCGGGTGTACCTCTCGGTACAGTAACAATAATCACAACAACAATAATAATAATAATAATAATAATAATAATAATAATCATCTATCCTAGAAAACCATTTGAAAAATAATGCGACCTAACTAATAACAAGGAATAACATCCTCCATATATTATGTAGCATTAAGGGACCCTTACACAATATTATTGGGCGATATTATTGTGTAAAATAATGCGCGAAACCAGTCTCCGCACGGCTCAATATTATTGGGCAATGCTTATTTCATCTCAGTCGCTTGACTAGTTCATATACGTACGTAGCTGTTTGTTCGCCTCTGTATAATGTCTGGCATGTCGCGAATCCGTGATGCCCCAGGGATTTGTACTGCCTTTGCAACAGGAGCTTTGTTAAGAAAGGAAGACGAAAGAAAGTGGGAGTGGACTAACGAGTGGTTGAGAAGGCGCTGGATACAAGGGCATGTAGGTATGTCGACAGAACTTTCTGCGGAGCCAACTGACTACAATACTTTTTTGAGGATGGGCGAGGAATCATTCAACCAATTAATGAACCCTGTCTCACCACTTATACTAAACCAAAACACTGTGAAGAAGGAGGCAATATCTGTTCATGAACACTATGTTATTTAGTAACGGGAGAGACTTTTGAAGATCTAAAATATGTGACTTACACCTCACCTGCTGCTATCAGCAGTATGATCATAGAAACATATGAAAGGAAGCTCTTTGCCTTTGCTTGAAGAATTACGTAGGCCATCCAGAAATTAAGTTTCCCCATTTCGTTTCTTGTAAAGTAAACGTATTTAGCCGGGAGATATGAGCATGCGCGACAGATCTATGACGTGGCAATCATATACCGGCCGGTCAAGTCCCGCCTGGTGTCAGCAGCGCAGCAGCAGCAGTGGCTCGAAATGGCTCGTATTCTTTCTCCCGCCGCCTACGAGGGCTATTCAAAACAAGAGGCGTGGAATACTCAGTGCAGCTGTTGTGCTGATCTATGGCAATGCTCGCCCACGGCTCGACGCTCAGCAACTGTTCTGGAGGAGTTCGGCTCGGAGTTGTTTGATCATGCTCCTACTGATTTTCATATTTTCTTGCACCTCAAAAAGTTCCTGTCCTCCTGTCAGCATTTTTACACGGACGAAGAGCTGAAGATGAATGCCACACGTTGGTTCCATTCCCAGGCGGCAGACTTCTACGACACCGGCATACGAAAGTTGATCCTACAGTATGACAAGTGTCTCAATTCTGGTAGTGATTATGTCGAAAATAGCTCCAACATTACTGTACCGGGTGCCAATGAAGTTTTCGTGTAACTATGTTCTCTTTAAAAAAAAACGGAAACTTAATTTCTGGATGACCCTCGTACAATGAGGTAAGTAATAATACGAAATATTTTTGTAAATGCTACGTGATTTTATTAATTTTAGTAATGAGCTACAGAGCGAAGTTACAAATCAAGAACTGAACAGTATAAAGTAACATATTATTCACACAGAGTGCACACCATATGGACTCGGAAGAGAATCGAATATATATGCCAACACAAGACATCAAGACGACGGTGAATATGGCTACACGACAAGCAGTTAACCCTGGCGACGGCGGCTGGTTACAAATTGAAATGATATTGCGCAGTACGCTCCTCACGAAATAAATAATAATAATAATAATAATAATAATAATTATTACGTGTGGTCTCCGAAGAGGCCATGTTCAGGTCTTTCGAGCTGACGCCGTATAGGCGACCTGCACGTCTAAGAGGATGGGGTCGTACCTATGATGCCATCGGAATTAACCAATGAAGATTAAAATCCCCGACCCGGTCGGGAATCGAACCCGGGACCCTCTGGACCAAAAACCCGCATACTAACCACTTAGCCATGGAGCCGGACGAAAAGTAAACTCGTGTCCTCATTCCGAGGTGGCGCAACTCTTTTCAGGCACACCCCCAATGGAGGTGAGTTGCTTGTACCATTTTAACCACATACCAGCCCTCCTGCCATTCTTAAATTTCTGGCAGTACCGGGAATAGAAACGGACCTCCGAGGACGGCAGCTAATAACATTAACCGTTACGCTACGGAGGCGGACACGCCATAAAATATATTGGTAGAGCTTCACTAAAATTAAATAAATTCAATGCTCTTCAATATATTGCGCAATACCTTCACTCCAAACCTCACCCGGTCACAGCAGTGAATATTGTGCAATGATACTGATCGTGTAAAAGGGCGTATTTACAAAGCACTCCTCCGCGAATCTCAACGCTTGCAATGGCCTATTCAGCGGCAGAACTTTCTGCTCCATTGTCGGTAAAGAGTAAAGTGCGAAAAGGTTGACATGTAGTTCAACAATACGATGCAAATCGTACTGAAACTGCTGCCTATCCTAAGCCATACCCTTCCTCCAGATCTCCCCCGGAAGGATATCCTGATTCGAGAGTATAAGAAAATATGAGTGTGTTTGATTTGAGACACTTAAAAAGCACAGATAATTAGGCATCTACCAGCGAACCAGCGATGATTGTGATTGCTATACAGTTAAGAGAGTCTCGAAAAGGGAAAATTTCGAAACGTCCGTATTTCGCTTTCTCTTTTTTTCTTCTTCTTCTTCTTTTTTTTTTTTTTTTTTTTTTTTTTTTTTTTTTTTTTTTTGCTCACCATAAAATATATCTATGAAATCTCCCGTTTGCAGTTATACATGCATATTCTTAACTACTTTGCAGTAAGTATTTTTAAATAGCTTACAACCTGTTGGATCGTAGCACCATAGGCAATTGTCAAAATGTCACTAATTACCGGAAAATAACCTTTTCTTGTGTCAAGTGTACTTTTCCTCAGGATCTATCCAATGGATTTATTTCTAATTTGTAGGGTATGTTTAACAACCTTTTCTGCTTATTTTATAAGGGCTCTTCATAAAAGAAATTATTATTATTATTATTATTATTATTATTATTATTATTATTATTATTATTATTATTATTATTATTATTATTATTATTATTGAAATTACATCAGGAAGAAAACTCGTAAGAATCTTGCTCTCCGAACTACCGAAGTGTATCTTATCACGAGGAAACCGCCTCGTACAATATTACCAGCCCTAAACAGAATATGTACGGTATTAATCACAAGAGGAACGCCTTCCGTAGGTGGGATAAAACACAACCACTGACGTGTAACTGACAAGTAAACTCATCACATAAGACAGGACTGCCACTGCCTACAGAGCGGATTCCACAGATGTTCTTATGGCAGTACCAAGCCTCGCGGTCAGCAATACCAAACTCAGATAGGGCCTCCTGGTCAACAACCCAAGCCCGTAGAAGAACCGCTCTTTTAGTGGCCTCTTACGACGGGCAGGGAATACCTGGATGTGTTCTATGTACCCTCCCCGCAGAGGAGGTTTTAGGTTTCGGATAGGGTTTTAGGCCGGTTGTCCTTCCTGATACCACGTGAATTTTCAGGAGAAGATACCACTGCAGGGCCCACCGGGATGCGAACGTCGGTTGTCTTGAGGCGAAAACCAACATCTTAGCCAGATCTATTCTCATAAAAGTAATATGAATAATAATTAAACCGCGGTTTGAATAACGAATCTATCGGCTTGCATTCGGAACATAATGGGTTCGAACCAGTGGCGCCGACTTTGAAGGGGGCAAGGTGTTTTCTGCCCCCGCCAAATGGTCTTAGGGGGCAGAGTACCATTTTGTCCTCCCAGTATTCGGAGGCTGCTGAGGCGTTAAATCCGGAGAAGGTGGTAGATGGTTTTATATCAAGAAATGCGATTAGAAAGCGGGCTTTTCTTCAGAGAACTACATTTTCCAGTGGAGACTGTTCTGGCAGTACGTCTGGTGGTAGAGCATTATACATTTCGTATCTTTAAATGAATAATACACAGTAATAGTGTATTTATTCAGAAAATGTATTTACGAAGCAAGTTCTACATTTTTACTCGTAATTATTTTTGATAGCGTTATACATAAAACATTCTTTCAAAATATTTATTTATGAATCAAGTTATATTTTTCTGTTTACTTGTGGATATTATTGAACACTCCGTACACAAGACTCGTTCAAAAGCGTACTTGAGAAACAAGCTCTATTAATGTTCAGTTTTTTTTCCTGTTTGTGAATATCGTTATTATACAAATTGCTTTATGTCGCACCGACACAGATAGGTCTTATGGCGACAATGGGACAGGAAGGGGCTAGGAGTGGGAAGGAAGCAGCCGTGGCCTTAATTAAGGTACAGCCCCAGCATTTGCCTGGTGTGAGAATGGGAAACCACGGAAAACCATCTTCAGGGCTGCCGACAGTGGGGTTCGAACACACTATCTACCGAATACTGGATACTGACCGCATTTAAGTAACTGCAACTATCGAGCTCGGTTATTGTTATTCTATAGGACAATTTGCATTAATAGTTGTTCCTCATTTCACATGTATGTGTTCATGTTAATCATACAACCGCACAAATTTACCCGAAGTTGGCACCACTGGTGCGTACATCACTGTCAGCAGCCATGAAGATGGTTTTCCGTGGTTTCCCATTCTCACACCAGGCAAATGCTGGGGCTGTACCTTAATTAAGGCCACAGTTGCAGCCTTTCCTATCCCATCATCGCCATAAGACTTGTCTGTGTCTGTGTGACGTAAAGCAAAAAGTTAAAAACGAATGAATAAAAGCTTACCACACAGAAGCGTTTCACATGTTGAGTCAGGATGACTACAGAGACAGTTTCTCCGTAGGCACATGCTGCTGTACTTTTTACTCTTGCTACGTGTCGCCGACCATCGCGTTCCTCATCCATCTTTTCGGCAGGCCGGCTTGAAATTCTAGATATGGATCTCCCCGTTTGTTCCCACAGTTCTTGCTCGTTGCTGTCACAAGGCACACACTTCCTCGCACAAAACATAAAGCAGTGACACGGGTGCGGTGATTATAGTCACAACACTTCACTCTCTTGTCTAGGTTTTACCGTAGCATTTTTCCGTCCAGTAGGACCGACGTTTAGTCCCACCTCTTCCACGAATCTATGCATAATTTGAGTGTCTAGATCGATCCCGGAAATACAGATGAAAGGAAAAGTGGGCCAATAGGGAACAACACACTTCCAAAATTCATACATGGATACCACAATGGGGTCCGACAAACCCTGCCACTTTTTAGTGACGGATATCACAGCGTAAGACTTTTTACAGTTTTTATTATTCCATTCCATTATTATCCCACCGTATCGTTGGATAATACAGGGAAATAATTTTCATGGCTCAGTGCATTTATGTACTTACACGACTCAAATATCTAATAAAAAACAACAGATCTACATAGAATGGTCTGAGTATTGGAAAATGTCGCAACTTACAAGAGGAAAGCACTATGCTAAAATTCAGGCCACCATACAATACGCAAATCTGGTTCAAGAAATTGAAACTAACTCCCAGACGCCTTTCATCTTTAATAAGAATACGTCTGGGTCATGGATGCTATCCGAGTCGTCTCCACAGGATCAAGGTCTTAGACACCCCTCACCGCCCAGAAGACCCTGGAGAAATAGCCGACTTGAACCACATCATACTATCAAGTAAGAGGTACTGCTAACAGCAGAACCATCTGTACTCTTCTTTAATGAAGTTCAATGCCCCACTGCCAACTTCAATTGCCATCCTGTTATCAGACCTAACTCCACAATTAGGCGCTGTAATTTGCCAATATTCATCAGACTGTAGTATTGATTCATAAGTTACGACATTTTTTCAACCACGAAATGTATGTACCATAAATGTATGCTCTCTCACTCTGTAAATGCTGGTCGCATGGTCTTACGAGGCCTAACGCCATTAGTAGTATTAAAAGAAAAACTCATATAATTTATGTAATGTTAGCTTTATGTAATGTTAGCAACGACACTTTGAAAGTAGTGAATGTATAAGAAAACTTTTTGCCGACTCAGTATATTGATATTTACAAGTTGTTAGCCTACACTCTACGCTCTTAAAAATATCACTTAATAATAGAATAATGTCTTGGAGTAAGTATATTTTATTTATCTTTTTTCTTACAAGTTGCTTTACGTCGCACCAACACAGATATGTCTTATGGCGACGATGGGAGGAAAGGGCTAGGCTTGCGAAGCAGGGAAGGAAGGAAGGAAGGAAGGAAGGAAGGAAGGAAGGAAGGAAGGAAGGAAGGAAGAGGCCGTCGCCTTAATTAAGGTACAGCCCCAGCATTTGCCTGGTGTAAAAATGGGTAACCACAGAAAACCATCTTCAAGGCTTCCGACAGTAAAGTTCGAAGTTCAAACCCACTATCTCCCGAATGCAAGCTTACAGCTGAGCGCCCCTAACCGCACGGCCAACTTTCTCGGTGAAGTATGTATCTCCGACAAGATTTCTTAGTGCGGTGTTCCAACATGTTTAGTAAGAGGTGTTCGCACTCGACACGATACATGGCTCTACTAGTAAGACAAAATGGTTCTCCACACTGCCAACACATCATCTCACTCCTGTTTTCGGTGTCCTCGGTTACAATGTCGGACTCTAATTTCCAATCACCACTTACGGCCTTTTCACTGGTACCGTCTTGCAATATGTGCCTTGAGTGTGTTTTTTTCCGAAAGTCTTAATCCGAAACTAACCCTTTTAAACATAAAAATGATACAATCAAATCATAAACCAGATACGCATAAAAATTCGATGCCGGCACATTACCAGTAGGCAAGTACTTTAGAATGAAATTACTGATGCATTGGGAAAATACAACTGTGAACACTTCCCTGGGATTTCTTGGACTGTTTGTGTCGTTAAAATGTCCCTTGAAACTGGCAGATTAGATTAGAACGAATCATTGTAGCTTTCAGAAAGAGCACCCGCCTAATTTACATGGTTGATCCAAAATTCCACTGGTAAAAAATAAGAAAGGTGGGGAACGATATAGGCTACTTTATGTCAGGCTTCTCAGACTCCATTGTGGTGTCCCAGGGTTATTAACGTTATAAGGGCCGACAGCGAGATTTTACTTATGAGCTGTGATGTTTACAGGCAAGCCGTCAGGCGAGACCGGAATTTCGAAGGGAATATCGGAAACACGTTCACCCTTGTAATTACAATATTTTAGTTGATTTTTTTTATTAAAATAATATTAAGATAAGCTGGAGAAAATCTTAAGCCAAGGAAAATCTAGCAAAAAAACTAATGGGCCAGATGAAATTTATTTAGAAATGCTTCAGCTGACTGATTTTAATAATAATGACTACATTTGGAAGCAGTTGAAGCTCACCTACAACAAAGGAAACATCCCTAGAGACTAGTTAAAATTAACCATTACCAGCCTGCCAAAGAAATCGAATCCTAAACAATGTAATGATTACAGGCTCGTAAGTCTACTCAGTCAGGCTCTAGAAATGTTTGTAAGAATTCTACACTCCCGATTACGGAGAAAAATGTCAGACAACATTAGTGGAACTCATTTTAAAAACGGAGCTGGTACGAAGGACGCCCTGATACCCAGCCAAGTTTTTGTTCAAAAATATACTGACCAGAAACTGTCTTTGCTTGCTTGCTCCACTGATTATGAGAAAGCTTTTGAAAATTTTAGACAGATTATTATTCTATATTAGCTAACAAGTAAAGATGTGAACCTCACAAGTAGACGTATTGCAACCAAACAGCTCACGTCAAAAGAGGAAAACAATTTACTCAAGAGATCACGGCACAAAAAAAGTGTAAAACTGGCATGACTATGACAATGACCGAGAAATCCCAGATTTACTAAGTTTCGTTGCTCTCTTATTTTTTCCCTAGTGGTTTAACGTCGTACTAACTCATAAATATTGGGGATAGGAAAATACAACTTGCTTTACGTCGCACCGAGACAGATAGGTCTTATGGCGACGATGGGGTAGGAAAGGCCTAGGAATTGGAAGGAAGCGGCCGTTGTCTCCTGAATTAAGGCACAACCCCAGCATTTGACTGGTGTGAAAATGGGAAAAACGGAAAACCATCTTCAGGGTTGCCGACAGTGGGGCTCGAACCCACTATCTCCCGGATGCAAGCCCACAGCTGCGTGCCCCTAACCGCACGGCTAACTAGCCCGGTGGGGATAAGAAAAGACTAGGATTGAGAACGAAGTCACAGTGGCATTAATTCAGGTAAAGACCCAGTATTTGTCTGGTGTGAAAATGAGAAATCTTCAGGGCTATCAACGGTGTGACCCGAACCTGCCATTTCCCAAATGCATGCTCAAAGTTACACGGCCCATACCGCGAACTGAAATCGATCAATAAAGTCGATTAATATAAGAATCAGAAGAGCGCCTGATAGCCATGGTCGTTAAGGCGTCAAGTCTACAAGGACTGACACCGTGGCTAGCCGGCTCGAGTCCCGTTGACAGAAAAAAATCACCAACAGAATGTTACCCGGCAGAGAATGTATGGTATACAATTTCTCAAACCTATATTGCGCGCCAAAAGCCTGGATTCAAATCTAAACCTCTCCACAGTGTTCATACTGTGTAAAGTAAACTGATGTCTTCATCCCGAGGTGGTGCAGCTCTTTTCAGGCACATTAGATGAAATTAGAAGTGCTACGTCTAACTACTTGTTGACGGTCTTCGGAGGTCTGACAATAATTGCAATCGACTGACAGCACAAAATATGTTGCTTCTTAACCCCAACTAACCCCATGGTACTACAGCCCTTGAAGGGCCTTGGCCAACCAAGCGACCGCTGCTCAGCCCAAAGGCCTACAGATTACGAGGTGTCGTGTGGTCATCACGAAGATTCCTCTCGGCCGTTATACTGGACTTTCTAGACCAGGATTGCTTCTTAAATGAGCCAATAATTTGGAGTTATTTTTCTAATATGTATTTATAACTCCAACAGAACCGAGGCAAACTCTATGAAATCCAGCGAAATATACGCAATTAGTCGGAAGTGTTTCATTTTCTATGGAAGAGATTTGGGTGCTACGTGATATTTCATGGTATTCAAATGTGGTTTTCTTTTGATCGGTGCTGTAAGCGAGATCTCTCCTTCTGCTCTCTACGGCTATACTCACCAAGGACCGGTAACAAATATGTTTCAAAACATGACGGAACTGAAAGCTGAATATAGTTGAGGCACATGAGGAAAAAAAAGGCCTCTAAAAATCCAAAGTGGTGTTCCTGAACAGTTGCATGAACTCTCTCTCGAGATAAAGCTCATTTTAAGCCTAGCGACGCGAAGAACAAAACCCAGCGAGTCCCTTTGGGACACCGAAAACCATGTTTTAAGGCCCTAAAAGAAACCGTTTTCGAGATATTGGTACCGAACTACCCCCGCTGGGGACGATGGGACAGGAAAGGTTTAGGAGTGGGAAGGAAGCGGCCGTGGCCTCAAGGTACAGCCCCAGCATCTGCCTGGTGTGAAGTTGGGAAACCACGGAAACCATCTTCAGGGCTGCCGACAGTGAGGTTTGAACCCACTGTCTCCCGAATGCAAGCTCACAGCTGCGCGCTCCTAACCGCACGGCCGATTCGCCCGGTGACATATTATTCTGAAGTATGTTTCTTTAAGTCCAACTAACTACTTTTGACGGTTTTCGGAGACGCCGAGGTGCCGAAATTTTGTACCACAGAAGTTTTTACGTGCCAGTAAATATACCGACACGATGCTGACCTATCTGAGCACCTTCAAATACCATCGGACTGAGCCAGGATCGAACCTGCCAAGTTGGGGTCAGAAGGCCAGCGCCTCAACCACCTGAGCCACTCAGTCCGACTTTTGAAGTCTGTACAATATAACTTTGAGAAGATACGTGCTATTTTACCAGACGAAGGACTTCAGAGAATTTGGAGCCTTTGTAATCGTCAGGCAGAGCGAAGTCGGATACAACAGCCAGTGATAACTAAAATTATAGTAAGTCTGATAATAGATTATATTAAATGCGAGGAACGTACAATATACGTACGTATAATTTGGGCGAGTATACATACATTATAGCTATTGTTAGTATTTATGGGTCTTTCTGGGTCTCGATGCAAGGAGCGACATGGAGCAGACGCAATAGGCATCATCTACGCACGTGGTTGGCTTCCGTGGGTACAAACAGGAGTTCAACACAAACTTCGAACTTCCCACGAGTCATTACGATAACTAAAGCCACTTGACCAAAGGTAATCAGTAACAACAAACAAGTCTCGTTACTGTAAGAGAACGCTCTATTAGCTTTCCAACTAAACTAAGATATAAGAATGTTAATGAATATAAGTGATATATATCTTCTCGATCTTGACCCAACGTAAGTTACTATGTTTTCACCTTTCGCAACTATTTTGTTGTGTTTAATCACGAAGTTATGATCGTCTGGCTCCTTGGGTGAATAGTCAGCGTCCTCAATTTCGGTTCAGAGGGTCCAGGGTTCGAATCCGTGCCGGGCCGAGGATTTTAAGTACGTATGGTTAATTCTTCTGGTTTGAGGACCAGGTGTTTGTGTTCATCTTAACACACTTCTCTTCATATACATACAACACACCACACTACCAACCACCACAGAAACACGCAAACAGTGAGTTCATCCCTCTACATGGGGTTGGCGTTAGGGAGGGCATGCGGCCGTAACACTGGGCCAAATCCACACCAAGTTCCGACCCCAAGAAACAACGGAAATGCAAGGAAGAAAAAAAGAAGTCACAACGTTCTGATTCAACATCAGTTCTGTAGTCAGAGTTTTAGAATATTGTCAGCTCCGTGTCAAGAGTGGGATCTGACAGATGATATTAGTTATTGTCGTACATGGCTTTGTGCATGGGATAAGGGCAAGGGGCGAAACCTATAGTAAAGGTATCTTCAAAGCTTGTAACACGCAATAAAGTAAGAAAAAAAAAATGTCAAGGTAGGAATCGAACACAAGTATTCTCGATTCTATGCAAAGTCATTTCCGTACAGGCCACGAAGGGCCCTGGAGCAACCCGTAACCTCAGCAGTAGTGGGGTAGAGTGGTTAGCTCCATGCCCGACCGATTTCAACCCCAGAAATTCATCTTGTAATCATGCTCGGCGTAGGCTGAGTGAGTCATTCGCCTCTACAGAAGTGAAAATCTCGTTTATAAATTTTCTGACTTCCTGAAGGTGAATCGAACCCATGTGCTTCCCGGTGAACCGAGCAATTTACCACCTCGGCAAAGCAGCCCATTTTCCCCCTCGTGGTGGGGGCGGTAGAATAACAACCATGGTATGTCCCGACTATCGTGAGAGGTGACTAAAAGTAGCCCGAACGTTCTTAAGTTGGGAGCGTAGGTTGGCGAGCACGGGGCTCTTAGTTGAGTCCTGGCATTGTTTCCAATTCTCGCGCCACGCACCTCATTTTCATCTACCCTATCCGATTTCCCTTGGTCAGTTCTCGTTCTTTTTCGACCCCGATGGTGTTAGGTTTGATATGCCTAGGGGGTCTTTTACGCCCTTCGTGACCCTTGTCTTTCTTTGGCCGATACCTTCCTTTTTCGAAGTGTCGGAACCCTTCCATATTTTACCTCTGATTAGTGTCACAGAGGATAGTTATCTAGTTGTATGTCCTCTTAAAACAATAATCACCACCATAAGCACCATGGAAGCCCCTTCCTGCTTCCATGGCCACCTACTTATCCTGAGCGGTCTGTCAGTTCAAGATTCAATAAAAATTCATGATAATGACGATCACTGTTAACCAAACAATGTCGTAATTGCCCAGGAAGTACATTCACAATTTAAAAAACTACATCTATGACCATTGACATAATATTTACATTCCATGGCCTCTGAACGTACACACGGCAACCAGCAACTCTGATTCAGAGTCTTAAATGTTCTCATTCTAGTCCACGAATCCATCACTTTCCTCACTCCATTATTCTTTCTATTATATCTCTCACTAGTAACTTATATCTCTCTTCCCATGTTTCGTTTGCACCGGAGCAGATGTCTTCTGCCAGTCACTCCATGTTCTATTTTCAATGTCGTATAAAACGTGATGTGCAAGAACCACTTATCCGCATCAGGGGAAAAAACTATCCGAAGAATCTCCTTTTCGGAAGACTTATTCTTGAATGTACAGTCGCTCAAAAATAGAATGAGCGAATGACATATTATAACTTCTCATAGGTACACTTTTCTGAAACAACTGAACCTATAGATACAGTTTTTGTTGTGGATATCTATAGGGTTTGTCTCTACAAGAGAGGTGAATTATATTTTCATCTATTGTATATGTCTGTCTGTCTATCTGTCTGTTAGGTCATCAGCCCAGGGACTGGTTGGATCCTCAAATAGCACCACCAAAGGTTATGCGGTTATAAGGAAACCGCAAAAACCAATGGCAGCACCAAAATGAGGCGTACTAGGCAAGACGAGGAGTGAGGTAGTTTGCCACTGCTTTCCTCACTGGGTCAGAAAGTGCTATTGCAGCACGACTGACCCTGTGAGCAACCCCTTTCACAACACTCAGATGCACTAGTCGTGCTCTGAATGCCATTACTCAGCACCACCCATACCCCAGTAGCTTCCATATTGTCACAGCCATGGATGAGACTGGGACGTCGATGAAAGCTACACTTTACTCTGGCCTGTGCCAAGAGATGGATACAAAAGTACTGTATCCATCAACAAATGGCAGCTGGCATATAAAGCAGAAAGTCTGCCTGTTAGTCCATTTGTTCCTTATATATACCGTTTCACCAATCCACGCAAAATGGTGTATAGTTACCTGTTAGGACGCTGTGGGCAACACTGTCTACAAGAAATTTCGACACCCCTCTCCATTTACCAGACTGAGATCCTTTGGCACATCAGCATAAGCTAATATGGGTTACATATCGAATTTGTCGCACAGAGGCGAGATAAAGCTCATTTTAAGCCTAGCGACACGAAGAACAAAACCCAGCGAGTCCCTTTGGGACACCGAAAACCATGTTTTAAGGCCCTAAAAGAAACCGTTTTCGAGATATTGGCACCGAACTACCCCCGCTGGGGACGATGGGACAGGAAAGGCTTAGGAGTGGGAAGAAAGCGGCCGCGGCCTCAAGGTACAGCCCCAGCATCTGCCTGGTGTGAAGTTGGGAAACCACGGAAACCATCTTCAGGGCTGCCAACAATGAGGTTTGAACCCACTGTCTCCCGGATGCAAGCTCACAGCTGCGCGCTTCTAACCGCACGGCCAATTCGCTCGGTGACATATTATTCTGATGTCTGTTTTTTTAAGTCCAACTAACTACTTTTGACGGGTTTCGGGACGCCGAGGTGCCGGATTTTTGCCCCGCAGGAGGTTTTACGTGCCAGTAAATCTACCGACACGAGGATGACATATTTGAGCACCTTCAAATACCATCGGATTGAGTCAGGATCGAACCTGCCAAGTTGGGGTCAGAAGGCCAAGCGCCTCAACCGTCTGAGCCACTCAGTTCGGTTTTTGAAGTCTGTACAATATAATTTTGAGAAGTTATGTGCTATTTTACCAGGCGAAGGACTTCAGAAAATGTGGAGCCTTTGTAATCGTCAGGCAGAGCGAAGTCGGATACAACAGCCAGTAATAACTAAAATTACAATAAGTCTGATAATAGATGATATTAAATGCGAGGAACGTACAATACCATTCTTCTTTTTTTTTTGCTAGTTGTTTTACGTCACACAGATAGGTCTTACGGCGACGATGGGACAGGAAAGGGCTAGGAGTGGGAAACCACGAAAAACCATTTTCAGGGCTGCCGACAGTGGGGTTCGAACCTACTATCTCTCGAATACTGGATACTGGCCGCACTTAAGCGACTGCAGCTATCGAGCTCGGTCTTTTTTGTTTGAGCGAGTATACATACATTACTACTATTCTTAGTCTTTATGGCTCTTTCTGGGTCTCGATGCAAGGAGCGTCATGGAGCAGATGCAATAGCCATCATCTACGCACGTGTAACTGCGTGTGCCGCCACGATTCACTGTCATCTACCTGTCAGTACAGTTCGGTAGTATTTTTGGGAACATGGTGGCTGTGTATCACATTTGTTGAGCGCTCATCTGGGCACAGCGTTGTAGCATCGAATGGTGCTAAAGCTGGTTGGTATTTTAGGAGTGCTTACATGCGTTTCAGTTGCTGTAACGGAGAGCACACATTAACAAAACATGCAAGTTTCAACCGCATCACACTCTAAAAATTGCCTGATGTTCGCCACTTACCGACCACTGAACGAACATATTCACGTGTACATCGTCGATTAAAAATAACCAAAGGCGAATACGAATGGAACCATACTCTCCGTTAAACAATATCCTGTACTAAGCGGAATGCTTTGCTATTTGGCCTAAAATGACCCCCAACGGAGCGCTCTAGCATATTCCGTTCAGCAAGGCGCGATAATCCCTTAGGCTGCGACCTCGATAAAGTAGGGGTCTACAAGAACAACAATGGCCGGGGCATTTCACTGCAGTGAGACAAGCACATTTCTAATGAATAAGGAAAGAGGGGAATTTCTATTCAAGTGAGCGATGTGTAAACAATAATCCGCTACCGTACTTTCGCCTTCAAGTATGCTACTATATTGGCGGCCCAATGGCCCCTAACCAATAGAAGAAGACAGTTAGGGGGAAACAGCCTTTGTCCGGCGAGTTTATTGATCGTACCATCTGTCAGTAGCGATACCATACTGAGGAGCGGCACACTACTCTGATTACAGGCAGGATCGCGATAATTCCCCAGACATCGCCTGTGAGACTTTGGGGTCAACGATGAGGGTGAGTCAGAAAAATAGCTAGGATACAGAATGTTACAAAACGGTTTTCTTCAATAACTCATGATATGGCCTTCACTATTAATTTGTTTCACAAAATACAAAGCTCCTGGGAAATCGTCGGAAGAAGACTGGAGAAATGAAATCATTTCGAGATATCAGGCGTGGAACCAGAAGACGCTGGCAAAGAAAGAACATCTATGAGCAAATTTTACCCTACCTTTTAGTTAACTTTCAGTTCAACGACCTAAAGTTGATTTGGTCTCTTTTAAAGGGAAGTTATTAATGTTTCTGATAAGGAGAGACTATCGTATAAATTAGAAAAGCGTGTTCAGAATTTTACTGCAAACACAGATATAACATATTCGGTAGCTATTTTCGAAAACCAATTGTATGGATTCCATGGCTATCAATAAATTTTAGTAGTACAAACTCTATGAATTTATGTGTAAAAGGATACAGTACTGCTCCGACTTCCAACTTTGCCTGGCTGCCAACGGCATTTCCTGAAAGCAAGCTCACATCTTCAAAACGCATACTGCGTAGCCAACTTGCACGGTGTATTATTATTATTATTATTATTATTATTATTATTATTATTATTATTATTATTATTATTGTTTAACTGTGTGTATTTTCGCAGGTATGTTGGTATAATGTTATATGTGGATCAGGTTAGATAAATAAATTCGGTATGTTTAATTCACGACAAGAATTTTCTAATATCTCATAGAAGCTGTCACCTGCCTCTTTCCCTAGATATTAAAAAGAACGGAAAGGTTTTCATATAATATGTATTTTTAAGGATTTAGATAAATAGAGAAAAAAATTGTCTCTCCTCACATCTTTTTTCAACTTTTGCAACCATTGAAAGCTGGTATTTCTACAGGCGGTGCTATAGGGTTCAGCAGTTTCTTCTTGATAGTTATAACGTAGTTACTTAATCATGCCTAAAAATATCGACAGCATTCAAAATCAACTAAATATATTTGTTACAAATTTTCGTTGGTGATGTGTTTTCGACTGACGAGTCAATCCTATGCTGTGTGAAAGTTTAGTGAGCTGTGTAAGAAAGTGCCGTATTTCACAGTATATACAAGCTACGAAATTATACATCGAGCTCGGTGCTCTCCTACTTTTCTTCTACTCAGAGTATTCGAACCCCACAGTCGGCAGCCCTGAAGATGGGTTTCCCGTGGTTTCCCCATTTTCACACTAGGCAAATGCTGGGACTGTACTTTAATTAAGGCCACGGCCGATTCGTTCCATCTCCTAGCCCTTTCCTATCTCATTGTCGCCATAAGAACTATCTGTGCAGGTGCGACATAAAGCAACTTGTAAAAAAACAGTAGGAAAGCAAAAAGCAACTCTAACCTTTTCCTTCAAAATACCCGAACGCCAGCCAGAGATTTCACTAAACCTGTGCAAGGCAACGTAAGTTACAGCAAAGCAATCTCCGTACAAGCCATGAAGACCCTTGGTGGTGTGGAAGGTTAAGGCCTCCATTTTCCGTAACTCGACTTCCTGATGGGGAGTCGAACCGACATCCTTCCGGGTGAACCGAACACGCCTTTACCGCAACGCAAGTCAAAAAAAAAAAAACTAAGATAACAGAGCAGTACCTACTTTAAAATTTGCATATAAATATCATACTGGATTTTAATGCCTATTTTCAAAATTTTTAGTGTCATTTCAATTTTTGAGCGTCCGTTCTCTAGTAACAATTAATGAGTACAACACTAACGATAAATCGGCCATCACGTCCCCCACCTCTGTCCTCTACTGGAAATGAAGTCCATGAAAACATTCGTACATAACCATTGGACGTTGTTCAAACTGGAGTGCTAAAACTTAACATGGGGAGAGTGGAAGAGGAGAGCGAGAGATGCAATCTTAAGAATAGCTTAATATCACCAATTGAAGCATCAAGAAGATAGATAAGGGGATGGGGAAGAAAAATACAGGACAATGGCAATACGCACAGAATTACCTGAAGAGAGATTTACTAAAGGAAGAAGGGCAGATTTATAAAAAGTTGCTTTAACGAATGAGAGACGGAGCGAGACAAATAATGCCAGGACAGAGGATTAAGAAAAAGAGAAATGGGGAGAATTATTTGGAAATAAATGGGGAGATGATTATGCATAGGAAAGAACTAGAGGAAAAAAAGGGAGGGGAGACATGAGATCATCGTTACGTGACGAAGTCATAGAGATTACTCCAGAACCTGAACATTGGTGTTTACTTCTAATTTTCTCTCCGCTGCACTTTAGGGGACTTGGTATATCGATATCAAGATGCAATTAAAATGTCTGAAAAGTACCAGTAGATCTACGAACACTACGATACGTCAACCAACCGTGCCGAAACACGACCCCGCAACCTTGCTCTTCCTGGCAAAATTATACACAGTGATTCATGAGAAGTTACTACCACATACGGAGCTGATATCTGAAGATATTTTGAGCAGAAACATGTCTTATGAACCCGTGTCCTATTCTCAATACTAATAGAGCTACAATAATTTGGTTTGTAAAACATATTTATTTTTAGTTCATATCGTCTGAAAAGAGGTTACAACGGTTCTCTTCAAACACCTCACTATGATATTGAAAAGAAGTCAAACTTTCTAGTGTCAGGCCATCCTAGCTTGTACATTAACCGTCTCAGCCACTCAGCCCGGCATAGAAATTAACCCTTTATAAGGCGGTGGAAATTATTTTCCCACCTCGGTTTTTTTGTCATTTCTGGGCGCTGGGAGTTTATTTCCCATGTATTGATGTGTGCTACACTCTTGGAAATATCTGTGGAACTATTCTGATCTCCTTAGAATCTTAAGCTTCTTTGGAAAACATCTGAATAGTGATATTGTGGCAGTGCAACGCCTGTTGTGAACAAGATTTATGAAGTGAAAATAGGGTAAGAAATCAACATTTTAGAAGTATATATACTATTTACATGAATTTTCTTTGTTTATTGTGCATTTTTCTTATTTGTTCTGTGATTATTTACTTCCTTTTACCAATTGAGGAGTTCTGAGATATAAATTTCTTTCACATTGTATGTGGTAATATGCTTCCCGTAGCCCACATAAGTGTCCGAAATATTTCTGCTAAATAAAAAGTGAACTAACTGAACTGAAATTGTGTCCGTAGGTGGGCCACGAGAAATATGTTCCAACTTCTGAATGGCAAACAGCAGATGGTGGGAAGTATTATTACCGACCTCCTGAGCACTGGATTGTCTTTGTTTTCTGTTAAGTTGTATTATTTAGCACTTATAGAGCCTGCAAATAAAGCTAGTTGTAAAAGAAAGTGTTTTATTGAGTACTGCCTTATAAAGGGTTAAAGAACATTTAATTCATTTTCACTGAAATTTAAAGAATCTTACCAATGGCATTATTCATTATTTTCGGGTATCCCGTGGATGTATTCTACTTATTTCAATGGCAATTACTTCAAGTTACACAGATAGTTTTGTACAATCTGCAGAGAATCTATTCGTGTGTAGTCCAAGCCGTTTGAAAATATTTACGGAGAAATCTGTTATTGTTCAGCGCGCATTGAACTACATACCAGGCACTTCCCAGTTATTGATTTTATACTTGTCTGCTTGTGTTCCAAGTCATGAAAGCAAGGCCCATAATGTCACTTTCTTTTCTGTGTGAACCTCTTTGGACTGCTTTTCATCATCGCACTAACCAAGACCATCTACAATAGTATCAGACACCGCCGTCTCGATCCTTCTATACTGCCTGCTCTATGCGAGCCTTTTTGCGACTACGCTGCGACAAAATTTCTCCGCTAGATGGCAGACATAGACGCACAATGTTCTAAACTTATTCTAATGATGACAGCCTACAAAACACTATGCAGTATGGTCATATGTTTACTTAAGCTCGTAAATTACATCAGTAATATCAAATATCGGCAATATTACCTGTATGAAGTCGCAGTTGGCCTCTTTATGCACAATTTAAAGATTTTCCTGGACGAAGGTTTGGAGTGGTACCGTAATTTTGTTTTCTTGCCAACGCAATATCAAATAATAGACGTCTTACGAACTTGGTTAGGATAATATCACTAACAGTTTGCTGATGTTCTTTGACCTCACACGGTAACAAAACACATTCTGAAAGGATTTTTTCTTGCTATTTGTTTTACGTCACACCGACACAGATAGGTCTTATGGCGAAGATGGGATAGGAAAGGCCTAGGAATGGGAAGGAAGCAGCCGTGGCCTTAATTAAGGTACAGCCCCAGCATTTGCCTGGTGTGAAAGTGGGAAACCACGGAAAACCATCTTCAGGGCTGCCAACAGTATGCAAGCTCACAGTTGCGCGCTCCTTAACTCACGGCCAATTCGCCCGGTATTCTGAACGGGAAGACGTCGCAAGTCCTCGTATTACGCAAGTACGTTTGAAGAACTTCGACAATAGGGCACAGCAGCTTAAACGAACTCCTGCAGATGTTTCACCAGAGCAACAAAACAAGGTTTTGGGTATCGAACTCCTCCTCTGTCCTGATGCACAATCAGTTCCATTTAGCGGTGTCGAAGCTCTAGGCAGTGAGATGTTGCTGACACAAATGTCACACTCCATCCTCTCTTCAACAACACGAACCTAGAACCCACAAATTAGGATTTGATTTCGTGTTTCTAGTTTGATTGGAAAGTTATCGTCTGGATATCTGAGATTGTCCAAAATGTCTAAACATTAAGACGTTTGTTTTGTGATTGCCCGTCACAATTCATATCACAAGGAATCCACTATCCTCCACGGCTTTAATCACCTTCTGAAAAAAATCCGCAGCCTGTTTCCAGTCATTCGACCGGGTCAGGAATGGACTGAATGAAGCCCCCATCTAGCAGCGAGTATAGAAATTGTGTCGGCTGCCGAAGCCTGTCGCACTCCTCTGGAGCAATGATTGATGAATGACAGATGAAATGAAATGATATTCGAGAGTGTTGCTGGAATGAAATATGATAGGGAAAACCGGAGTATCCGGAGAAAAACCTGTCCCGCCTCCGCTTTGTCCAGCACAAATCTCACATGGAGTGACCGGGATTTGAAACACAGAACCCAGCGGTGAGAGGCCGGCGCGCTGCCGCCTGAGCCGCGGAGGCTCCATCACCTTCTGTAATAAGGTGTAAAGGCACAGATGCGAGAGTAATCTGAGGATATCCAATTACTTCCTTTATTAGATCATTGCCTAGATAAAGCCGATAGACGCTTTTCTCTTAATCCCTGCTAGACGGTATTTCATGGAGTCGTATCTTTTCTGGCTGCGAACCACCTTGCCGAGATTCGCAAAATAGTACACAACAGTTGAATATTTCGGCGAAAGAATCTGAAGTTTCAGTTCTACGAAAAAATATACCTTGCACAAACGAAAAAAAAAACGAAAAAAAAAAAAAACAGGTACCAACACCTTAAAATCATTTTTGAAATATCTATAAGCATAGCATGATTAATTCATTTGACAGTTCTATACAAAATATCTCTTGTACAAACGGAAGTGACCACACACGTTTACTCATTGTACGAAGTAACTCAGGTTTTCACACACATTCATGCACCAATAACACAGTGCTACACCCACACTGACGGCGAAGATTGTGCGTCTACTGCTGCACTCTTACGGCGACTTGGAGAAATATTGGTAGTCGTGCCTTCCTGAGTTAAACTAGTGGCACAGAGCAGGCAGTATAAGAAGATCGAGACGGCGGTGGTAAAAAAAAAATGAAATGAAATGGCGTATGGCTTTTAGTGCCGGGAGTGTCCGAAGACAAGTTCGGCTCGCCAGGTGCAGGTCTTTCTATTCGACACCCGTAGGTGACCTGCGCGTCGTGATGAGGATGAAATGATGATGAAGACAGCACATACACCCAGCCCCCGTGCCATTGGAATTAACCAATTAAGGTTAAAATCCCCGACCCGGCCGGGAATCGAACCCGGGACCCTCTGAACCGAAGGCCAGTACGCTGACCGTTCAGCCAACGAGTCGGACACGGCGGTGGTATCAGACCTTAATACAGAATCAACATGGCCGATGCGTCGGTTGAATGTAAACAAACGTGTGATGCATAAACATAACCTTCTGATTATCGTATTGAATTGCTAAGTTGTCAATAATAACGAACAGAATATTTTACTTTGCGTAATAGACCAATACTATCTAGAAATGGCCTATATTTAGATAAGCAACATGTGGAAAATTCAAAATGTAAGTCTTTTCTATGAACTAGTATGATCTAGGAAATAGGTAATATAGGATTGCATTCTAAAATAACAGTCCATCTCATGCGTTTCAAAGCGTGGCAGTTTCAATTCAGTCAATCAATAAATCAATCACCAATGATCTGCATTTAGGGCTGTCGTCCAAGTGGTAGATTACGTATAAATGGTTTACCTTGTCTTTTATTAAATGATTTCAAAGAAGCTGGAAATGTATCGAACTGGTGTTGATATAGTAGGGTACACCCTTGGTATATTATTCCAGACCGTAATTCTTCTTCCTATGAATCAATACTTGTTTTAGAAATACATTTATTTGAATGACCTTTCTATTACCATATGGTTTTAAATATAATAGCCTACCTCGTTCAAGAAATTTATTAGAAACATAACCTTGTCACAAATTAAAAATTCTCTCATAGCATCGATTCTGATAATGATTCAACAAACTGCTGTACTACATCGCTTTCACTTCAGATAATCAATAAGAGAATCGATTTGAAGTTCTCTGGTGGCATATCCAATTTCGTATAAAGCACTTTAACACCAACATCGTTGGCAACGTAAATAGCCTACGTACTCTAAGTGACAGTATACCAGTTGATACCTCTCCCTTTAATTTAACAAAGAGAATATAATCTTCATTCACACATAAAATAAACAGCTTTATCACTTTTTATATAACCACAATTTTAAAAACCTCAAACGATATAGTAAATTGAGAAATGTACTAGGATAGGCACCAACAGAGTTTTTGCCTTATAAAAAGAACTCATCAAGTACACGGAAAACGTCCTTCTCTATTCACAAATTTATCCTCAAATGTTTTAATGCACCCTAATAAATTATTTGCAAGTACGAAATCATCACACTGCATTAACTACATGCGATCTGAATGTGAGTGCATCTGCTGTAATATGAATTACACCCAGGCACACAATACGATCGACACGTCCTACTATATCAAAATAGTTTTAAAACCAAATTTCAATAAATACATCACTACACTAACGTTTCCTAATCAAACCAAACCAACAGAAAGGACCAAACTGACGCTTCGCACATGCTCATGTTTACATTTGAACAAACCGATCGCGGCGCCATTTTAGCTAATATCGATAGCTGCATTAAGGTCTGATATATTGTAGTTGGTCTTGCACTAACAGATGGTCTTAGCAAGACCAACTACAATGACATCAGACCGTAATTCAGAAAAAACATGGCGGACATCGGTGGGCGATCTGAGAGGTTGAGCGGAAGGTTATGAATGTTTATTGCGAGTCACCTAAAGAAAAGATCACAAGTCGAACGTTATGAAATGCAACTCACTGACTCAAAATATGAATAATTAAACACTAAAAGTAGCGTTATCGCGTATTGTAAGTCTAAATGTAATTTTAGAGGGGAAAATAACGAAGAGTGAATTATTGCATCAACGTCAGGTTGAAACAGTATAAAAATATTTCACATATGAAACTCCGTCAGCAAATAAGATATATAGATGTCAACAACGAACATTATTAACCTTACATGAAATACTATGCAGCACCACCATTAACCACAGCCCATTATGTAAAACACGCAAACAAATTTCTCCAACAAAATTTCAACTCTCCAAAATCCACCTATATTGTTGAGTAGGTACAAGCGATATTTGTACGACACACTTGACCATATAAAGCACTCGTCACCTTAAAACTCACCAGAATTGATGGCACAGTTGTATTTTATATAAAAAAAAAGAACATAATCCTCATGTTCACTCAAGGGAATTGGGGTTAGATTTAGTTTACGCACGTTCATTGTAAACGTTGAAAATTTACATAATTCTTGCACCACCGTTTAAGATTAATTTAGTCTCTAAATCATAAATTTTGATCATGATTTTCCGGATCTTACCGGGACTGATTTAATTTTCTTTGTACTAAGGTACGTTGGCTGATAGGGCAAATGCTAGGATAGGCAACATTAGTTTTAATTTCGGAAGTTTGCGCGGCGCTCGAATTAGATCACCACCTTCTATGGGTATATAATATCTTCCGTAACAATGCATTTGATTTCAAAAATGATTTATGCACACAACATTATTAGTCCCATCTTTTCCTTACGAATGGTCTTAACCCAATTTTGGCTTAATACTAGGTCGTTTGGAAACGGGAACACTGAAGCTTGTGCCCTACCCCTTATTTACATCCAGGTAGACGTAACTAAAAGTAAAGAAAATAGCCTACTTTCAGAGAAGAACACAAGAATCAACATTAACCTAATCACCACCGATATTGTTGAAATAAATAAGCTGTTTGAGAACAAACAGCTTCTTACGCCACTTAAAGAGGATCTATAACTTCTTAAGACTATAAATAAATATAATGGACGATTAATAATATTCAAATTTCCGTAAATATTTGGTAAAAACACGACTTACACAAATCAAAACAAACGCAGCTAGCACTCCAGCTGCCACCATTATGGACAGTTTCGATAGCTCAGTTAAGGCAAATACTTTAAAGTATTTGATTAAGGTCTGAGGTATTGCAGTTGGTCTTGCACTAACAGATGGTCTTAGCTAAACTCTGACTGTTTAATCGATAATGACGCCTTTGTTATTGCCTATCGATTACTACAACACAGAAGAAAGTAGGCCCACTCAGTCATATACACAGATTTATACTTCAACAAGGAACCTAGTGGATAAGAACTACCCAGGATAATTTATATGAAGATACTGATGAAGTAACTGACAGAGCGAGGAAGAAAGGGAAGACTGAGCTATGAATTCAGAATGGATAAGCACAGGAAATCTAGGATTACATTAGATGCAAGAACTGATAGGAAAAGGAAAGTCGGAAGACCGAGACCAAGATGACTAGGTGATTTCCAGGTGGATCTGAACAAAGTTAGCACAAAACGATGGGGCAGGATGGCACAAGACCTAAATGATAGAACGATTATCATTCGGGAGGCTAAGGTCAAATTACGAGGACCGCAATGCCAAAGATGCAGACAAGTGGATAGAAATGAAATACAATTACTGCATCCAATATCAGAATTATGTATAATCGATAGTCTTTAAATATATATTAGTGTCATGGAATGTTTCAAAATAAAACACTACTTGTTTAATGCTACAGTACTATTCATGTTACTGGTATTTTACGTAATAATGACACTAGAGAATCCGTGCTGCATCGCAGTATTTGTTATAAATAGGTGAGAATAACGTGTATTGATATGAAATTCTTTATTGTGACATTGATTTATATTTTGCAAACCATTTTGTAGCCTTGAAGTTAGTTCTGTGTGTTTAATTTAGAGTTTTTTCCCCCGTGACATTTTGTCTTTGCTGCAGCACATATAGTCTAGGAATTAGTTGTTCCTTTCAAATAAATAATAAACATAAGTGATAACTGTATGTATTTAGGCGTCGCGCTAGAGATATGATGTCTATTTTATTTTTTATTTTTCACCAGTTGCTTTACGTCGCCCCGACACAGATAGGTCTTATGGCGACGATGGGACAGGAAAGAGCTAAGAGTAGGAAGGGAGCGGCCGTGGCCTTAATTAAGGTACAGCCCCAGCATTTGCCTGGTGTGAAAATGGGAAACCACGGAAAACCGTCTTCAGGGCTGCCGACAGTGGGATTCGAACCCACTATCACCCGAATACTGGGCATTGGTCGCACTTAAGAGCAGAGCCTGTTTTATATTTCTGAAAGTGATGGTCATATAAAATGTTTGCCAAAATCTGATGACTACAAAATTTGCAAGTGTCATTGAAGCGTACCTCTCGAACATATAATGCAGCTATTGAGCTCGGTGAGAGATATGATGTACACGATTCCAACTCTCATTGGGGCTGTCACCAACCAGCCTAGCGAACCCAAAATCTGGGGAATCAACACTAATCTCGATCGTTTTGGACATGTTTCTTTTCACATCTTCTGGCCCCCATGCACATGGTGGCTGAACTTGGAGTTAAACGGCATCCAGAGTGTCACAATTCATCTCAGCGACCCCGAAAACTATGGATTCGGCACTAATATTGGTAATTTTAGATGACTTTCACGTGTCACTCCCTCCCAACTTCCAACTGCAGTGGGGATATGGGTTTCTTAGCCACAAAGTATTTTTTCTCAACAGTAGGTAAGAAATTCAACAGAATTGAATGTCAGATTGGTGATACAAACCTAGAACAGGTTGATAATTTCAAGTATTTAGGTTGTGTGTTCTCCCAGGATGGTAATATAGTGAGATTGAATCAATGTGTAGTAAAGCTAATGCAGTGAGCTCGCAGTTGCGATCAACAGTATTCTGTAAGAAGGAAGTCAGCTCCCAGACGAAACTATCTTTACATCGGTCTGTTTTCTGACCAACTTTGCCTTACGGGAGCGGAAGCTGGGTGGACTCAGGAAATCGTATTCATAAGTTAGAAGTAACAGACATGGAAGTAGCGAGAATGATTGCTGGTACAAACAGGTGGGAACAATGGCAGGAGGGTACTCGGAATGAGAAGATAAAGGCTAATTTAGGAATATAATAATAATTTCGTGTGGCTATTTCTAGCCGAGTGCAGCCCTTGTAAGGCAGACCCTCCGATGAGGGTGGGCGGCATCTGCCATGTGTAGGTAACTGCGTGTTATTGTGGTGGAGGATAGTGTTATGTGTTGTGTGTGAGTTGCAGGGATGTTGAGGACATCACAAACACCCAGCCCCCGGCCCATTGGAATTAACCAATGAAGGTTAAAATCCCCGACCCGGACGGGAATCGAACCCGGGACCCTCTGAACCGAAGGCCAGTACGCTGACCATTCAGCCAACGAGTCGGACAATTTAGGAATGAACTCGATGGATGAAGCTGTACGCATACACCGGCTTCGGTGGTGGGGTCATGTGAGGTGAATGGAGGAGGGTAGGTTACCTAGGAGAATAATGGGCTTTTATGAAGGGTAAAAGAAGTAGAGGGAGACCAAGACGACGATGGTTAGACTCAGTTTCTAACGATTTAAAGATAACAGGTATAGAACTGAGGCCACAGCACTAGTTGCAAATAGAGGATTGTGCCGACGTTTAGTAAATTCAAAGACTTTCAGACTGAACGCTGAAAGGCATAACAATCTTTAATGATAGTGTATGTATGTATGTATGTATGTATGTATGTATGTATGTATGTATGTATGTATGTATGTATGTATGTATGTATGTATGTATGTATGTATGTATGTATGTATGTATGTATGTATGTATGTATGTATGTATGTATGTATGTATGTATGTATGTATGTATGTATGTATGTATGTATGTATGTATGTATGTATGTATGTATGTATGTATGTATGTATGTATGTATGTATGTATGTATGTATGTATGTATGTATGTATGTATGTATGTATGTATGTATGTATGTATGTATGTATGTATGTATGTATGTATGTATGTATGTATGTATGTATGTATGTATGTATGTATGTATGTATGTATGTATGTATGTATGTATGTATGTATGTATGTATGTATGTATGTATGTATGTATGTATGTATGTATGTATGTATGTATGTATGTATGTATGTATGTATGTATGTATGTATGTATGTATGTATGTATGTATGTATGTATGTATGTATGTATGTATGTATGTATGTATGTATGTATGTATGTATGTATGTATGTATGTATGTATGTATGTATGTATGTATGTATGTATGTATGTATGTATGTATGTATGTATGTATGTATGTATGTATGTATGTATGTATGTATGTATGTATGTATGTATGTATGTATGTATGTATGTATGTATGTATGTATGTATGTATGTATGTATGTATGTATGTATGTATGTATGTATGTATGTATGTAAGTCATATGTGTACCAAGTCTGGTTGAGAGCTACGCTGCAGCATACGCACATACATCCATAATAACGGTCATTTTCGACATTTTCTTTTTCACCTCCCTCTCAAATCCCGTGCTGATGGTGGGTGAACTTGGATTTAAATGGCATCCGGAGTGTCGCTATTCATCTCAGGGACCCCTAAAACTATAGTAAATTTTTTAAATATATAGAGTGCATTATATCATTTGAAGAGCAGAGCCTGTTTTATATTTCTGAAAGTGATGGTCATATAAAATGTTTGCCAAAATCTGATGACTACAAAATTTGCAAGTGTCATTGAAGCGTAACTCTCGAACATATTTTACAGTATATGATTGCCGTAAGCGATATGGCAGCCATCTCTATCATGAATATCAATTATTTCCAAATGGAAGAGCATATTATTTTAGCGCCTAAGTGTGATAATACGAGAAGTCATAGAGGTTTGAGAGGAAGACGAGAAATATCTACAGATCTTTCTTAAAGTACGCACTTAAATGAACACCGTCTGGATGTCACTGACATTAAAACATGTCGAGTCTAACTTTCAGGGGGGATTCACTTATATTTACTGCCATGTAAGCATACATAATAGTGACAACTAAAAAGTAGGTTGTATGTTTTGTTTTATAATCGTCGCGCTAATTCAGATACGTTTTTGGCAGCTATGAGATAGGAAAAGGCAAGTTGTGGTGACGGAAGTGGTTACTGTTTAAAGAGGACTGGGGAAGAAGAGCCGTGGCCATAATAAGAGCCCTAGTATTTGCCTGGTGTACAAATAGGGAAACTACGAAAAACAATCTTCACGGCTGCCGATGATGCGTTTCGAACCTATGATCTCCAGAATGCAAGCTATATTTATATGGCCCGTACAACACATCGTTCATCTTCTTTTCGTCAAAGCTATTTACGAGTCGAGTACACTCGCCGTAACAACACTATAATCAAAGCTACACTTCCTCGTACGGTGGCGTGTCGCTTTAGTGTCGATAATATTATGAGATTCAATTTCCACCGAAAGCAATATTCTTATCTGTGGGAAAGTCATGCTCATGCTTAACCATATTTGAGTAATGTGTAGGAAGACAAACAGTTGACTAGCTATCGGCGCGCGCACCGTCGAATTTCATTGGTTGCGACAGGCAAGGAGTTGGTTGCATTGAAGATACTTCTATCTCCATTTACAAACTAATATTGAAACTTTAAACGATGTTTAGTTAAACACCAGATGAACATTGTTTATGCAATGGAAAGTCGTTGTTTAGGTAGACGTTGTCTAAAGTTTAAAACTAGTCATCGTTTCTGCAATTAGCCCCTAGTCTTTGTTGGGAGATAATGTAGTTTTCTTATGAAGTTAAAGTATAAAGGTATAAAACAAGCATGGTAAACTTGGTACTGATCAATAATGAATGCTCAAAGGAATTAACCAATTGTCGAATGGATGGCTTAAGTACTTTCAACTTCACTCTTCAGCCTTCGGCCTCTTTTCCTCACTGTCCAGTCTGCGATGGTTTATGTTTCACTAAAGCTTCCGCAGCTCAGCTGGTTTATGTGCAGTATCTCCGATCGACTGTAGGATCTGATGAAAATTTTTATTTTGAGAATGCTAGCAACTGACCCCCAACTGGAAACAGCATGGGTCGATATCTCAAACAATATACAAGCACTTTTATCAATATTCTTCCAATGACAGACGTAACAAATGCGGTGCTCTTGGTAATTGCCTACGATGGTGAAATTAATTGTTGTTACGCTTACACTACGAATGTTGTCAGTCAAGCCGGAACAAGAGAGAAGAGATTTCTGAAATGTCGACAGTGTAGCAAATGACCTCCAGTTAATTGCAAATGTCGTGTGGGCGGAGATTGATCAGCGAGGTAGGGGAAGCTTATGAATGGGGTCGGCTGAGAGCCATTGATCTGCTAGTGGCTCGCTTTGCTTCCTCCAATAGTACCTTCCCTCCGTTCGCTTCCCTTTTGCCACTTCAAGCGTTATACAATTTATTTGTTTTACGCGCACTTCAGCAGATTCGAGAACCTACCTTTTGCCCCCTTATTGGTAGGGAAACCTTAATAACTACAAATTAGTTACCAAGTCCCAAATCATTCGCGTAATATCCCTTTAAGACGAAACACTCCATCTATAACCTCATTTATCCATCATTTATAGACATCAATAACGTCCTCTTGGTTAAAACATTTCCAGGGTGAAAGCTGTCCGGCTCCATGGCTACATGGTTAACGTGCTGGCATTTGGTCACTGGGGACCCGGGTTTGGCTGTGTATATTATTTGTGTGTGACTGACCGCAATGTCTTTGATAAACTCTCGAACCGTCACCTATTATTTTTTGTATGTCAAGTGCGCCTAACAACGAACTGTGCTTTTCATTTCAACCTCGGTTCTTCGTCAAAGTGTTTAGTATTATTGCATGACTGACAGCAGTGTCTTTGATAAACTCTAGAGCAGTCATACATTTCTTTCAATGTCAAGTGCTCCTTTATTTAGTGGAAAATCACCACGAACTGTGCCAATTGCGTGAACCATTTTCAGTTTCATTATTTCTAATCATGAACTGTGCTTCATTTTCTTCCAATTTCGATGCTACCCGCATCATCTTTAGTGAACTCATAAATTATATCTACAAGATTGAGAGTGGATTCGACTGCTATCACAACCACATTAAATGAAACAGTGCTGTTAAACCAAAGTGTCGGGGGACTGTGTAAATTTGGACACTCGTGTAAATTATGTGACGAGTGATTACCCCGCAAAATCGTCGGAGATCGTCGGAGAATGTCGGAGATCGTCCAAAACGTCGAAAGTTCGAGACTCAAACTCATATCAAACCGACCTGGGTGTTCCGGCCTTACCTCAACGTGATATTGGCAACTTCCAGAACGTGTTCCAGCCCCGTTCAGCCTGGTGAACTGGGAGCACGGGTCATCAAAAGGAGATGTTGAAGACAGCGACTATCAACAGTAAGGTGATGTGCACTTTAAAATGCATTTTCTGAATAAAAAACTATTATTCAATCTCTTTAAAAAAATTATTGTAGATAGGATGCTGCCTCCTGTACCAAGCCCTAACTAGAAATCACCCAATATTGCCCTGAGAACTACTTCGTGTTACCTTTAAAATGAATTCATGAAGTCGGGCTATTTTACTGGTACACTACACACCGTCATTAATGATACGGTGGCTGAAGTAGATGTAACGGCTGATTTTGAATTGTAACTCCTCTTCATGATGCTCAAGGGATGGCAGTTTTCTTGTGACTTCACCACTGGGACTGAATTCTTTGAAATGTTGCCTCCCAAATGATACTCTTATCTATATTATGACGATGGGTCATAAAATTATTTAAGTCTACGCTTTGTCCAGAACCATCCCATTAATTATAACAGCAATCATTCTGATAAGGCTTCAGGGAACTAAGCTGAATTTTAACGATCCTTTTAAGTGAATTACGTCGTCATTTAACCCTCCTTTGAACAAGACAATTATTATATCACTTTTCTGGATACTTTATAATATTTCAACAAAATAGGTTCCCTTATTACACTTAGTTTTTTAAAAAAATACAAAAATAAACATTGTTACGAGAATGTCTATAAGCCTCGAGCTGCCGGAAGGTTATCTGATATTAAACATGTTTGAGAGCCTCCTTTCTGAATAATTAGCACTAACAGCTTCATCTGTAGGAAGACTAGAGTCGGGAGTAGAGTTATCAAAGTACATCGCTCTGCAGTGTAGGTGTTCTACCCTCTGAGTATGCATTATGTAAACGGTTCTTTGATATTTCCTGTTTCAGTATTATTTAAGAAAAGCCTGCCTTAAAACGGATCGGGAATAGTGGAACGTAAAACCAAAAACGTAAATTTCTGCACACTGACAAACACAAGTGACTGTCGTGAACGGACTTCAATCTCTGGCTTTATTACGGGACTGCCTTCAGTCTAAAACCGGGTGTGGGCGAACGCTGCACACTGTTGCATGCGTACAAAATCAAAGCAGGTCATTCCTGGCGGAGATATCGTAGCAGCTAATCCAAAACAAGCTTTCAAGTTTACTGAAGGTAAATCTGGTAGAAAAAAAATGTGTACAGGAAAAAAGAACCAGAGGGACGTGTCTTCTCTCATTTCACAAATCCCATATGCATTGCCCGGAATGCATACTACGGTCGCTTTCGTGGGCCAGTGACGTCATACTGGTATCACGACCCCTCATAGCAGCTGTTGTAGTACGGGTAGGCCGGCGGAAACTCGAACGTTTACGTGTCTAGATGTAATATCGCCGTCGTTTGAAAATGACTTTAAGGTGACAATTCTGTATGTTTGATATGCAGCTGTATACTCGTTGGCCACCGGAAGTTAGGTTGCACGTACTTTAATTTAGTATGGGCGAGCGAGTGTTTTCAATAATAAAAATTAATGAATAGAGTTTGCGAGCAAACATTACAGACGACAATCTCGTAAGACACTTGTGTTTGTCTGTAAGCAGACATTTTCCCAGACATTAAATGTATTTGTATATTTCTTACGTTTTTCGTTTTACTTCCAATGAATTATCTTTTCTGCAGTTTCCGGAGACGCCGAGGGCCAGAATATTTTTAACGAAGATCACCCACATTTTCGTCAACTCCACCACCCTTCCAAGTTTTGGATTCTCCACTTACCATTCATGCCACTTGTTATACCGGGATGGAAGACCACAGTGGCAGAAATGACAATGGACACGTCGTTTAACACGTAACACGGTCGGCTACTCGTATCTAAACAAGGTTTAATGACTCAAACGAAGATTCACAGCAACCATAGAGGACTGCCGTATGGAAGAGGGGAGTTAAATGAACTGGGAATGGTAGTATTTTAAATATTCTCCAGTCCTGCAAACGATTCTGTCTTCAGTAATGAGAGTATGATCCCCAGTGCACAGTAACGTGCAACTGTAATGAAATTAATTAATTGAATACAATTAGTCAAATAAAAACGAGTGTGTAGACCACCTCTTTCCCCTGGAGATAAAGTCGCAAGCCAAGCTTAACGTCGCAATGGCATGCTTCCAGAACATTTAGCTCAAGCACGCTCTCCACCTCTCCCTAGCCTTCATAAATACATGTTTCGTATCACTACAGAACAACTACCATGTGGCTACTGGCCTTTCATTACGCTCACTACTGAGCCAAAAACTATGATGCCGTACTAATCATCCAGAGGAATAATAAGGAAAAACTCTGTCTTTCTTACTTTCTCTGACAAAGGAGTAACGTGATAGAGTCCAGAAAGTCGTATGTAAGTGCGCATACACTGAACGGGACAGAATGGGGCATATAAAGCCGATTCGTACGATCAGGAATCTAATAGACTTTATTTCCACAACGACTTCTTCTTCTACCGTTTTTCTCACACCTGTGGGGCCGCGGGTGCGAACTGTGTCGCACATATGGATTTGGCCCTGTTTTACGGCCGAATGCCCTGCCTGACGCCAACCTCGATGGAAGGATGTAATCAGTATTGTGTGTTTCTGTTACGGTTGGTAGTGTAGTGTGTTGTCTTATTCTTCAGGGTTTCTTCAGCACAGCAAGGACGCGATAATCGCACGGAGAGAGATCTTTGCTGAAAGGCGGGTGACGCATAAGACTCCAGTTTCCACGCCGACTGTCCATTGTTGCGTAAACTTGGAGTTACCGTGAAGCACAAACGTAATTTGCAAAAATTTCCACGAGCGAAGCATCTACCCCGCACAATAATTGAATCATGCCACGTTGCATTCGTTTAAATGTAACAAAGAATGAATGGTTGCTTCAACATTTTCCATTACTTAACGGACGCGTGTATTAGGCTAATCACGTTCTGAGTTGTTACTACGAACACCAAGCCATGCAGTACAGCCATCTATTGGCTGTCCAGTGAGTTAGCTGCTATGTTTCAATCGAAAAACCGTTATACAGTACATATCTGGCGACAACATATTTCTTACCTGCTGCTTGTTCCAGACTACTAATCATAGCCGCGGCACACTTCATTTGGGCATTAGAGGATGTCAGTTAGCACTTACCTGGGAAAAGAGAGAAAAATGAATAATTAAGAAAGAAAACTGAAAGTGAAATGGTACTAAGTTAAAGGTGTTGTATGAGAAAATACACTACCATTTTTAAAAATTACAATAGTATACTGTGAATACAGTGAAAACCAATTAATTATTCGACAGACATTTATATTGGTCTTATAAATTTATTCATTCGGAGCAAATATTTCACATTCCCTATGGGAATCAAAATCTATATCAATTAATCACCAATTATCTGTTACCTAGGTAGCAGATTCCCTACAGTTTATTAACCTCATACTTTCTTAGAGTGTATAAAAGAAGTTGGAAATGTACTGCCCGACAAAAAAAAGTTAAGCACCCAGAAGGGGTGGTCCAACATTATGCCATTTCGGTATACGTGCATAACACTGATGAGTGAGTAAATGATTAGATTTGCAAGTGTTGTAACCAAGGTTGAGATTTACAAAACACAACTTTATTATTCGCTTCAAATGCAAAATACACTATTTACACAAATAAAACTGAAATTTAACTTGAAGCAAAATGAATTAGAAATCTTGAGAAAGAGTCTATCTTTTGTACACTATATACAGGTTTGTAGTATTTACATCCACTACTATCTCGAAAAGATAGTCCTTGTGATAGCAAAGTCGATAGTCGAAAACTATCAGAAGTACTGACATAAATGTTTTGGAAAGTCCTTCCTTGCTGAGTTCATAAAAGCAAGTTCAATGTTGGAAGAATTCTTACTTAGCGAAACTAAGGGAGCTTGCATTAATTAGGGAAATATGACGGTATGTAATAGTATGACTGGATATGGGCAGCGGAATAGGCCAGAGGAGCGGTGACCAGAGGTGAGACCTCGTACTGCCAGAAATTCAGTCCACCTGGTCGAAGCACATTTTCAAGAGGAGTAGCCTCCGTGCTCGACGTAGGGTGTATTCTGGAGCTGGACACCGGGGCAAGTGGGCATCTGGACAGGCTGGGAGTTCCTCTTTATATTACACACACGATGGTTCAGGCACGCGCACTGAGGGCTGCGCGTCGAGGCTAGAAGAATGACACTTGGCGCGCGTGTAGCTGGCTGGCGGAGCGAGCAGGGAGCGCCGGACATACAACAACAAGGATCTGTAATGTGTAGAATGTCAACCAGAGTGCATTCGTGATGGCACCGTCCTGTAGTTGATAAGTTGTTACCAGTCAACTGCTGTGAGTCAGACAGTTAAGCAAGAGATGGAGAGAGGACTTCGTACAATACGAAGCACCCGCGATGCCTCGCAGACGCGTTAGACAGCACTGTGGGACTGCATGAGGCTGGTTGGTCATATCGTGCAATGCGAGTCATTCAGACGTCACAGTGGCCCGATGTTGGACTCAATGGATACATGAGGGCACCCGATCACGTCGTGCAGGTTCGCATCGACCAAGAAATATCACCCCAAGGGAGGACCGTCGTATGGTGCGCCAAGCATTGCGGGATCCCATTACTTCGGCACCCGGCCATCCGCGAACTTGTACTGGAGACTCTACAACATCCTGTGAGTTTCCGCACAGTGTCTCGACGACTCGCATCCGCCGGATTGGGGCCCTACCCCCCCCCATGCGTCGGTTGCCATTGACAACAGAACACCAACGCCTGCGTTTGGAGTGGTGCCTTGCTGGGGAGGCATGGACAGAGGACGACTGGCGTCGTATCATGTTCAGTGATGAGTCCAGCTTCTCTATAACCTCCGATGACCATCGTGTGCGGGTTTGGCGGCGTCGAGGGCAGAGGGCAGATCCTGCCCATATTGTGGAAACACACAGGCGTAATCCCTGGCATCATGGTGAAGGGAGCCATAGGAAATGCGTTCAGGTCACCTCTAATAGTGCTCGGCAGACTTCGACGGCACAGCGATACGTCACAGACATTCTGCGTCCGCACGTCCTACCCCTTATGGCACAGCATCTTGGGACAGTGTTCCAACAAGATAATGAAAGTCCGCACACAGCACGTGTGTCTACGAACTGCCTAGAGCATGCTGAGGTCCTCCCGTGGCCAGCAAGATGCCCGGGTCTCTCCATCACTGAACACGTGTGGTATGACATTGGAAGGGAACTCCGTCCCAGTACCAACCTGCGGGATCTGGAGGGGCAGCTGCAACAACTGTGGGCAAACTTGCCCGAGGAGAGGATCCAAAGACTGTTTGACACCATTCCGAACCGCATAAGGGCATGCATTGCGGTCAGTGGGAGGTGCGGCACCTTACTGACCTGGCACCAACATTCCACTTGTAACTGCCAACGGCCTTGTCTCTTTCATCGCATATTGTAATCAGTTCAATAAAGTCACTTGGTCTTTCAGCATATGTAGTTTCATTCACTTTCAACCACTCCTGGGTGCTTAACTGTTTTTGTCAGACAGTGTATACAGAACATCTCCCTTGGTAAAGTATTCCAATCCCTAACCCCTCTTTCTTTAAACGAATATTGGCCTCAAATTGTCCTCTTGAATTCCAACTTTATCTTCGGATCTTTCCTACTTTTAAAAACACCACTCACACTTATTCATCTACTAATGTCATTCCACGTCATTTCGCCACTGACAGCTCGGAACATATCGCTTAGTCGAGCAGCTCGTTTCCTTGCTCCCAAGTCTTCTCAGCCCAAAGTTTACAACATTTTCGAAACACTGCTTCAACCGATAAGAAGCGCCCGCATAACACACTACCCCTCAAAACAAGGATTTTATTCCCCCCTGCACATCTCAAATAAAGCCTTTAAATTTTCCCCTTACATTGTGCTCAATTCCCGCCTAATAACTTTAATCCGTGGAATATTTCCTTTTTTCTTGTTTCATTCTTGGAAGAAATGTTCATTTTTCTTTATTTGTGCTCGCTAGGGTCATGGTATAAAACTTATCGTAACCTATGTTGTTCGACTGGTTATTGAGTTATGTTTGCTTTGGAGATGAACAAACAAGTAAGCACTCATGGCCGACATCGTCCGGTAAATCTACCGACATGAGGCTGATACATTTCGGCACCTTCAAATACCATCAGACTGAGCCAGAATCGAAAACACACAGCAGTACTCATCTATGTATGTATGTATGTATGTATGTATGTATGTATGTATGTATGTATGTATGTATGTATGTATGTATGTATGTATGTATGTATGTATGTATGTATGCGTACGTTCTGTAAAATAAGAGATTAACAGTCAGAGGTTCCCATTTTGCGCAACAATTGCAAGGATCCCGCAAGAAGAGAAATGAAGCAAGTGCTGTGAGAATGACCTTTTAGAGACTACACGCTAAAAACAAATTAGAGATTGAAAGAAAAGGGCACAGATGATGTTAGGTAACGGTTGCATGCACAGTGTCATTACAGATAATTGTTTCCATGCTTAGATATTGCAATGATCAAGAGGAGATAAAACTTTTATGGTGGCTCCTTCACCTAGGGTTGGTGGAGGGGTAAATTTAATCTGATGTAGGCTACATCACATACACAATACAGTTATTACGTTAACTGTGTAGCCTACAAAAATTTCGGAAAGCCTATGGTAGGGTTCACAACATATACAATAAAAAGTGCTTGTCCCGCCATGCAAAGATCAGACACTATAATACAGTAATCAAGCCCGAAGTCTTATATGCCAGTGAGCCCCTTACACTAAATGGGAAAGGTGACCTAGAAAACATTTTAAAAGAAGAAAGAAGAATCCTGAGGAAAATTCTCGGCCCCCGAGAAACAGAAGATGGATATAGACTGAGGTCACGCAAAGTGACAGAAGAGCTTTCAAACATTGCAGCAGACATCCGCAAAAGACGTCTGAAATTTTATGGGCACGTTCGCATACTGCCGGCAAGTAGACTGACACACAAGATTCTCACCTATATAGAACATCTAAAAAATATTCCATGGGTACTGGAAGTGAAGAAGGATCTGGAAAAAGCCCATATGGACTCAACTGACACCGCGGACAGAAACCTCTACAGGAAAAATATTAATGGATGGAAAGTGCAACCACAGAACGAAGTGAAAAAGAAGACTGGAGCAAAGTGGACAGAAGAACGAAAAAGGATCCACGGAGAAAGGATGAGAGCTGTTTGGCAACTCAGAAAACAGAATCGTTAGAGCTTTGCGTGACCCATTGGGTCCATACGCACATAATAATAATAATAATAATAATAATAATAATAATAATAATAATAATAATAATAATAATAATAATAATGTGTTAAACGTCCTTTCAACTGCTATCGGGTTAAGAGATGCATCACCTCGAACAGAGCGTGTCATTATGCTAGAGTTAATGAGTTATCTTAAACCTCATGAAAGGAACATTACTTTCTTCAACTTATACCCGATTACCCAAGCCACGTTCCCTTATGGCTCGAAGTTACAGAGGCTAAGCCTATACTACAGAGGTGACTAGATGGAGAAAGGTTAAGTAAAAGTTAAGTTCCAAAAGAAGAGATAAGGTTTAAATTTTACGAAATCATAGTCACCCCAATACCAAGTTGAATGGGAATTAAAAGAGGGTTAACACTCTTGATTTCCTAATTTAGAATTAAACCTTTAGACTTGCTGGAAAATTTACATTGAAAAGAAGATAGATTTACATTAGGAAATAATTTTGATACTTTCCTCTCAAGTCAGTTTTCTGAGACTATCACATGATTGAAAGATGTCTGCGATTATCTTGAGCTTGTGGGCCTTCCGACGACAAGCAAGGCTCGCCCCCTGCCTCCGTTACGTACGCACTTGACTGGAGCGATGGAAAAGATAACATGGTCCAAAAGGTCCCACCTTTTATAGCGGAGAGAACAATTCCAGAACTCTCTGGCCCGAAGCCCTGTACACACCCTCAATTTTGATTAGCTAATTTAATAAATATCCAAAATTTGTGATTGGTGGAAAATTTTCCTGAAAAAGGAAAGGATAACAGTGCTAGTAACCTAAGAACATAAAAAACAATGAACGCTTCAGTTTAGCAAAATGATAAATACAAAATTCTCTTGAAAATTAAATGTCCATCCTATCATCAGAGGGGGCACATAAGTCGACAGTAGAGACATCTGAAGATAAAGTTTGAAACTTCTACTGATATAGGATTCACTGTTCATATAACAGATTGCCTTCTAAAAGGCGCTCAGTTTAAATGTACGGAGTAGGTGTACCTCCTGTACAATTATTATTATTATTATTATTATTATTATTATTATTATTATTATTATTATTATTATTATTATCACCCGTTGTATTATTTAATTGTGTAACATTTTAGTCAAATTATGAATTTAAGTGTAAGAAAGGACCCAGAGCTCATAAGTTCGCAAACAATAAAGACAATATATATTAACACGAGAATGCAAATGAAAAAATAAATAGAAAATGGTTACGTTTCTGAAGGCATTGATTTTATATACACTAACCACTGACTTTATTATTAAGGTTATTATTAGGTTTAAAGTAAATTAATTTTAAAACGACTAACTGATGGCACAGCCATTGATCAGTCCCGGGTAATATAAAGCATAGAAACATGAACTGAAACGATATCTGAAGTAGCGTAGAGGAGAGAGCTTTCCTTCATGCATGAGCCGAGCTAAGCGACTCAGACGGTTGAGGCGCTGGTCTTCTGACCCCAACTTGGCAAGTTCGATGTTGGCTCAGTGCGTGGTATTTAAAAGGTGCTCAAGTACGTCAGCCTCGTGTCGGTAGATTTAATGATACGTAAAATAACTTCTGCGGGACAACATTCAGGCACATCGGCGTTTCCGACAACCGTCAAAATTAGTTAGTGGGACTTAAATATATTTATGATTATTAAAATCATTATCATCATCATCAACGTAGTCGTCATCTCCTTCATGCTTGCCAAATACCCACCAAACCGCACCTAGAAGTGTTTTTACTTGTAGGCCTATAGAAGAATTAAAACCAAGGCTGTGTAAATCTGAGATATGCAACCATTTTCCGCGCTGCCAATGGCCGGGTAGGGCGAGATGTGATGAAGACAAATTTCCTATCGTCTCCAACAGAGCTCGCACCATGTCTGACCTCAGGCCCTAGTCATCCGTATGAGGAGAGATAGGTGGTTTGTGAGCTACCGGCTGCCACATTCAGTTTAAATACGAACTGTCATAGTGTGCACAGGAGAACTTTACTATTTTGGCTCTAAAAGATATTTGTCATATTTTAGCTTGGCTTCTTTCACTGCCCCAACCCGGGTCTTACTCCCCCACACACACTTGATGATGATGATGCTTGCTGTTTAGAGGGGCCTAACATCTAGGTTATCGGCCCCTATGGTACGAAATGAGACGAAATGGAATTACAATTTAAAAGTACAAAATTCATCCACTGACCCGAATTCAAAACGTGATGATGATGAATGAATTGATGAATATGAATTTAAAACAATCAGTGGATAAGACGCGCAGTGCCTAACATTCCCAGAAACAGTATTACTGGCCAAGGGACTGCTTCCAAAGCCCAAACCTGAATCGATGATGCTTATGTGAATGGGTCAATATCTACGTCAACGATCCCGCATAATGGCACTTATCGTTAGTAAAGAAGAACCATGGTATTTCTCAAGCTGCGGTACTAATCAAAGGTAGCGTAAACTCACGGTGTTCCAAACATTAAGGTACTACTCACAAGTACTGTACGTCGTAAAGGTAACGCAGACCTATGGTGTTTCTCACACAATGGCGCCACTCATAGCCAACGCAAACCGATGAGGTTCCTCACCTAGGTGTACTAATCACGGGCGCCGGCATTCCCGTGGTGTTCCTCACATAGTGGGTACTAATCACTGGCAACGCAGACCCACGGTGTCGCTCATATAGTGGTACAACTCACAGGCAACGCCCAGACCCGTGGTGTTGCTCACATGGGTACGACTCACGGGTACTGGAAACCCACACTGAACCCCGCTTGAGTGCTACGAATCACAAAACTATTCAGTACCTAACATAGTGGTACTACTCGCAAGTAAAGGCGACCCATGGTGTTCCCCGCGTGATGGTACGAATCAAAAGTAGTTTCATGGCTCTAATTCATTCATCCCTTGGTCGCCCCTTTTAGTCGCCTCTCACGACAGGCAGGGGATACCGTGGGTGTATAATTCGTCTTGCCTCCCCCACCCACAGGGGTGTGTGTTTGGTCCGCGAGAGGTATTTTATTTCCCTCAAGTCCGCCGGCAAGCCGGTTAGGACCCCCTATCCCCCAGCTGGGACGCGCCACGTGGGAGTATCACCTCTCCCCTTGCCACGCCTGCGTACCAGGTTTGTGGCCAGACACACTTTGCTTGTTCCCAGATCAATGATCTTGTCCACACTATATCCTAACCTAATCAGACCAACATTCTAACCCATCAATGCTCTTCTCGCCTCTTAATTCTCCGACGCTGGAAACCCTTGTTTATTACGTCCCATCCGCACCATGTTGGATCTCTAACTTATCTTTCACGAATGGTCAACGGAAGTTTTACAGACTATTTAAATTCTGGTTTCTTGGCCGAATGGTCAGCGTAGAGGTCTTCGGTTCAAAGGATCTTAGATTCGATTCCCACGGGGCCCGTTTTAGTCACCTTTAATTAATTCCTCCAGCTCGGAGACTGGGTATTGTTGATCGTCTTAATACACATCTTCATTTACATACAACACTTCACACTACGAACTACCACATAAACACGCAACAGTAAATATATTCGACATATTTTTGGCGTCAGGAAGGGCATTCGGCTGGAAAAGTGGGCTTAACCCACTCACCTCGGAGAATTGGGAAAGAGGTCAGGAAATTAAAAAATATATAAGCTATAACAGAAACAAGCCATTTTTTAATTTACTTTACGTCGCACCGACACAGATAGGTCTTAGGGCGACGATGGGATCGGAAAGGGCTACGAGTAGGAAGGAAGCGGCCGTGGCCTTTATTAAGATACAGACCCAGCATTTGTCTGGTGTGAAAATGGGAAACCACAGAAAACCATCTTCAGGGCTGCCGCCAGTGGGGTTCAAACCCACTATCCCAAATTCAAGCTCTCGGCTGCGCGACCCTAACCGTACGGCCACTCTTGATGATGATGATGATGATGATGATGATGATGATGATGATGCTTGTTGTTTAAAAGGGGCCTAACATCGAGGTCATCGGCCCCTAATAGTACGAAATGAGACGAAATGGAATGACAAATTAAAAGTCCAAAATTCTCCACTGACCAGAATTCAAAACGTGAGGACGAAGGATGAATGGATGGATACGAATTTAAAACAATCAGTGGATGCGACCCGCAATGCCTTAGATTCACAGAAACTGACGTTAAACAATAGGATTACTGACCAAGGGACTGCTGCTATAGCATAACACTGAATCGATGATGCTTGCAGTCCAAAGGGGGTCCAAAATCCAAGTTATCGGCCCCTCACAACGGTACTTATCGCTAGGAAAGTAGAACCATGGTATTTGTCATGTTGCGGTACTAATCAAAAGTAGCAGATACTCGCGGTATTTCACACATTATGGTACTATTCACAGGTTATGAAATTCGACATATAATACAGACCTATGGTTTTTCTCACATTGCGGCGCCATTTACAGACAACGCAACCATATGGTGTTCATCACGTAAGAGTACTAACCACAGGGACCTGCACTATCCCGTGGTGTTCCTCATATAGTGAGTACTAATCGTAGGCAAGGCAGAACCATGGTGGCTATCATCCCATGGTCCTGCTCATATGGTGGTACTAATCACAGGTACTGCAAAAGCCGACTGCACGGTGTTCCTGTGTGCTACGAATCACAGACCTATTTGGTAGGCTACCTAATATTGTGGTACTACGCGCAAGTAAAAGCAACCCATGGTGTTCTCCGCGTGGTGGTATTAATCACAAGTAGCTTCATGGGCCCAAGACAATCATCCCTTGGTCGCCCTTTTTAGTGGCCTCTTATGACAGGCAGGGGATACCGTGTGTGTATTCTTCGTCTGCGTCCCCCACCCACAGGGGGTTGTGTGATTGGTCCGCGAGAGGTATTTTATTTCCCTCAAGTCCGCCAGCAAGCCGGTTAGGACCCCCCCCCCCCCTATCCGCCACTTGGGACGCGCCACGTGGGAGTATCACCTCTCCCCCTGCCACGCGAGCGTAGTAGGTTCGTGGACGGCCACTCTTCGGTGGAAACAAGTCTGGGTAGTGCGCTTGAAGAACCCTCTTCTCTTTTTGTATAACTGTATATTTGCGGATTGAAGCAAGCCCGTGTTTCTACATAAATAAGCAACTTACTCGATACCACTCCCATTACAGACAAACCGTAACATTACTTTACCCCTGATCGTCACCAGTAGAGTAAACGACATCTAATGCAGTCCCGAATCAATTCCGGTGTCTACCACGAAGCAATTTGCATTTTCAAGTAGTCGTCTCGTCCTTGTAATGGGGCTATTAATTAAACAAAGGCTCTGAAAGCTGTCAAACGAGTTAGGTGGTCAATCGCAAGCCATTTACCATGTTTCATAATTCAGTATTAAGTATCTGATACTCACTTACTTTTAGACAATCGTGGGGTAAGTCAAAATAGTACTTGACCAAGTTACACTGGCCACAATTTTTCCGTGATCTCCAAGTAATTCTGTCACCCAAATTTCTCATTCGGCACCACGGTTTTGTGTCACATACTTCGACACCACGATGTTTTGGAGCCACTTATCCTCAACTGAGTTTTGGATAGGCAGAGAAGAAATTTGTAGAACAAAGTTTCTCTTTTTGGCAGTCTAGTCCCGTCACACTTACTAACGGTCGCTTATCAATGCCCATCTCCGATAAACAACAATGGTGGAATAAGCAACCCACCCCAAAAGACTTCCATGTGTATTTCGTTCGTTGTGTTTAATTAATGATCATTACCTGGGATGCCTTTACTGGCAAGACCTAGTGTTTACATTGCACTATGTCTTCTGGTGTGGGCTTCAACAAATTTATTATTTTCATTCATCTGCCTCAGACTCACCCATGGCTTTGACAACATGAAAGTGACCGAGATATGAGTGATGCTAGTAATACCATTCCTTATAGAGCCAGTCCCTGTTTTGAATGATGTGAAAATGTTGTTCGTAGTGTAGGATGGTGCGGGCATTTTAGTGGGCTTGGCAGACTGATATGTAATAGCAACTTCTGGTTCAATGAGGAAAGAAACGGGAAACTACCTCACACCTCATTTCCCTAGTACGCCTCTTCAGTGACACCTGGACCACCTATGACGGCTGACGGCGGAGTTGTTGAGGTCCAAACCAGCCTCCGGGCTCTGAACTCTATATACATACGATCTGGGAATTCAGCATATTACTCTTTCGTTTAACGGACATATTTTTCATAAAATGTGATGTGAAGAACGCAGTAGCGAAGATTCCGTAGACCCTTCGCAGAAAATCCAACAAGGCGCTGCTCGGACGATGTCATACAGGTTAGAAATTCAAACATGGTGCAGCCCGGGGATGTGATTATCTCGGTGGCTTAGCTGCTGGGTTCCCAACCTGAAGGCTGAGGTTCGAATCTCGGACGATGCTGCGTTGAGATTTTCCTATCAAAAATTTTGCTAGTTGTTGCTAGTTGCTTTACGTCGCACCGACACAGATAGGTCTTATGGCGACGATGGGACAGGAAAAAGCCTAGGAATGGGAAGGAAGCGGCCGTGGTCTTAATTAAGGTACAGTCCCAGCATTAGCCTGGTGTGAAAATGGGTAACCACGGAAAACCATCTTCAGGGCTGCCGACAGTGGGGTTCGAACCCGCTATCTCTCGGATGCGAGCTCACAGCTGCGCGCTCCTAACCGCACGGCCAACTCGCCTGGTCTTCTCAAAAATTAAGTGGCGTCAGGAAAGGCATCCGACCTTATACCAAAAATAATAAAAATACCAAAATGAGCCTGGGTGGGCTCCAGCAACCCCAGAAATACTTGGGATAAGCTGTAGAAAGTTGCTAGGTGCTGGCTATGAGTTTAAGGAATTACATTTTACTATTAATAGGGTATAGCAGATGCTTCTTATTCATTAAAACTTCATTGACGTCCAAAAACTACGAACGCCGATGAGAATGAGTAAGATCAAAAATGTCCTTACCTTCACCAGTTTCCCCTCGCTCTCTGGCAGGGAGTTTCATGAACATCATCTTCAGTTCCATTGGATAAACTTTCAAGTAACATGCAACTACATTCACAGTCCGAGTTATCGAGTCCCTCGACAATCTCTTCCTCAGCCAGTTTTGGAACATGCGATGAAAACAGCTTGTGTCTAGGGAATGACGAGGTGCAGCCACAATCGGCTATGATCGGGACTGCTCGAGGAATCTCGGCGTTTAGTCCCTCCTACCAAGCGATTTCGCGCCATGTGCGGAGAATGCAACTCAGTACTGCTTCGTTTTGTTTTGTAAAAGATACCTTTACACGTCTATCTTCCATTAAATTTCATATGTGCAAACATATACATCTGGTGGTGGTAACGAACAAAATTTAGAATCGGGCACAAATTTAGTCATTCAGGTCATTATTCTGAAGGAATTGCGCAATTCTCTGAAAAGTGAATCCTCTAAGTGAGGACAAGAGCGCGAGGCCAAGCTCCGAGAAAAATTTGAAAGCATTCTCGCAACAAAAGAATCACCAGAACATGTGGATATAATTGAGAAACATCCCATCTATACAAGCCCACAGCACAAAAGCAATGATCAGCACAGCACCCTAACTTCAAACGGGATAAATTTTGAAACACAGCGACGATTATTTTCCACGAAAAAGTCCCATAAGAAAACTTCTTCGTCCTTGTCAAGGCCTACCGAGAGCGAACAACAGGAAATTGCTGCAAATTTGTTACTCCGCTAAGATAGATGTGTTCTAGGCCCTACTTCAGTACAATAAACTGTTTTATAGGAATAATCCTAAAGACAACAGTTATGGCACCAACTAATGTATGGGTGAATTGTGTAAATATTTTGTGAACTGTGTACATATTCTGTGAACGGTATAAATATTTTGTGAGTTGTGGCAAAACTACAGTATTCGTGAAAAGAACTTAGAAACTGATGAGCTAACAATGTTAAACAGCAAGCGTTGTGCAGCTGAAGGGGCCCAGAATTGTATTTAGATAAGTTTCATACTATTACATTCATTCTATTTGGTCTACTGTATATTATGTTCATATATAATATGATTTCCTAAACAGCACTTTTCAAATTTCCAAGTGAGCGCATGAGGTAGATTGTCAAGTGAAACAGAATGTACTTTCTCACTTGTGTCTAGAGAATGACTAGACGAACATAGGAATAAATATACTTATATAAATTACACTATCAAAAGAGAATATGTGACTATTAAAGTGATTACCTAATTTTAAAAAGTAACAATTGTTTGCACTCATTCTACTGGCCATTGAATAAGTGCTGCTGGCTTCACGAAAAGCTGCACCTCGCTGAAATGTTTGGTAGGAGGGACTAAATGCCGAGATTCCCCGAGAATTTATCCGAATATGGCTGCACCTCGTCATTCCCTAGACACAAGTATGAAAACAGACCACCTTGTTTCAACACTATTTACTGACTGACTGACTGAATGAATGAATGAATGAATGCCTTAGCTACATATGCAAATACAAAAATAGCAACAACGGAACAAACAATTGTCACCGAATACACTCATTTTTGTCAACTCACAGAATATTTCAATATAGGCCTAAGTAGATGATGATGTTTGTTTAAAAGGGGGCTAACATCTAGGTCGTCGGTCCCTAATGGTACTAAATGATACGAAGTGAAACGAAGCAACAGCTTAACACATTCCAGTCGTGTAACATGCCAGTATTACCACCACAACCGACTAACCACACTATCGGAACCATGCCATCATCTCATGCCCTTCTTGATTTAATGGTTACGAATAATCTTCATAAAATTTTGTCGCATGGACAGATTCGTATTCCATGCATTACTAAGCATGACTTGATGTACCTGTGATATTCTCTTAAAGTACGAAAATATAAAACGAAAAATATCAGTTTCAGGGACATTAAACAACTAAATATGTGTGACTTTAGACTGGATACTTCTAATTCTCCTTGGGAGGACATAATTAGTGTAGATGACATTGGAGTGAAACTACAAGAGTTCAATTTCCATTTACTTGGTCTCTTCGACAAGCATGCTCCGAAACGTAGAGTTAAAAGTATCTAGACCTACCACCCCACGACTATCTGATGACGTTAAAATGATATTCGAACGAGATTCATTGCATTGGCTATATAGACGAACCATCTCTCCTTCTCTCTCTCTCTCTCTCTCTCTCTCTCTCTCTCTCATTCTCCTCAACCTGATGGTTGGTGGGTAGCATGACTGTCCTCGTCCAACGACCTTCTATCCTGAGCCAGCTGCTTGATTAGTTGATATGGACGTCGCCCTTTAATGCCATCGAGGAACCCTGCTCTTGGTCGTCCTCTTCTAGTCTTTCCTTCAAGTTTCCCTTCAAGCAGTGTGGTGCACCATGATGAATGCCGGAGTAAATGACCTATCCAACTACATCTTTTCGCGATCATTTTCTCTAGACTGATGGTTTCTTCAGCTCTCTTGAGAACTTCGTCATTTGTTAGCCTGTGAGTCCAGGGAATTCGTAACATTCGACGCCAGCACCACATTTCAAATGCATTTATTATTTTCTTATCAGCCTTTAATAGAGTCCAGGTTTCAGAGCCATAGGTCGCAATGCTCCAAATGAAGCTCTTAATGAAATGCTTTCTTACTGGTAGGGATATTGACTTGGAGGTCAATAGGCTTTTTTTTTATTGAAAGCTTCTTTAGCTTGGGCTATTCGAGAACGGACGTCTTTTTCACACCTCCCATCAGATGTAATGATGCTTCCCAAGTAACTGAACTGATTTACTTGAGTCAGTTTTTCTCCTTCCAACCAAACATTAACATCCTGTTTACCATCCGGAGTACATTTCATTATCTTGGTTTTTGTTTTGTTAACCTTATGTACTTGAATAGTATCGGTCTCTGCGCAACAAAATTAAAGTAGTGATCCGAAATAAGAAATGATTTCACTACGAACGACTAGCCAATAATCTGAATGCACGGAGCACATGGCGAGAACTTCGCTTCATGGGAAAAGGGAAACTTAAAGCAAACCACTGTAACCAAGACATACCACTTGACGACTTAAAAAGCACTTTTCTGTCATTAAAATTAAGCACCAACCACAGATTATAACTCGTACAATTAACAACTTACTGGCTAAACCGCCACCAAATAGACCAATGTTCAAATTTCATACTGTTAATGAAACTGAGCTGAATGCTTTCGGTCTAGTCAAATGCCACTGAAGCTGATGATCTCACCATCAACATCATTAAACGTATTCTAGATATCATTTGCCCAGTAATTACATATATAATTTCTGCCTCAGTTCTGGAACATATCCAAGTATATTATGAAATGACGCAATCATTAATTAGGTACCAAACATAATCTCCGGCTGTTTTTTTTTTATCAGACTATCGACCAGTGCGTATTCTTTCATCTCTCTCCAAACCCTTCGAACAGATAATCCATCGGCAACTAACTGAGTATCTTAACAAATATTCCTCGTTTGACCCTTTACAGTCAGAATTTAAGAAAAGAACACAGCACGACTACTGCTCTATTGAAAGTTACAGATTACATTAGGTACGCAATGAGTGAACAGAAGGTCACATTACTATCTCTTCTTGATTTTAGTAGTGCATTTGACACTGTAAACATAGACCATTGCTGACCAAATTAAAATCCCTTCATCTAAATCAGACTCCTTCACAACTCTTCAGCTCTTACTTCACCAACCGCAGACAACGAGTCGTTATAAAGAATAATACTTCTCAATGGGCAATGAAACAAACGGGAGTACCCCAAGGTGCTGTACTTGGACCATTACTTTTTATTTTGTACATAAACGACATAGTTTCTCGATTGAAATATTGCAATTATCATATATATGCTGATGACCTCAAATATACTGTCACAAAAATCTGGGAGATATTCGTATAGCAACTGATAGAATGAACGCTGACTTACGAAATAAATCATCTTATGCTTGTGAAAACGCTATATTAATAAATCCCTCCAAGACAAAAGTCATTATAGTTGGACAATCGAATTTAATATACATGACAAAAACTTTAGACACCTCTTCACTCGCTATATCTGGTACCAAAATTCCGTATGAACGGTAAATAATCTCAACGTTGTTTTAAATGAAAACCAAATTTGGAATGAACACGTCACTCGTGTCTGCAACAGAGTATATGCCTCACTCCATCCTCTGAAATACCAAGCAAAACATTTTACCGTTAAATATGAAGGTAATTCTTATGAAAACATTAGTTCTCCCTATATTCTATTACTGTGATGCTGTATGCACAGATGCAACAAAAAAGAAAATTAGAAAGATACAAAGGACCATGAATTCCAGTATCAGATTTATATTTTCCTTACGCTGTGACTCTCATGTCACACCATATTGCAAGCAACTTTCCCTCCTGAAATTTGAAGAACTGAGAAATCTGCATGTAGCCGTGTAGGTGTTCAGATCACTAACTGAGAGAACTCCCCAGTACCTGTCATCAAACTTTACATACCTTGCCTCGTTTCACCAGCATAATACACGATGTTACTACACTTGCCATTTCCTTCAGCAGGTTAGCTGCCTATAATCGCTCATTTATTGTGACGGAAACTAGATTATGGAACTCAGTTCCAAATAATAACCACAGCAGTAACTCATTAGAGTCATTCAAGTCTTCCTACAGAAAGTACCAACCAAACCAAAACCAACGAGGTGAATCTTGATTAGTGAAAGATTCTGAGTGTGTATGCAAGTTTGTTAATTTTCATTCAATTAATTTAAACTTAATTTTACATAAAATTTTATTCAGTTGTTTGACAAATGATACGTTGTTGTTATTGTTGTTGTTGTTGTAGTTGTTGTTGTTGTCTGACTCATCAGTCCATAGACTGGTTCGATGCAATTCTCCATGCCACCTATCCCGTGCTAACCTTTTCATTTCTAACGTAACTGCTGCATCCTACATCAGCTCTAATCTGCTTTTCATACTCATAGCTTGGTCTACACCTACCGTTCTTACCGCCTACACATCCTTCAAAAGCCAACTGCACAAGTCTTAAGATGTGCCCTATCATTCTATCTCGTCTACTCGTCAAATTTAGGAAAATCGATCTCCTCTCACCAATTCGATTCGGTATCTCTTGGCGGATACTGTACACATGCACTGTAAATCCACAGTGATCCACCAACAGACCCATGGTATATCCCAGATAGTGGTACTAATTGCAAGAAAAAGCATTCAATCAATCAATCAATCAATCAATCAATCAATCAAACAATACCGATCTGCATTTAGGGCAGTCGCCCATGTGGCAGATTCCCTATCTGTTGTTACCCTAGCCTTTTCTTAAATGATTGCAAAGAAATTGGAAATGTATTGAACATCTCCCTTGGTAAGTTATTCCAATCTCTAACTCCCCTTCTTATAAACGAATATTTGCCCCAATTTGTCCTCTTGAATTCCAAATTTATCTTCATATTGTGATCTTTCCTACTTTTAAAGACACCATCCAAACTTACTCATCTACTGATGTCCTCCCACGCCATCTCTCCATTGACAGCTCGGAACATACCACTTAGTCGAGCAGTTCGTCTCCTTTCTCCCAAGTCTTCCCAGTCCAAACTTTGCAACATTTTTGTAACGCTACTCTTTTGTCGGAAATCGCCCAGAACAAATCGAGCTGCTTTTCTTTGGATTTTTTTCCAGTTCCTGAACCAAGTAATCCTGGTAAGGGTCCCATACACTGGAACCATACTCTAGTTGGGGTCTCACCAGAGACAAATATGCTCTCTCCTTTACATCCTTACTACAACCCCTAAATACTCTCATAACCATGTGCAGAGATCTGTACCCTTTATTTACAAATCCATTTATGCGATTACCCCAATGAAGATCTTTCCTTATATTAATATCTAGTTATTTACAATGATACCCAAAGGGAACTTTCACCCCATCAACGCAGTAATTAAAACTGAGAGGACTTTTCCTATTTGTGAAACTCACAACCTGACTTTTATCCCCGTTTATCATCATACCACTGCCTATTGTCCATCTCACAACATTATCGAGGTCATTTTGCAGTTGCTCACAATCTGGTAACTTATTTATTACTGTGTACAGAATAACATCATCTGCGAAAAGCCTTATCTCTGATTCAACTTCTTTACACATATCATTGATATATATAAGAAAGTATAAAGGTCCAATAATACTGCCTTAAGGAATTCCCCTCTTAATTTATACAGGGACAGATAAAGCTTCACCTACTCTAATTCTCTGAGTTCTATTTTCTAGAAACAGAGCAACCCATTCAGTCACTTTTTTTTCAAGTCCAATTTCACTCATTTTTGCATGGTGTTCCTCGCGTGATGGTTCTAATCATAGGTAATCTCTTGGTCCAAACTTCAGCATCCCTTAATCGCGCTTTTTAGTCGCCTCTTACGACAACCAGGGGATAATATAAGTAGAAATAAAATTGTTTTCATTGCTCTGAGTACATGGCATACTGTATCGGTGTGCTCACAAATTATGCACCCCACCTTCAGAATGTAAGTAACATTCACAAAAGGCATATTAGAATTAGTTAAAATTTGTATCCAATCTGAAGAACACATCCGAAATACTTGGAATGTTCTAACTGTTCCACCAGGTGCTAGAGTGGAGAGCAGTGAAGACTGCATTAAGATAAGTTCCAAAATTAAAGTTGTTTAAGGATTTAAATAGAAATAAACATAAATATTTATATATTTCTAAATATATTTGTTGAGTGTGATTTGATAGAATCTGATGATGTTCTTTCAAAACGAAACATGTCAATCTAACGTAATGCGACAAACTGTATGACGGAAGTGTAACCATAGTAACTGTGCAAGCAGTGATGTAAAGTTTCGATGAATGGTCATACATTGCTACCCAGCAACCGTGCAGGATATGTCTTACGGCTGGCTACCGTCTGAAATTAGCAGCCGTTGATCGATGGTCAAGACTGGGAGACATAGTTCTGATAATTTGATTTTCGCAAAGGAAAAGTGGTTTCTTTTTCTAAAGAAATCGGATGATTTCTCAACTCCTCCGTCCTTAAAGTGAAAACAAGTTTAAACCTTCTCAATATTTAACATTTAGAAGAGGTTAGCTTTCGATTTCGCTTAAGGAAGTGGACTTAATTCAAAACAGGAGGATTACGGGATAAGACTAACGGCAAGGTTTCTTTGAATGAACCGAGCGAGCTAGCTAGCTACAAAACGCAATAGTTCTTACAAGAAATCACAAGAACAAGCCTTCGATTTTATAACATAATTGTCTAGAAGGACCTTTTAAAATAATTGTGTAGTACTGTTATTCATATTAGTCATTATATGGCATCGAAGCCCCTCTTATTTTGACAAGAAAACGTTCGCAACGTTCATCGACCAGACTCACGTCTCATCATTGGTTTTGATAATATGAAAGTAACTGAGGTATGAGCAATGCTAGTAGCCTAATGCTGTTCTTCGTGCAGCCAGCCCAACTATGCAGTGCCGGATTAAAACCTGTGGAAGTCTTTAGGCAATCGAAATCTCGGGACCTCTCTCGCAAATTATCACGAAGCATGTTTTCAAATTTCCTGACCAATAATTTTAGTAAACTAGCCTAGTTTTATTAAAAAACAAACATTAACATTCATGTCATTAAATTAACATACACCACTTAACAATATTTATGGAATATTACTTCTTCTTCTTCTTCTCCTTCTCCGTCCGCTTCGCCCTCCACATTGTAGACGTATTACAGTAATAGCAGTATCTTACCTATGACCAGTTTAATAAGTTTAATTATATTGCTAATGTGCACATATTAACACTTCATGAGCCTCGTAGGGAAGAAAAAATATATATTTGCTATTTGTTTTAAGTATAAATAAATAAATAAATAAATAAATAAATAAATAAATAAATAAATAAATAAATAAATCAGTCAATCAATCAATAAATCAGTCACTCACCACTGATCTGCTTTTAGGGCCGTCACCCTGGTAGCAGACGCCCTATTACTTGTTTACCTAGCCTTTCTAAAAAAGATTTCAAAAATGTTGGAAATTTCTCAAACATTTCCCTCTATGAAATATTGAAAATGAAAACTTACAACCTGTTAGAGTCATTGACCGGGTCAGGGATGGAATGGATAAAGCCCCTTTCTAGCGGCGAGGATAGGAATTGTGTCAGCTGCCGAAGCCTGTCGCACTCCTCTGGGGGTATGATTAATGACTGACAGATGAAATGAAATGAAATGAAATGATATTGGAGAGTGTTGCTGGAATGAAATATGACCGGAAAACAGGAGTACCCGGAGAAAAACCTGTCCCGCCTCCGCATTGTCCAGCACAAATCTCACATGGAGTGACCGGATTTGAACCACGGAATCCAGCGGTGAGAGGCCGACGCACTGCCGCCTGAGCCACGGAGGCTTCCGTAGCAAATTATTCCATTACCTTAATTCCTCTTCCTATAAACAAGTACTTTTACTTGCCCCCAATTCCAACTTTATCTTCATATTATGACCTTTCTTAATTTTATAAACTCCACTCAAGTCTTCCCAGCCCAAAGTTTCCAGTATTCTGGAAACACTGCTCTTATAGGAAATCTTTTTTTTCTTTCTTTTTACGTCGCACCGACAGTTACGAAAGGGCTGGAAGGAAGCGACCGTGGCCTTAATTAAGATACAGCTCCAGCATTTGCCTGGTGTGAAAATGGGATGGTGGTGGTGGTGATTATTGTTTTAATAGGAAGTACAAAATGCGAAACCATGGAAAACAATTTTCAGTGTTGCCAATAGTGGGGTTGGAAACTGTCACAAATCACCCAGGAAAGAAACATCGTGCTGCTTTCCTCGCGATCTTTTCCAGTTCTCGAATGAAGTAATCCCGGTGAACGGCCCATACGTTGGAATCATATTCTAATTGGTGTTTTACCAGTGACCTCTCATTTACATTTACATACCTACTATAACTCCTAAATACCCTCCATAACCATACGAAGAGATCTAACCTTTATTTGCAATCCCGTTAATGTGATAACCCCAATGTAGTTCTTTCCACCTGGGTATTTATAGTGATTCCCATGAGTTACTTTCACCCGCCATCAACACAGTAATTAAAACTGAGAGGACGTTTCCGCTTGGTAAAACTTACGGTCAAGTGAACGAATTGGATCCACGAAATGTCACTGTAATACGTGTCTCAAATGGAAGATAATAATTGTTTTTACTCAAATAAAGTGTCAAATCTGCGGTAAATTAAGAAATACTATGAAATATTTTACTTGTAGAGAATAATATGGACACATACTTTACTACCTTACAAATACGTTTCATGCTACGTCCCAGCGCCTCCGTATGTGTTTTGTCTAACACTTTCTTGTGTGATATCTTTGCTCACTGAAGTTGTTTGAATTAATTAGGTGTCGTTTTATTCATGTTGTTCATCCGTTTTTTTTGTTTTTTTTTTTTGCCCTAACTCATTCATTAAGTGATATATTTATTGGTCCAGGGATCATGCTATTTTGCTGTTTGAACTGCTCGCGCTAGTCATATGGACAAAATGATAATTCACAGACATAGTACTCCCATTCGTCGGTGCTAGTCCTGGACCTCAAGAAAGAAACAAAAGACGGCACGAGCAGCGGAATGCAACATAAGGGAGTCCTGTAAACAGCCCGTAAGTACGTATACATATTTCTCTAGACAGTTTTCTAGTAACGATGGTATTTCTTAATTTGCCGCAGATTTTTCACATAACCCACTTCCCGTTCGTCCATGGCTGGCCTCGAAGCAGCAGCAGTCACGCTGAATTGGTTACTAAAAGGAACGCCTATCATCTTGCGACAAATAAGTGTCAATATAACATAAACAAAGCAAACCCTGTGGCACATACAGCTCTTAGGAGCCTTGTGCTGCCAAGAAAACTGCTGTCCAGCCAAATGGTGTGCAGATATGGATGTATCACGTGCTCACCGAAACAACATCCTTAGCCGTATTGCTTCGGAGCTAATAATAATTTACTTTACAAGGAACGAAACTGAGTTTTACATATACTGTAAGCTGAGGTATTTACACGACCGGAATTTCGAAACGAATACGTGAAATACTTTCACATTTGCAACTAACTTATTTTATTTTATTCTATATTTTTATTTAAATAAGGTTAAAATGAAAACATTTTATGTTCCTGCTATGGCCAGTCATTGAGAGACCTAAATCATTTGTTATTCGCTTGTCCATTACATCGAACCTATCAAAGTACAGTAATGAAGAAACTACAACAGTTACAACACCAACTCTGATAACGTTCTCGCCTCAGTAATGTTTATACAATTGCTCCTAAGTATACTAAATTTCTAGATACCCATTCAAATATAGTGCGCGTATAAAATGAACAGCGCCCATTATAAGTTTCCAACTCTATAAGGGAATATAACTTTGTGTGCTCCGTTATTCATTTTTCAATCTATTTATTCAATCATTCGCTGTTTGTACAGGAACTAACTTATACCAGTGGCGGCTCGTGATGATAAAAATGGGTGGGGCACATTTAACATCCTAGGAACACTAGGAATCAATTAAATCAATTAAATTAATCTTCCCTTTTTATTTCTTGTATATAAAACTGCGATTGTAGGTTCTATTTTTATCTTTGAACGATTTATGCTAAGCTCTGGTCTTGGTCGGCCCATTTCTTTTGCTAATAATCTGTTTTCGTGATTAAGAGATTTTGTTTGTAAGTAGCTCACTTGATTCATTTTAAAAACACTTATGCTCGCACAGGAATACACTCCGATACATCACACTAATCTTCACACACTTTTCAGACTTACAATGAACATCGACACCGATGGACACGATTAATCTAATAACAGGTTTGCTACAAACACTACGTTTGCGCGCGTTAATAATACATGTGCCGTGCTGGGTGTAGCTGGGTGCTATCTAGTCGGCTGTAGGAGAAGTAAGTTCAAAATACGAACTAGCGCTGAAGTGTCACGTCGTAGAAATACTGTGACCGGGTCAATGGAATTTGCCATAACCCCCTTCACCTCTCACAGCTCAGAGAATGAGGGGATGATGTTCAGGTATAAGAACGAATCGGTCACATCCAGGATTAGACCTTTACTATGTTGCCTAGTTAAGTCCAGGGCTGCTAGAACAAGAACAACCATGGTGAATCATAGCCTCATGAACTCACTGAAGGTGGTCGTGACAGTAATCGTGCATAATGTTGTTCTGATTTTTATAATAGTTTTAATCGGTGGAGGGGCACGTGACCATGTGACCTAAAGGCAGAACCGCGCCTGACTTATACATGTACAATAATTTAACATATCTTGTATAAATTAGCATGTCGTTGACTGTATGGTTAACAAAACCCAAAGCCATTGAATAACTAAATATATATATCTCAGAGCCCACCATTCAAACAGTATGTTCCATACAGGGCCCATCATTTAAACAGTCGACGCCATCCATGGAGGAATCTACATGATTCACGAATCAGTCGATAGATGTACTGACTCGCAGGGTAGCCATACGGTAGGTATCGAAGTAGCTGTTGTACATGCACTGAATTATTTTGTGATGGTACGTTTTAATGTTGGTAAAATTCTGGGCCGAAAGTAATTACAAAATCGTTTGCATGTAAGTGTGAAGAACGTGAATGCTCTCGATTTAAAACCCCGACAGTGCATGGTAAAATGTTGTGTATGTGGTCCACCCCGCTCGAGGCACGGACCATGAAACAGCACGCAGTTAAGTTGGAAGCCTTTAAAATGTGACTGCACAGCAAAATCGTAAGTCTCCTGGTTTCAACATGTAAGCTACGAACAAGTTTTACAAGGGGCATGCAGCAAAAGAGAACTACCGTACTGGTTACTGGGTAAATCCAGAGAATATAGCACAATTGGTGTGAACATTAGAATCTGTACTGCAGCAATCTGCTGTACCTCATCATGCAGATAAATGTGTCTAGTTTAATATTCTTTCAATTTAAATGTTTACGTTTTATTGAATTACCGTAGTAATTGAATTACCGTAATGTTTTGTGTGATTGGTGGCGTATGAAAGGTTATGTGATTATGGTATGTAGGCCAGTAACATTACCATTTTACTGTACAGCTGAAGAACACTTTTGTTTCGTACGATAATAATTATAACAATATTTATTATCATTATTATTATATTATTGCTAATATGTTTTTGCTATTGGCTTTACGTCGCACCGACACAGATAGGTCTTGTGGCGACAATGCGAAAGGAAAGGGCTAAAAGGCCTAGGAGTTGGAAGGAAGCGGCCGTGGCCTTAATTAGAGTACAGCCCCAGCATTTGCTTGATGTTAAAATGGGAAACCACGGAAAACCATCTTCAGGGCTGCCGACAATGGGATTCGAACCCACTACCTCCCGGATGCAAGCTCACAGCTGCGCACCCCTAACCGCACGGCCAACTCGCCCGGTACTCATATTTCTAGGAAACATTAACAGGTTAGTAGACTTGTCATGGATAGGGACAATGATCATTGCAGTTTATTATTATTATTATTATTATTATTATTATTATTATTATTATTATTATTATTATTCTTGTTTTCGAATAGGTCTACTATGGACCACGTTAAGCATCATTCATTTACGGTTCTTCCTCTTTCGATCGGCCCAGTACTTCTTCATCCTTTCGGAGTGGGCTTCTTTACGTTCTCGTGACCAGTTGTTGCCGGTCCGTTTTTTGCTACTTTGATCTTGGAATCCCTTAATTTTGTTGATGATTTTTCTGTATTCCTGTCTGTTGTATACTGCCTGCTGTGATATATTATTTTCCTCCATATCCTCCTTGACCCCTTTAAGCCAGCTAGTTTGTGTCTTCCTGTTCTCCATGTATTCCAGAATTCGCTTGGCTGTTCTCTCTGGTGGCATTCTTTTAATGTGTCCGTAGAAGCAGAGTCTTCTCTTCTTGAAGGATGTTGTGATTTTTTCGGTCCTTTTGTATAGTTCCTCATTTGGTCGCAGTCTAAATTCTTGACCCACTTTCCTGGACCCTAGTATCTTCCTCAAGATCTTCCTTTCTGTCTTTTCAATGTTTTCTAGTAAGCCCTTCCTGTTCAGTGGAATACATTCGATCGCATATAGACTTTCTGGTTTGATGACAGTGTTGTAATGTCTGATTTTTGCAGTGAATGAAACTGATTTTTTATTGTAGACATTTCGACATAACTGGTATGCTGCTTCCATCTTTCTTGCCCTTTCCTGTAATGCTATTCCTGGTAGTCCTGTTGGGGTTATCCATTCCCCTAGATATTTAAACTTCTGTACTCTTTTAATTGTTCCATATTTGGTGACAATATTTTGTGTCGGATCCTTTTTGTCCTGAATCATTAGTTCCGTCTTTTCGAAGGATATCTGAAGTCCCGTCTTTACAGCAGTCTCTTGAAGTGTTTCAATTTGTACCTTGGCTGTTTCAGTGTCTTCTGCCAGTATTGCCATATCATCTGCGAATGCTAGACAGTCAATTTTGATTCCAGATCTTCCCAGTGATATTCCATTTTTCACCCCTAATTCCATCAGTCTCTTCCTCCACTCTCTGACCACTTTTTCAAGTATAACATTAAACAGAAGTGGTGACATCCCGTCCCCTTGTCGGACACCTGTTTCGATCTTGAATGGTTTTGACAACATACCCATAAACTTAACCTGTGATGTAGTGTCAGTGATGGTTTCTTTGATTAAATTTCTAGTTTTTTTATCTATCCCAAACTCTTCTAACGTGCTTATCAAGGTTGCTCTGTCGACTGAATCATAGGCTTTCTTAAAATCCACAAATACAATCACTAGATTTTTGGCTGTGAGTGCACGTAGTTGTATTATGGAGATTAGGTTGAAAATTTGCTCGCTGCATGATCTCCCTTTCCGGAATCCTGCCTGGTATTCACCAAGTTCTTTTTCTATTATCCCTTCAGTCCTGTTTTGTAGTGCCTTGGATAGAATTTTAGAGGCAACTGGTGGCAATGATATTCCTCTGTAATTGTTAACGTTTGTTCTGTCTCCTTTTTTGTGCAGCGGGTGTATTAATGATGTCTTCCATTCCTTTGGGATGCTCTCCGTCTGCCAAATCTCCTCAAACAGTGCTTCTAGCTGAGTCACTAAGTGTTCTCCGGCATATTTCAATAACTCTGCAACTATTGAATCTTCACCTGACGTCTTATTGTTCTTCAGTCCTGTTATTATTCCCCTGATTTCTTCTTTATTAGGTGGTTCTGAGTCCGGTGTCTGGTTCTTGGGTTTCTCAAACATTAGAGTTTCCTCTGGTTTTTTACAGTTCAGTAGTTTCTGGAAATAATTTGCAAGGTGTTGGCAATTCTGTTCATTTCCAGTGATTAGATTTCCTTCGTCATCTTTGAAGCATAGGGTTGGCGGTTTGTATCTTGTTAAGTTCCTCCTGAATGTCTGGTAGAAATTACGTGTATTGTTTTTCACGAAATCTTCTTCTAGTTTCTTTAGTTGCTGTGTGTCATAATGTTTTCGTTCACCTCTTATGGTTTTAGCTGTTGTTTTCCTTTGTGCTTTGAATGACTCCCAGTCTTCTGGTTTCTTAGTTGAGTTCCATTTCTTCCATGTCTGAGCCCTTCTTTGTAGTGCTTCTTCGCAAACTTCATTCCACCACGGATGTTTCTTCTTTTTACTTCGTAGGATTGTTTGTTCCGCTGCTTGTTGTATTGATGTTGCCATCTCAGTCCAACTGTGACTTTGAATCTTATTTATCCTGTTCTGGTATTCATTCACAGTCTGCTGATTGAACTTCAGATCTTCTATTCTGTATCTTGTAATTTTTGTACCACTACTTTTTCTCCTTTCTGGTGTTAATTTCATCTTAATTTTTGTCAGATAGTGGTCAGAGTCGAAGTTTGCTCCTCTAGCTACATGTACATCTTGAATTTCTCTGGAGTTTTCATAACTGATTATTATTATTATTATTATTATTATTATTATTATTATTATTATTATTATTATTATTATTATTATTATTGTTGTACCGAGAGGTTCACCCGCCCCGTTCATTCAAATGAAGCGTCTTGAAGAAGCCCATCTTCAATATAAAACTTGCAACAACTTATGCAAGGAGTTTGGACTTTTCTTCACACATGTCTACAAAAAAAATTAATAATAATAATAATAATAAAAGCTTATGTTATGCCCTCTAGTGTGAAGAGGAACTATTAAAATCTCAAAGTAATGTTTTATTTTAAGGTTTCCTAAACTGAGTTGACTAGTCTTTGTTTTTTTGGGTATCACAGTTTGCTACACTTCTATCTCTTCCCGCCAACTTTGGATGCTGGCCAATAGAAAATTTTGTGTATTTAATTTTCAACCAATACCGTAATTGTTTTCTTGTACATATTTAATTATCCAATAAAATTTGTAGGTGTGTCGGGCCTTAGCCCAGAGCTCTTTAGAACCTTCCTCTCGGGTATAAAAACTGGCACTTTTTCGAGCTACCTTGTCTTATTGGTCGTCCAGTTTAATGAGTGTGTGCTAATAGAGGAGGCGGGGGCGTCTCGCCCTTCATCGAGTACTCCAGCAGATTAAGGTAAAGACAGCCATTTAATAACTATGTGATAGCCTCTGAAAGCTAGCTCGAGGGGAATGTTTCCTATCTTTAATAATGTAACCTTAAATTTCCAATCTTTAAAGATGTAAGTTTCTGTAAATTTCAAACAAGCCGAAAAGCACTTAGCTAAAATTCGGGAATAGAGAGTGTGACACCCTCTCGAGTTCCCTACCAACTTGACTTCGAGGTGACTATGACTTTGTAACCGTTCTCTGTCTGTAACTTAAATTTTCTCCATCTAGTCACCTCAGCAGTATAGGATTAGCCTTTGTAACTTCGGACCTGAAGCCCAAATAGGGTTTTAATTTTTAGTGCAAATTTCAAGGGGTGCCAGTGTCCGCCTCCGCATCATTTTGATTTTCGGGCCAGTAACTTTAACCTGTGTTTTTCTTTCTCTCCCGAGAATGGGTATTCGATATTCCTGTAAAATTCAATCATTTATGCTAAGAGGTTAGACGGTGGAGTGTTTAAGACAGTGAATACTGTATGAATGGTAAGAATGTAGGTTGTGCCTCGACAGGCCTGGAAAGTGTAAATTTTATTCAGCAAAGATGCTCTGGTAGTAAATGTAAAAGTTGAAGGTTGCCTTGAGAAGGCTGTAAGGGTATACGGTTCGGAGCGCAGTCTCCTAGGACATAGACGCTTTTTCTATTCATATAGAGATGTTTGTGTGAATATTGAATGGTGCATTTTGGAAGGCGGTAACGTTGTTTTAGTGGAGCAAAAGGTGCTCTTGGAAGATTGCACATTGTGAATACTCTGCAAATGAAATTGGGAGATCTGTCTCCTTGACTACTGAGTGGATGGAGCAATAGTGCTCAAGTAATATTTGTAAACTTGGGAGCTGTAAGCTCATATGGTTAATTAGCAATTTTGTTGATTTTCTGTTTTCTCCTACCTTGTATCTAAGCTAACGAGCTAGTTCTGTACCTGAAGTGTTGTTTCATCGCTGAGCGACTCGTTTTGTTAAAATTTGGCATATGAAAAAAATACAACAGAAAAAGAAATATAGCTCTGATTTTAAAATTTTAAATTAATCTTCTGATTGCCTCATATAGATCCATTCATGCTCGCACCTTCTTTCACCTCTGCCCACCACGGAATCTCCGTAACAATTATCATTGTGTAAATGTACATAATATATAGCTTTTAAGTCATGTACATAGATCACTGTTTTTTGCCATACTTGTATTTTCGTTACCTTATTATGTATTGTGTTCTGTTTATGCATTGGCTTATATTTTTCGGTTTGTATGTTAATTTTTTCATTATGACATTTTTCTCTTTCTTTTTTTATTTTTATGTCCCAAAGTTCTTTTTAACTTATTTCATTTGTTGAGTTTTACTTTTTCTTCATTATATGTTCTTCAAATCTGTTATTTAGCTTAGTTATCTTTGATTTTATAAATGAATAGCACCTTTCTCTTATATATATATAATCATGTCATTTAGGTGGTTAAGTGTACGAGTGGGCCACAAAATCTAACTTCGCCACTGCTAAAGTCAAAGATAAATAAGTAAATAAATTAAACAAACAAATAAATAGTACTATTCCATTGCAAAAATGTGTGTTGTTGCTAATATTTCTAGGAAACATTATCAGGTTAGTAGACTTGTCATGGATAGGGAAAATGATCATCGTACTTAAAATATATTAAGAGATCTCGAAAAGTTTTGGATATATTCCAATGAAATACATCGGGAATCACAATATCAGGTCGAATGCAAATTACCTCAACTGAGAATTTGGAACAGCTGGCAACACATGATATTCAAATAAAATTTAATAAAAGAACCCTTTCTAGCACTGATTTTGATAACATGTTGAAAATAAACTAATACCGACTAGAAAATAAAATGTAGTTGAGGTATATGTCACAACCGTAACCAGTGATTACAATTATTTACTCCTTACTGACGTAACTGTTATTGTTACCAAACCTGGTAATAAAACAGCGTAAAAACAGGCATGTCTTTCAAGTGGAAAGATCCACAAAAATCAGGCACTGAACTTGGCAGACACAGAAGTGATTCCCTTTTCCTGTCATGCCCATAACCATGCGTAATTCATTTTTCACTATTATTAAGTTAGTGGGAAGCAATTCAATCCTTTAGGTTATTGAGCAAGCATATTATATTGTTTCAAGGTTAGTGAAAATTAAAAATTGTAATGTCTTAACAATTACCCCCTGAGGGTGAGGGCGGTAGAATAAGACCCACGGCATCGCATGCCTGTCGAAAGAGACGACTAAATGGGACCCTAGGGACTCTTAATTTGGGAGCATGGGTTAACAACCACGGGGCCCCTAGCTGAGTACTGGCATTGTTTCCACTTACTTGTGCCAGGCTCCTCACTTTCATCTATCCTGTCCGACCGCCCTTGGTCAACTCTTGTTCTCCTAGGGAGTCTCATTTTCACGCTCTTCTTGGCCCTTGCCTTTCTTTGGCCGATACCTTCATTTTTCGAAGTGTCCGACCCCTTCAATTCTCTCTCTCTGATTAGTGTTATATAGAGGATGGTTGCCTAATTGTTACTTTCTCTTACAACAATAATGACCACCACCATCACCGCCTTCTTAACAATTACCACAAATTGTATTGTTGCAAATGTCACACCCGAAATCATTGATTTACCGTGTTGTCATTTCTTGATGGATGCAGTGCTTTTTCAGCCATCTCTTGGCACAGGTCAGAGCATAATGCAGTTTCCACTGAAGTCCCAGTCTCATCCATGGCTGTGACAATATGGAAGCTGCTGTGGTGTGGGTAGTGCTGAGTAATGACATTCAGAGCACGACTAATGTGTCTGAGTGCTGTGGCAGGTATTACTCATAGGGTCAGTCGTGCAACAATAGCACTTTCTTGCTCAGTGAGGAAAGCAATGGCAAACTACCTCACTCTTCGTCTTGTCTAGTACGCCTCATTTTGGTGACGCCATTGGTTTTGGGGTTTTCCTCTAACTGCATATCCTCTGCTGGTGCTATTTGACAATCCAACCAGCCACTAGGCTGATGACCGGACAGACAGACATCAAAAGCAAAAAGAGCCTATTTGGACCATATACTTCGTGGCGAGAAATACAAGGTTCTGCAACTAATTTAAAGGGTAAAGGGACAAAAGAGAAGAGGGAGAAGACGAACATCTTGCCTTAGCAATATTAAAGACGGCACCGGTACACAGAGCACTGAACAACTGTTCCGTGACGCAAAAGACCGAAAGGCATTAGCTGTGATCTCTTTCAAGATTAAAATTATTGTGTCCACCTTTTCAATACAAATATATATTTTTAGTGATTAAATTCTACATGAATTCTACTGGTGTTTTTAATTCATTGCAAAGGTGGACACAAGAATTTTAATCTTGAAAGAGTTTACTTATTGTATCTTCAATACGGAATAAAATGAGATTAGTTACTTGTAATTAGCTGTGATCACCAATGTCCGGGAGACTGGGCTTGGCACTTAGAATCCCCTGTGGGTGGGGGCGGTAGAATAACAACCACGGTATCCCCTGCGTGACTAAGCGGGGCCACAGGAGCTCTGAACTTTAGAACGTGGATTGGTGACTACGGCTTCCTTAGCCGAGAACTGGCATTGTTTCCTCTTACTTGTGCCAGGCTCTTCACCATCATCTAACATATCCGACCTCCCTTGGTTCTTTTCCGACCCCGACGGTATTAGAACACTCGAGGCCTAGGGAGTCATTTATTTTCACGCCCTTCGTGGCCCTTGTTTTCCTTTGGCCGATACCTTCATTTTTCGAAGTGTCGGATCCCTTCCATTTTTCTCTTTGATTGGTGTTATATAGTGGACGGTTGCCTAGTTGTACTTACTCTTAAAACAATAATCACCACCACCATGTCCACCACCACCACCGGCACATAGAAGAAGAAATATACAAAGTTTGACATAGTCTGAAATAAATGTAATATACGAAATTAAATAATTACGACGACTTCCAATGTACCATGTTTTGACGGAAATCAATCCAGACAGTGAAGTAGATAGAGGTACAAGGACTCAAAAGACGTATAATTGGGAACATGCATCATTTTCAATAATATTTTTTTTGAAAAGTACACCAATGAAATAGTATGTAAACGTATTACATTGTGGTATGTTGCCTTGTTTTCTACCATTAAAAAAATATTTAATAGTGTCTTTCCGCAAGGCGAGTGAAACGGCCTCTGACGTAAGCGGCGCACTGTGACGTCACGATCCAGTACCGCATGGAGCTCTACCAGCCGTTGTGCATCAGCCGTTGCTAAAAGCCGATTGTTTATTATTCATGATCGCGAATAACTTCAAAATGACAGAAGGAAGGTTCAAAACAGCACAATCAGACAATCTATCACGTGTAGATGTCATCATTCTTGAAAAATAGTGACTTTTGTGGCCGCAGAATTTCGCGGATAAGAAACAAGTTTGTAAGTGGCATCCTTTATATACGTGCAATGTACTGTAACCCATAGTATTAGGATAACAACTGAACCTGGATAGATATCACATCACTTTCAACATTTCCTTCTAGACTGATTCCCCTATTAAAGAATAACATTACATTTTCGGGCTTTCAGCATTAGTAAAGTAAGAAATCGGATTTCAGCACTAACATAAACATATAGGTAGCATTATAGTACTAGTCCGCTTCTGTGGTGTAGTGGTTAATGTGTGCCACTCCCGGAGGCCCGGTTTCGATTCCCGGCTCTGCCATGAAAGTTGAAAACAAATAGTACGAGGGCTGGAACGGGGTCTACTCAGCCTCGGGAGGTCAACTGAGTAGAAGGGTTTCGAATCCCACCTCAGCCATCCTCGAAGTGGTTTTTCGTATTTTCCTACTTCTCCTCCAGGCACCTAAGGCCACGGCCGTTTCCTTCCTTCTTCCTTGTCTATCCCTTCCGATCCTCCCATCCTCCAACAAGGCCCCTGTTGAGCATAAAAGGTGAGGCCTCCTGGGCGAGGTAATGGCCCTCCTCACCAGTTTCATCACCATACTCAAAGTCTCACGTTCCAGGACACTGCCCTTGAAGTGGTAGAGGTGAAATCCCTCGCTGAGTCCGAGAGAAAACCAACCCTGAAGGATAAACTGATTAAGAAAGAAAGAAAGAAGGAAAGAAAGAAAGAAAGATCATAGTACTATAGGGCTATAATCTATGATTCCAAAAAATATATATATTTATGGTTGGGACAACTGGCCTGCCCACTTCCGGGGCCCATGAAAGAGAATTAAATATCTTTGTGGAGGGAAAAAGTTAAACATGATAAAGGTAAATATGACTTCATCTAGTTTTCACAAGTCGGGCTGAGTGGTTCAGACGGTTGAGGTGCTGGCCTTCTGACCCCAACTTGGCAGGTTCGATCCTGGTTCAGTCCGGTGGTAGTTGAAGGTGCTCAAATACGTCAGCCTCGTGTCGGTAGATTTACTGGCACGTAAAAGAACTCCTGCAGGACAAAATTCCTGCACATCGGCGTCTCCGAAAATCGTAGAAGTAGTTAGCGGGGCGTGAAGCCAGTAACATTAATTACATTTGGCTTTTAACAAGCTGAGCATATCAGGAAAGAAAAGTGTCCTGGTGACATTTTAGTCGCTCAATACAGGAATGTCTTTGGGTGCTGTGACTTTAAATTTTTTTTTTTTTTTGCTGTTTGCTTTACGTCACACCGTCACATAATGGCGACGATGGGACAGGAAAGGCCTAGGAATGGGAACAAAGCGGCCGTGGCCTTAGGTACAGCCTCAGCATTTGCCTGGTGTGAAAATGGGAAACCACGGAAAACCATCTTCAGGGCTGCCGGCAGTGGGGTTCAAAACCCACTATCTCCCGGATGCGAGCTCGCAGCTGCGCGCTCCTAACCGCACGGCCAACTCGCGCTGTATTTTTACCCTTCGGTTTATTGACTTGGCTTGTATAACCTAAATCTTAGGCTAAGTTGGATTATATTTTAAACACCTACATCACTATTTTCACCTGTGTGCAATTATGTTATTTATTTCATTAATATTATGATAAGTATTATAATTGAGCATTGTTAACTTATAAGACTCCAACAGACAAGCATTGGTTTTGTGTAGAGTTACACATTTGTTAAATTCACGTCGTTTCCTTTCATGATGTACACGCCTATTCTTTGTTACATTATAGGGTATTTAGATGTAGCCTAAATTTCTTTACCAATTAAGCTCTTCAATAAAGACATACATAACTGTCCCATGCCAAGATATATTGGTAGAATTAGAGCTGTCAAAATGGTTCATAACCCCTTTGATTTATTATCTTGACATGGATCACCCAAAACATAGGTTAGGTTTGGAGAATACTTTAATAATCAGCATTATTTAATGCACCGTTTATTACTTTCATATTCCAAGATGTAATTGAAGCATTTAAATAAAGCATCATACATTAAAATTTAAAGTTTTACCACTACAACAGCTGACGTGGAAAAGTGATTTGAAAATTCAAACAAATTCATCTTACGTTAAAATCTTCAAAAAAATAAACTGTAGACTTTTCCGATATATCACCAGCATTTCTCCAGCTCGCCAAAATCCATTTCTCCCTAGTTTTAGCGTCTTTGGAACGTTTATAAACAATTTGTTTGGGATGGTATGCGATGTGCTATTGCACATCGGAACTCTACACCATTTATAAGTTTTCTGCCTCACTGTCTGCGCAGGATTCATTTTAAGTCTAAAATATACCACTCAGATTATTATCCAATGTATAGACCTCGAATTTAACCATACTAGACACTAACGTAAAGTAGAAATACGCGAAGTGTATCCTGCTTCTCACAGCACACTACGTGTTATTTCGTCTGCTAATTCAGTCAACCTGTACGATGACGTCAGGCCAATGAGATCGCGTACTTGCGTGACATGACATTTTCGTAGATTTTTATCATGTTTGGAGTTATTATTTGTACATTCTGATCACATTTTTGAATTCTGCATGCAATTTTGTATCAGATTAGCATATTTTTAATTAAAACCCCGGATCATGCATGTTCCCTATTGCATAAGTCTACCATTCATATCATTCATTAGAAAAAATATAGCTAAATACAACAGTATATTTAATAAGATGATATACTTTTCTGCTTTAACAAACTGCCCAAGTGTGATTATTACAAAATCCTCAAACATACAAGAATGTAGCATTCATCTCCCCTCCTAACAGGTTAAACGTGACTTGACGAACGTCGTGTACACGCTAACAGAGTTACTACATCTGCTAGCTTTAAGAGGCGCGGTTTCCCTGTTTCCCCAAGTTAGTCCGAATTCCTCTGAGTCATGTAACATGAAACAGTGGTTAATGCGGTTCATTTTTATGCAACAGAGTACGCCCAACAAGGAATTATTATAACCAGATCCTGGAAGGCAGGACAGTGACGAATCCTATTGTTGGTCATTGCTGGCACAAACCAACGTTAATAAGGAAAACGGCGGTGAGCAAATCCATGAGGACAGGCCACGATACCACGTCGGTTATTCCCGAACTAGAGCAAAAATAACGCTTTGAAAACTATTATTTCTACGATAAAATAGGATAAATGTCTGCTGATGAGGTACAAAATATTCCCACTTCTTCCCCTCTTTAGGTGCGGGCGGTGGAATAACACCCACGGTATCCCCTGCCTGTCGTAAGAGGCGACCAAAAGGGGCCCCAGAGGCTCTGAACTTGGAAGCTTGGCTGAGTCCTGGCATTGTTTCCACTTTCTTGTGCCAGGCTCCTTTCCCCTGTAGGTGGGGGCGGTAGAATAACACCCACTGTATTCCCTGCCTGTCGTAAGAGGCGACTAAAAAGGGCACCAGGGGGTCTGAACTTGGGAGAGTGGGTTGGCGACCACGGGGCCCTTAACTGAGGCGTAGCATTGTTTCCACTGTGCCAGGCTCCATACTTTCATCTTTCCTATCCGACCTCCCTTGATCAACTCTTGTTCTTTTCCGACCCCGACGGTATTAGGTATAGAGACCAAGGGAGTCTTTCATTTTCATGCCCTTCCTGGCCTTTGTTTTTCTTTGGCCGTTACCTCCATTTTTCGAAGTGTCGCATCCCTTCCATTCTTTCTCTTCGATTAGTGTTATACAGAAGATGACTGCCGAGTTGTACAACTTCTTAAAACAATAAACACCACCACCACCACTGATATAACAGACAACCCTCACACCGCCAAGAAGTAAGTTGAAGAACTACAAAATGTTGCGGCCAAAACAGGATTAAGAATTTCCTTCCAGTAAACAGCAAAACTCAGACAAAGTAGATAAAACTGACAGAATTGTAACTCACTTTGGGGACATCCATCGCGTTCATAAATGTAAACATCTGGGAGAAATTATCACTCCCAATGGAAATGAAACGGAGCCATTGAAAAAGAGGGTGAAGTTAATGGAGATAGGCTTCAGGCTATGCCGTGACACATACAAGTCCACGTCCATTCCCATTCAAGCCTTTATGGAGCAGAAACCCTGACAAGGGTGGCAGACTCAGACCTTGAAGAAAAGAGAAAGGAAGTTCCTTCGAAAAATATTGGGTCCAAAGAAGTTGCAAAATGACCAACATACTTTCTGGTTGAGATCAAATCACGAACTCTATAAACCCATCAAAAAATTAAGACGATGAGGAAAAGAAGACACGCCTTTCATGGACACCTTAAAAGGATGAATCAAGAGAGGTTGGCCAACAAAATACTCCTACAAGAAAAGTGAAAAACACAGCCAGGGCAGCCTACACAAGTGCACAAAGACCAAGCAGAAGTGGGTGTCGAGGAGGAAGAGATACAGGGCAGAACTACATTTAGGAAACAGATTAAGGGAGTGAGGGATGCATTTGGAAAGCCACTGAGCAAGCCACGGAACATCTCAGCAGAAGACAGGCGACTGGAGAGAGAGAGAGAGAGAGAGAGAGGGGGGGGGGGGGGGGGGGGCATTAGTCTGTGTGACAGAAGGTCGAGTAGATTGTGTCGTCAACGTGGCCCACGTATGGCCGTATCGATGGATGAATGAATGAATAACTTCATCAAAGAAAATTCACAAAGTAATATGAACATTTCATCACAACTGCGCTCGCTCCCGCTCCGTCTGCGGACTGTGCCTTCCTTACTAATTATTGACATAAGAGCCCTAATTTGAATGAAGTGGTCCCTAGATAAATATTAGAGTAGATTACATTTGTTACAGAGCAAGTACATTCCATTGAATTTCGGAATGCAAATAACTGTACAGATTCGATCCCAGGGAGACCGTTTTTCCTGTGCCCGTTTTATACATTAAAGACTCTCTGTTATCCTGCTGTATTAAAATGATGCCCCCAGGAGAATCGGGCCATTGTGAATGCGAGTGAAATGTGTTTCCCTCTAGATATAAAATACAGACTTTCGGTAGGCCTACATTAAAATTTACCTTTGTTTTTTCTTTCCTAAATTTTGATGTCACAGTGCTGTTGCAGAGAAATTACAATCAGTATTACCAATGTATGAAATATACTGAATTACTTGTGTAACAATGATTAATTAAGGGCTCCTGCAAAAGAGTCGTCAAAGAAAGTTTTCTCAATCATAGTAGATTGATGAAATCCGAAACTACAGTAAAATTATATTAAAACCATCAAGAAAGTTCCTATCAGTGGTTCGGCTACTTAGGTTAATGGTCAGCGTCAAGGCCTTCGGTTCAGAGGCCCCGGATTCGATTCCCGGTAGGGTCGGAAATTTGAATCGCGTATTGTAATTTCTCTGATTCGAGGATCTGATGTTTGTGTTCGTCCCACATACATAAAACACAAACTACCAACCACTACAGAAACACGCAACAGTGATTACATCCCTCCACATAGGAAGGGCATGAAGTCGTAAAACAGGGCAAAGTCCACATGTGGGACACAGTTCACACCCGCTAGTCCACCAGAGTGTGGGGGAAAAGCGGTAGAAAAAGATGAGAGAGGCGATGCTTTTTTAAAAATTTGCTTTACGTCACACCGACACAGGCAGGTCTTATGGCGATGATGGGATAGGCCTAGGAGTTGGCAGGAAGCGACCGTGGCTTTAATTAAGGTACAGCCCCAACATTTGCCTGGTGTGAAAATGGGAAACCATGGAAAACCATGTTCAAGGCTGCCGACAATGTGGTTTGAGCCCACAATCTCCCAAATTTGAGATGTGGAACTTGGGATCTGAGAAGCCAGCTCCTATGAACTTAAACATGCCCATCCCTAATATTGTTTTCCGGGTCCGGCTCCATGGCTAAATGGTTAGTATGCTGGCCTTTGCCCACAGAGGTCCCTGGGTAGACTCCCAGCAGGGTCGAAAATTTGAACCATCACTGTTAATTTTGCTGGCACGGGGGCTGGGTATATGTGTTGTCTTCATCATCATTTCATTCTCATCACGACGCGTAGGTCGCCTAGGGGCGTCATATCAAAAGATTTGCACCTGCAACATGTCCTCGGACACTCCCGGCACTAAAAGCCATACGCCATATCATTTTAACTGTTTTCCGGATTGAAATTAGTTGCAAGTTCTGCAGTGAGCTGCTATGTGATTTGGAACACGCCAGAGATATTTGAACGAATGCGACAGGCTCTCGCACGCTGATGTCATGTTTGCATTGAGTTTGGTGGCCATCATTTTGAGCAGCTGTTGTGAGGTAAAATTGTTACTATTTTCTTCATGTCGCAGATACATATAGGTCTTATGGCGACGACGGGATAGGAAAGAGTTAGGACTAGGAAGGAAGCAACCGTGGTTTCAATTAAGGTACAGCCTCAGCGTCTAAGAGGCTGCCTAGCCGAGGCGGTAAAAACGTGCTCTGTTCACCCGTAAGGGCAAGGGTTCACGGTGAGGTCGAAAATGGAGTATTTTCAGTTCTGGAGGGGCACTTGGACCTGAGCTTCGCTCAACCTGCACCAAAGAAATGAATACCAGGTTAATTTCCGGAAGCAAAGGCGACCGGGCATAGAGGTAACCACTGTATCGCATTTAGTACCGAGGCACCCATACAAATTTAGTCTGTGAACGTTATTGGTACCGGTGCGAATTTAATCGCTCCTCACCCAGTCAGTTACGATTTGTGCTTATTACGGATTGAAGTATTTTAGTGTTTATTTAGTACTTTTCTTTTCTCCGTCTCTTGATGTCCTGAGCAGACAATCACAGTCCATGGCTGTCCAAAGTCAATAAATACTAGACATATCAATCCACAATACAAGGCGCATTCAATAATTTACGATCGCTATACACCCTTGTAGTCGAACGCTTTAAAAAAAAGCTATAAAAAGCAGAGGGAAATAGCATCATTCTGTTTTCCAAGATTCTACTGTTATTTCAGCAATGACAGAGGCTATTCTGAAAATCGTTATTTATCCACACTCATTCAAAGTAATGCTGCAATAATACCTTTCATGCAAAATACTAGCACTTAACCCAATCACAGGGAAAAATACATCCATTTACACTCCGTGACAATTGTATAGATATCAGAGAAGAAAATATACACACTTAGAGGAAAGGCTACTTACCAAAATATGTTATAGATTTAAAAAAAAAAATTAACAATCCTCTAACACAATGTTACTCTAACAATAAAACTAATAATCTAAAACGTAGTACGTGAAGACAAATTAAGGTCGTTGGTCTCCGACCTGTCAACCCCAGCAGGCCCACAGGTATATTTTGTTTGATATACATAATATTACAGGGAAGGTCGGTTGTCCAGTAAGAGTTGACTGTTACTAGGTAAAGTCGACTCTTACTGGTATTTTCAGTAAAAGTTTATTAAAAGCAGTAAGTGTTCAATTTCGATCTACATTTACTAGTCAGGGTTGACTAGGGAAAGTATACTCTCACTGACTTGAGGTAGTAACAGTTGACTATTTGCAAGGAAACGGTACTAGCTAACAAAAAAAAAAAAAAAAGGCAAAACCAATACATACAGATAGAAAGGTTTTAAGAAAACTAATAAAAATGCAAAACCTTTACAATACATAAAGAGATAGAAATGTTCATCATTTATTACAGAAAAGTAAAGATTTGTGACATTTTGAGTTGCAAAGCACGCTTTTCTTCTTACACATACACTTCATGGATTCGCATTTAGTGTTGCAACATAGTTGGGGATGTGTTGGATCTGGTAAATGCAACACGGATGAAGTTTAAGAAAGCGGAGATTGTTATCAGTGGAATACTGTGTAGGAGGGATACTGACTGCAAGGTGATTGGAGATTTAAATAAGACTATGGAGTGGGTATGTGGGAAACTGGGAGTGAGATTTCTAGATCCTAATGGGTGGGTAGGAGACAGGGATCTGCGCTCAGATGGCCTTCACTTAAACCGCAGTGGTACATATGAGTTAGGAAACTTGTTTAGAAGGGTTATAGGCAGGTACATTCAGGTAAACGGGGAGGCCTAGGGAGCGGTGTTAAGCGAACAGGGAACTGGAAATCAAGTAGGGATGACAAAAAAAAAAAAAAGAATTTAGTGCTCAATTGTAGAAGCATTGTAAACAAAGGAATCGAATTAAGTAATTTAAAAGATATATATACTTACCAGATATTGTAATAGGAGCTGAATCATGGCTGAGAAATGATATAATGGATGCAGAAATATTCTCACGGAACTGGAGTGTGTATCGTCGAGATATGACAGGAATGGTAGGAGGGGGAGTATTCATTCTGGTGAAAGAAGAATTTGTAACCTACGAAAAGTTAAGAATGAAAAACATGAAATTCTGGGTGTAAGGCTCATCTCTAAAGATAATAGGCAACTTGGTATCTTTGGAGTGTACAGACCGGGAAAGGGTACCGCTGACGCTGATTCAAAATGATCTGATAAGATAATCAGATATGTGAGAAACGGTACGGAAAGGAATGTGATTGTAGCGGGTGATCTCAATTTATCAAATGTCAATTGGGAAGGTAATGCGAACGACAGGAAGCATGAACAACAAATGGCAAGTAAGTTAATATGGGAAGTACACCTGATTCAGAAAGTGATGGAACCAACTTCTTTTTTTTTTTTTTTTTTTTTTTGCGTCGCACCGACACAGATAGGTCTTATGGCGACGATGGGATAGTTAAGGCTCAGGAGTTGGAAGGAAGCGGCCGTGGCCTTAATTAAGATACAGCCCCAGCATTTGATGGAACCAACTAGAGGGAATAATATTTTGGATGTGGTGCTGATAAAACCAGATGAGCTCTATAGAGAAACCGAAGTAATAGATGGCATTAGTGACCACGAAACTGTTTTTGTCGTTATTAAAAATAAATGTGAAAGAAAGGAAGGTATTAAAATTAGGACTATAGGCAGTACCACATGGCTGATAAAACAGGCATGAGGGAGTTTTAAAAAGTAACTATGATCGCTGCAAAATGGTAAATAAAAATGTAAACAGACTCTGGGATGGGTTTAAAGCAATTGTTGAGGAATGTGAAAATAGGTTTGTACCTGTAAAAGTGGTGAGGAATGGTAAAGATCCACTATATTATAACAGAGAAGTAAAGAGGCCAAGAAGGAGGTGCAAGTTGGAACGAAATAGAGTTAGAAATGGTTATGGAAGTAAGGAGAAATTGAAGGATCTTTCTAGGAAATTGAATCTAGCAAAGAAGTAAGCTAAGGATAACATGATGGCAAGCATAATTGGTGGTCATACAAATTTTAGTGAAAAATGGAAGGGTATGTATGAACAAGGGGAGTGTGTATGCGAGGATCTTCAAAAGGCAGAAGTATTCAGTCAGCAGTATGTAAAGATTGTTGGTTACAAGGATAATGTCCAGATAGAGGATGTGAGTAATACTAAGGAACTAAGCCTCCGTGGCTCAGACGGCAGCGCGTCGGCCTCTCACCGCTGGATACGGCGGTTCAAATCCCGGTCACTCCATGTGAGAATTGTGTAGGACAAAGCGGAGGCGGGACAGGTTTTTCTCCGGGTACTCCGGTTTTCCCTGTCATCTTTCATTCCAGCAACACTCTCCATTCTCATTTCATAGCATCTGTCAGTCATTAATAAATCACTTTGAGTGTGGTGACCCCATCGTACTAATAGCCTATATCTACTTCATTCATTCCATCCCTGACCCGGTCAGTGACTGGAAAACAGGTTGTAGATTTTCATTTTTCACTAAATAAGTATTAAAATTTACCTATGATAATAATGACATTTACAGTAAGATACAAAATTTGAAAACTAGAAAAGCAGCTGGAATTGGTAAGATTTCTGGGGATATACTAAAGGCAATGGGTTGGGATATAGTACCATATCTGAAATACTTATTTGATTATTGTTTGGTTGAAGGAGCTATACCAAATGAATGGAGAGTTGCTATAGTAGCCCCTGTGTATAAAGGAAAGGGTGATAGACATAAGGCTGAAAATTACAGGCCAGTCAGTTTGACATGCATTGCATGTAAGCTTTGGGAAAGCATTCTTTATGATCATATTAGACATGTTTGCGAAATTAATAACTGGTTTGACATAAGGCAGTTTGGGTTTAGGAAAGGTTATTCCACTGTAGCTCAGCTTGTAGGATTTCAGTAGGATATAGCAAATATCCTGGATTCAGGAGGCCAAATGGACTGTATTGCGATTGACCTATCTAAGGCATTTGATAGGGTAGATCATGGAGACTACTGGTAAAAATGAGTAATATTGGACTAGAAAAAAGAGTGACTGAATGGGTGGCTATATTTCTAGAAAATAGAACTCAGAGAATTCGAGTAGGCGAAGCTTTATCTGACCCTGTAATTATTAAGAGGGGAATTCCTCAAGGCAGTATTATTAGACCTTTATGTTTGCTTATATACATCAATGATATGTGTAAAGAAGTGTTTGCAGATGATGTTATTTTGTACAGAGTAATAAATAAGTTACACGATTGTGAGCGGCTGTAGGGTGACCTGAATAGTGTTGTGAGATGGACGGTGGGCAATGGTATGATGATAAACGGGGTTAAAAGTCAGGTTGTGAGTTTCACAAATAGGAAAAGTCCTCTCAGTTTTAATTACTGTGTTGATGGGGTGAAAGTTCCTTAATGTTATTTGTTTTAATAATGTTATTTGCTTTACGTCCCACTAACTACTTTTTAAGGTCTTCGGAGACGCCGAGGTGCCGGAATTTAGTCCCGCAGGAGTTCTTTAACATGCCAGTAAATCTACCGACACGGGGCTGTCGTATTTGAGCACCTTCAAATACCCCCGAACTGAGCCAGGATCGAACCTGCCAAGTTGGGGTTAGAAGGCCAGCGCCTTAACCGTCTGAGTCACTCAGCCCGGCTGAAAGTTCCTTTTGGGGATCATTGTAAGTACCTAGGAGTTAATATAAGGAAAGACCTTCATTGAGGTAATTACATAAATATGATTGTTAATAAAGGGTACAGATCTCTGCACATGGTTGTGAGGGTATTTAGGGGTTGTAGTAAGGATGTAAAGGAGAGGAAATAGATGTCTCTGGTAAGACCCCAACTAGAGTATGGTTCCAGTGCATGGGACCCTCACCAGGATTACTTGATTCAAGAACTGGAAAAAATCCAAAGACAAGCAGCTCGATTTGTTCTGGGTGATTTCCGACAAAAGAGTAGCGTTACAAAAATGTTGCAAAGTTTGGGCTGAGAAGACTTGGGAGAAAGCAGACGAGCTCCTCGATTAAGTGGTATGTTCCGAGCTGTCAGTGGAGATATGGCGTGGGAGGACATCAGTAGACAAATAAGTTTGAGTGGTGTCTTTAAAAGTAGGAAAGATCAAAATATGAAGATAAAGTTGGAATTCAAGAGGACAAATTGGGGCAAATATTCGTTTATAGGAAGGGGAGTTGGGGATTGGAATAACTTACCAAGGGAAATGTTCAATAACTTTGCAATTTCTTTGCGACCATTTAAGAAAAGGCTAGGAAAACAACAGATAAGGAATCTGCCACCTGGGCGACTGCCCTAAATGCAGATCAGTAGTGATTGATTGATTGACTGATTGATTGATTGATTGATTGATTGATTGATTGATTGATTGATTGATTGATTGATTGATTGATTGATTGATTGATTTATTTTTACTCCTGAGTAAATGCCAATCTCTTCTTTTTGTTTACGGGCTGATAAATGGCTTCCTCCTAGGACTTCGTGCATGATATCCAGCTCTATGAAGTGGTCTACGGATAGTTTTAGGATGTACCAATTTACCATGGTACTTCTGAAGTTCTGCTGCAAATTCGGAAAATATTTTCGGGAGTCTTTTGCACTGTCTTCTCTTCTCTCAGAGTGAGGTTACGGGGAAGTTCACTTCTCTCTTTATTGATTAATGTTTTTGAATCTGTTTTGTGTATCTGCTTCGTTTAATGACTTCTGCAATTTCGGCATATGATTTGCCTTCTTCATGCAGAGTTACTATTATTTTTTTCTTTCTTCAATTGTAGTTTCCTTCTTAATTTTCCCCATTCCACTTTCAATCACCAGTATACACTTCTAATGTAAACAAGGCTCGTAATTGTGTTCACTCTTCAATGTTCAAGTCAGAACTGATGCTTACTACTCTGTTTTGTTGATAGCCTTCACCGGTGTGTGTACTCTTCTGTCCAGGCATACCATTACTACCCGGCCTTATTTTCCTCATCTCTTCATGTATGATCACGTTTTACTGTACATATTTTAGCGTATGTATGCATAATGTATCGTTCCAATTCAAGATGGGCCGAACAACGTACGCAGTATGTTACCATGCCTATTTTATACTGACTAATGGGTCAATGGGCCTCCGTGCTAGCTCTTATGTCCATCTGTGTATCTCATTAAAATGCTGGAATACTATAAAATTATATTATTTTAATTGCTGGGATACTCATTCCATGCATATACAATAGTACAGGTTTGCGTATTGAATGCCCTGGCAAAGGTCATAGTGTTCGTTCCACACACATCGACAAATGATGTAGTTGATTATATCCACACGATTGTTATTTTATCCGAGATTGCAGAAAATCTGGAGAAATTGCTGAATTGTATGAGCATAGTCTTCGAGAAGGAGAACAAGATGAAAATTAATAAATCCAAAAGTGATGCAGGAAATATTAGATTACGAAACATATGAATCACCTTACTCGGATCATAGAATATCTATCCACAGCAGGAGTATAATAGACATAAAACTCAGACTACCACAAATAAGGAAGGCTTTTCTTAAGAAAACATTGATATTAGAATTAGAAATATGTTTTGATGACTCATCTGGAGCGCGGCAGTGTATAGAAGTGAATCAGAAAGAAAGAGAACATAAGCTTTTGAAATATTATGATAAACAAAAATACTGAAGGTGAGATGGGTAGATGGAATCATGAATGAAGAGATAGTGAATGGAACTGAGAGGAAAACGATTTGGAGAAATTTGACCAGAAGACAGAATGATAGGACACATCGTAAGACACCCAAGACTTGTTGAGTTAAAGCTTGAGGGAAGTGAGGCAGTAAAAACTATAGTGACAGACCATAGCATGAACATGACAAAGATATTCGAGTAGAAAAAGGTGTCGCAGTTATGTAGAAATGTCAGCCCAGGGTAGGGTGGCATGGAAGCTGCACCAAACCAGTCTATGGGCTGATGACCCCAACAACAACAAGTTTTTCACGAAACTGGCTCAAGGCTCAATATACCACAAATTAAGGACTGGGGCCTTTACGATAAAAAAAAACCGACAAGAAACTTTTTTTTTGCTAGGGGCTTTACGTCGCACCGACACAGATAGGTCTTATGGCGACGATGGGATAGGAAAGGCCTAGGAGTTGGAAGGAAGCGGCCGTGGCCTTAATTAAGGTACAGCCCCAGCATTTGCCTGGTGTGAAAATGGGAAACCACGGAAAACCATTTTCAGGGCTGCCGATAGTGGGATTCGAACCTACTATCTCCCGGATGCAAGCTCACAGCCGCGCGCCTCTACGCGCACGGCCAACTCGCCCGGTGACAAGAAACTAAACGACAAAAAATTTCCGTTTTTGTGTTATTTAAGTGTGTATTTTTTAAGCCATTTTAAACAAAGAGTGGTTCGCGTCCATAAAGACAAAAATGTGTAGAATAAAAATGTAGCAAAGGAAAATTAAAGAACATAAGATAATCACAAATGTAAATAATGGAGAGTAGGATACGTCGTTTGATGTCCAGGACCTATAATACACGATAATGTGTAAAATTGCCATTTTTAAATCTGATTATAATGTTTGATGTAGTACCAGGCGCATGAAAACAATTTGGACAGCAATAAACGAATATCTCTCTCTCTCTCTCTCTCTCTCTCTCTCTCTCTCTCTAGTTTCTGGTAATCTGAAACAGATAGGAGTATTCTATCCTCGGTGTGGCCATTGTTTGGTTTGACGCGAGCAGGTCACTCACTACTGAACTTGAACACACACTTGGGAAATAAAAGATGGACATGTTCTTATCTTCAAGGTGGAGTTTGTTTTGAGATACAGTATATATGTCCGACAGAACTAAGATTTATTTGTTCGTTCGCGGCATTACGTCATATCAATGTTTATATAGGTTATCAGTTTTCAAGAAAGAGATACAACAGTTATCACCATGACCATGAAATAAAATTAAGTCCGTCTTTTAACGCAATGAACAACTTATTCAGCTTACTGCATAGCAAGGGCAAGCAGTGGAAACGAATTCAATTTCTTCCACTTCATCCTTCATGTAAAAGATCTATAACCTTGTATATTTACAGATTGTTAAATCGATCTTATAACCTACGTAACCGTGATGTCTGCACTATTTTCTGTATCGAAGTAGGATTAGAAAGGAATGGTTGTGGCTTTACACCTTTGGTACCATTCCACGTGGAGATCCCTCCTAAAAATGCTGGTTCTCCGAAAGAGATAGTCGGATTTTTGAAAGGTGGAAAGAAATTCATTCGACACTAGCTACATGTCGTACGATGTCGGCATGTAAAGGATCCCTGGTGATACCTTTGGTGTCTGCCCAAGAAAATTAAATCAAACTCACTCATAGGTCACCCAAATATAGTTCCGGTTTATTTATCATCCGATATAGTAAAAAGAAACGACGAAATTGACACACGCGCAGTCTATTTTTTTTTTGCTAGGGGCTTTACGTCGCACCGACACAGATAGATCTTATGGCGACGATGGGATAGGAAAGGCTTAGGAGTTGGAAGGAAGCGGCCGTGGCCTTAATTAAGGTACCGCCCCAGCATTTGCCTGGTGTGAAAATGGGAAACCACGGAAAACCATTTTCAGGGCTGCCGATAGTGGGATTCGAACCTACTATCTCCCGGATGCAAGCTCACAGCCGCGCGCCTCTACGCGCACGGGCAACTCGCCCGGTACGGGCAGTCTAAATAGCATCAGATCAAAACGGTAGCTGAAACTGTATGATCATTATTTCAATTTTTAACATTCGTTTCGGGCAGGTATGGACCACGTTATTTCGACTGCTTCCTTCTTTTGAGTTTTAACATTTTTTAAAAAATTGTTATTTATTCACGAAGAACAAGATACAGCTACACTGAGCGTATTTCACTTGTACTGTCAACAGACTAATTAACAAATATAAACTGTCATAATAAAACATAACAATCATAACAAATGAGTAACAAGATCAGGTACACAGCCTACTAATAACAACTGTGCAAGTCGAAAACCATGATAGTGTCCATGTTCATAGCCAAGTCGTCGTGGGTTAAGATGGCGACATAACCACTTTACAACAACTTATTCTTAAGATATTTTTACACTCCTCTGGAATATACTTTTACTTGATGCTATATCAAGAGGGGGGGAGGGGAGGTGGGGAATTAGAAAAGATCGTTTAAGTATTGAGTGCTGAGTGTGGGGAATATGGAGAAGAACTTTGACTCTTGTAGAGCGGAAGGTACGCGGTAACATCCATTTAATATTCCGCAGACGAAACTCTGGTCAGCTGCCTGTCGCCTAATGTACAGCGGTGACACATTTATTGCCTAGCAGTTCCGCATTGTTCCCTTCTACGATCCATGTTTTGCCTGTTTTCAACTTTTCTTTTCTGAGAGATCTACGTTTCTGTGTGTCTTCATTTGTGATGGCCAAAAGCAAACCCATGGCGCAACAACCCCGGAGGGCCATGGCCTACCTAGTCTGAAGGTCTGCATTACGAAGTGTAGCGTGGTCGAGCACGACGAATCTTCTTGGCCGTTATTCTTGGTTTTCTGTACGGAGGTCATTATCTCAGCATCAGATAGTTCCTCAACTACAATCACGTAGGCTGAGTGGACCTCGAACCGGCCCTTAGATCCAGGTAAAAATCCCTGACCTGGCCGAGAATCGAACCCGGCAGGCAGGCAAATTCGTAACACCCACTTCTTGCTAATCCTTCTACACCTTGGTAAGTGAACCAAACCTTTCTAGAAAGGTTGCTCAATCTCTGCGGGTTAATTACTGTTGTGTACCCACAGAATGGAATCCTCCTCTTTTGAAAATGTCCGTCGGCTTCCCCGCATGTGTGTGTAGATTATTATTATTATTATTATTATTATTATTATTATTATTATTATTATTATTATTATTATTATTATTATTATTATTATTGTCCGCCTCTGTGGTGTAGTGGTCAGTGTCCGGGTTCGATGCCCGGCTCTGCCACGAAATTTGAAAAGTGGTACGAGGGCTGGAACGGGGTCCACTCAGCCTCGGGGGGTCAACTGAGCAGAGGGGGTTCGGTTCCCTCCTCAGCCATCCTGGAAGTGGTTTTCCGTGGTTTCCCACTTCTCCTCCAGGCAAATGCCGGGGTGGTACCTAACTTAAGGCCACGGCCGGTTCCTTCCCTCTTCCTTATCTTTCCCTTCCCAACTTCCCATCCCCTCACAATGCCCCTGTTCAGCATAGCAGGTGAGGCCGCCTGAGCGAGGTACTGGTCATCCTCCCCAGTTTAATTCCCCGACTCAGAGACTGAAGCTCCAGGACACTGCCCTCGAGGCGGTAGAGGTGGGATCCCTCGCTGAGTCCGAGGGAAAAACCGACCCTGGAGGGTAAACGGATTACGAACGAACGAACATTATTATTATTATTATTATTATTGCTAGGGGCTTTACGTCGCACCGACACAGATAGGTCTTATGGCGACGATGGGATAGGAAAGGCCTAGGAGTTGGAAGGAAGAGGCCGTGGCCTTAATTAAGGTACAGCCCCAGCATTTGCCTGGTGTGAAAATGGGAAACCACGGAAAACCATCTTCAGGGCTGCCGATAGTGGGATTCGAACCTACTATCTCCCGGATGCAAGCTCACAGCCGCGCGCCTCTACGCGCACGGCCAACTCGCCCGGTATTATTATTATTATTATTATTATTATTATTATTATTATTATTATTATTATCCCACATGGCGATGACGTGAAGGAACCACAGAGAGCCACTTCTAGGATGCTCGAACGGCGGGTCTGAATCCATTTCTGTTCTCAGTTCTGGTGTTAAGAGACGGGTGTGTCTACTAAAATACTCTTGAGTGGTGTGTGATTAGACAGCAATAACATTATTCGCCTGGACCGATGACCTAGAAGTTAGGCCCCTTTAAACAACAATCATCGTCATATTCATCACCAACATTGGCTTCTCAGTAACATGGCCAAACGTTGAATCGCAGCCAAAGTATACACAATTATATAAATGAAAATCACGACTCTGTAGATCGGACTCAACGTAAAAGTCGAGGTCCCGTGACAATATCAGCGACACATCAGCGATCACGTAAAATTACAAGACCGCTTTCTTAAGAAGGGCAATATTATAATTTACTACCCCAATCGTACAGCGATCCGGGAGATAGTAGGTTCGAATCCCACTATCGGCAGCCCTGAAGATGGTTTTCCGTGGTTTCCCATTTTCACACCAGGCAAATGCTGGGGCTGTACCTTAATTAAGGCCACGGCCACTTCCTTCCAACTCCTAGCCCTTTCCTATCCCATCGTCGCCATAAGACCTATCTGTGTCGGTGCGACGTAAAGCCCCTAGCAAAAAAAAAAAAAATCGTACAGCGTACTGTCCGTTCTAGTTCCTGGTAATTACTATCCAGGCTGAGATTTTGTTTTTCAGGTGCCCATCTCACCTTATTCCACGTCCCATAGCACCATTTAACATAATCCTGATCGCAAATTAGTATTACAGTTACAAGAATTATCAAACACACGCACTCAAAATACACTGCGCGGTCTCTTATATTATAAAACAAGCAAATGATATTCTGTGATAAAGGAACAACGTCCGTTTCGAACCAAACCGCCGAAGCGAGTACAATTAATACACTAGAGACAAATTAAACAGGCGAACTAAACCATCTACCACAACCAACCAAAGGATCATTTTTGATGGCCATTAGTTTGGCTCTGAGGGCATGAGTCTCCCACTGTTAAAAATAGTAAGGACAAAATCATGTGAAGATCTGTATTAAAAGAAACAAAGAGGGTTCTAACTAAATCGGATGAGTTTTGATAGAATCGTATTCTATAACTTTCAACCTAAGCTTCATAAAAAACATCCGCTTCGTCATCGCAAAATCAGGGCGTAAAGTAATTTCGTAGTATTATGTAATGTCCGACTCGTTGGCTGAATGGTCAGCGTACTGGCCTTCGGTTCAGAAGGTCCCGGGTTCGATTCCCGGCCGGGTCGGGGATTTTAACCTTCATTGGTTAATTCCAATGTCTCGGGGGCTGGGTATTTGTACTGTCCCCAATATCCCTGCAACTCACACTATTCACCACAACAACACGCAGGTACCTACACATGGCAAATGCCGCCCACCCTCATCGGAGGGTCTGCCTAGAAATAGTCACACGAAATTATTATTATAGTATTATGTAATAAGACTGTTATCACTATTGCCCTGTTCCGCAGTAAGTTAGCAGATTATACAGTACAAACAAAATGTCAGTTTTATTGTTAACAGAACCGTCGCCGTAGGGGTGGAAATAAAAAGCCAGCTCAATATAACGTTTGCTCAACGAGAGAAAGAAAAATAAAATAAAATTAAGATAACCATCCCATTTCCGAAACATCGGCGTATTAATATGAGCGTAAAAACATCTGATTTAATCTTTTTGAAAATAACTGTGTTCAAGTAATGAGGGGGCGTAATTAGATGATTGTCTACTGGACGGTCGAGGTTCGATTCCCGGTCGATCTCAGGTTGGACAAATAATAAAATAAGTATATGGCTTATTAATTGAATATAACGTAAACTTAACCCCATTCAGGCATGATGCAGCTATCGATTACATTATCAATTTATTCTGTATTTAAATTATATTTTAAATTAGGGAGTACAAATAATGTCTGATTATTAACAGAGAAGACTTTAAAACATGTTTCAATGTTAATTCATCTTTTAAATATGCGGACGATGAAGCACCCAGGTTCAGCTTACGACTTGACCCACCGGGCGAGTTGGCCGTGCGCGTAGAGGCGCGCGGCTGTGAGCTTGCATCCGGGAGATAGTAGGTTTGAATCCCACTATCGGCAGCCCGGAAGATGGTTTTCCGTGGTTTCCCATTTTCACACCAGGCAAATGCTGGGGCTGTACCTTAATTAAGGCCACGGCCTCTTCCTTCCAACTCCTAGGCCTTTCCTATCCCATCGTCGCCATAAGACCTATCTGTGTCGGTGAGACGTAAAGCCCCTAGCAAAAAAAAAAAAAACAAAAAAAAAAAAAAACGACTTGACCAGAGTTGAACATCAATGCCTTTCCTGTCGCCATGCAAAGGTCTTAGTCCAAATAGTCCAAATCTCAATTAAAATCGCCAGTATCCGAACCAGGAGCAATCAGGTTGCGAAGCAAACACTGCGCTAGCGCCCTCTCCTTCTTCCGTACTTTCGTAAGTTGAACATAGCAATAAAATAAATTAAACGAATATATTTAGTTATATATTCTCTTGAATCACTGAAGTTATTGATTTTCAGAAGGGCAGTGTTATTTAAACGTTACAGATATCCTTTAATTGTTGTAATGACATGTTTAACAACTACTGACAAACTTCACTGTCACCATTCGGATTTTGTTTTAAAATGTCTGTACTTTAAATAAGTACTATGACATGGTGTTTGCTAACCCTCCGACTTCATTATTAATACCTGCAACCTTCCTAGGGGTCCATAAGGTATTAGGAGTCAAAATATCGAGACCCTCATTGTCGAAGAAAGAACACGTCACTGGACGAATTGCCCGTGCGGTTAGGGGTGCACAGTTGTAAGCTTGCATCCGGGTGATAGTGGGTTCGAACTCCACTGTCGGTAGCCCTAAAGATAGGTTTTCTGTGGTTTCCCATTTTCACGCCAGGCAAATTCTTTCCTCTCCCGTGATTCCCAGAAGACCTATTTGTATCGGTGCGACGTGAAACAATTTGCAAAAAAAAAAAAAAAAAGAAAGTACACGTCAGACAACATCAAGTAGACAACGTTCAATGCACCACGATGCTGAAACTAAAATGCAAGCATGTGTCTTATACCAGATGAAACACGAATAAAAATACAGTCGTCTATTATTTAGCAGTACGATTATAATGTCTCAATTCTCTATTAAGAGGACTGCGAAATATTGCTGTTTGCTATTCAAAGAATCCTCAATGTTTGCTTTTCGAAGCCATTACTTCTTAATTAAGTTACTCCACACGGATATTTGATGACGCTGATATAAGAAGAAAGCAATCCCTAGCAACGCAGCGGTCACACATGGCAAAGAATCTTCAGCGTTGCCGATGATAGAGTTTGAACCCATCGTCTCCAGAACAAAAGATTACAATTACATGACCCATACCGCATAGTCAACTCGCTCGGTATTGTTTATGCTGGGTATAATAACGATGATGCAGTAGTTTATGTACTAAGACACATAATGGCCGTCAGTCTCAAATGTGTGTGGTTTTTTAACTAACACGTGTTTAATAACAACCGACTCGTACTATAATTGAAAAGAAAGCTACGGTGGTTTACGAGAAATATCATTCCAACATTTTCCTGGAGTTGCGAAGAAAATCACTTTATAAATGCCCTATGAGGTGATTCAAACCCTCTTCCTTCAAAGGGGAACAATGGCCAAGGCTGGAACGCACACAGCTACCTTGTTCGGTTTGATATTTGTACTAGAACTTGGATTGAAATTCCATAACAGCAAGAAATATAGTTCTCATCTAGTTCAGAAGCTAAGCTTCCAACAACCAAATTTACATCAGCTAATACCATTCCAAATGGTTAAAAGAAGTAGATTTTTTTTTTCTTTCCTCACATTTATTGTTAAATATTCGCGTAACTGCATTTCTTAATATTCACTACTGGTTTGTTGTGATGATTGTTCTTTCAAGCGAGATTTAGATCATCGGTCCCACTACTGGCTTTAAGCCGCACCGATTCAGATAGGTTTTATAGGTTTATGAAGTGAGATATGGCTTTTAGTACCGGCTTGCCAGGTGCAAGTCTTTTGAATTGACACCCGTAGGCGACCTGCGCGTCGTGATGAGGATGAAATAATGATGATGAATAAGACACATACACCCAGTCCCCGTGCCAGCGGAATTAACCGATTATGGTTAAAATTCCCGACCCTGTCGGGAATCGAACCCAAGACCCCTGTGACCATGGGCCATCACGCTAAGCATTTAGTCATGGAGCCGAACTTTATGGCGACGATGGGATAGGATAAGGCTAGGACTGGGAAGGAAACGATCATGGCCTTGATTAAGATACAGCCCCAGTCATCACCTGACGTAAAAATGGGAAACCACGGAACACTATCTACAGGGCTGCCGACGGTGGAGTTCAAACTCGTGTACCTGTAACAAAAATTATTTCAAGAACTCAACATAAATTTTCATTTACAGTTCACCGACCGACATAAATGTTGTCATAAATAGAAACTTGACGCGGAGGCGTGACAGCCGAGTGGTTCAGTCACTGGCTTCACACCAAGACGACTGCGGTTCGAACACAGGCCAATGCATGTAGGGTTTGAAAATGAAATGTAGCATCCCTGTAGTTCGAATTCTACGTAAAACAGGAGGTCCCGTGGCTATGATCGCGTTATCAACAATCACGTAAAACTACAGGCCCTTTTGCACCACAGTGTTGTAACAGATGATCGACGTTACTATATCCCTCCGAACTACAAATTTAGTAGCCCAATCATCGGGAGAAATTACCGATCGGCATTCAATTCAAACTATCAGCGACAAGAGTTTGTCACCTTGGAATGTATCAGTGGTTCCCACAGGCTTAGCTTCGGTGAATACGTGCGAACAGAGGGAGTATATTGCCTAGTGGAGTTGGTTTAGAAGTAAGCACAATTGTTAGGAAGAAGACTAAAATACGATACTCTAAAAACCACTGAAGCTGTGGTAACGAGATTCCGCAATTGTCTGTTCGAAGTGTTCAGCTGTAGCACGACTCTGGGCACGCTTCCGCTATTTACCGCCGCACTTTTAAGTTGCTACGGCCGAACCTTACCTCCAGTAGAATTTTTGAGTTAAAAACTGTTATAGCGCTTTGTTCGTACACTTTTATTTAATGAATTGTAAATCCTGTAGCCTACCTCAGAGGCAATGTATAAGAAGGCTAACTTGTTATTTTGACAATACAAACGAACTAATTAAATGGTTCACGTTCATATTAACAACATTATGAGAACTAAAGTTCACTTAATTTGTCGCACTTGGAGACGCGATCTTTGCGAAAGGACAGCTTATCACTGGGACAAAAACACGGTACGGCAGAGAAACAAGTGCAGGACTCACTTGCGAGCTTCGATAATTATTTTTAGGCAATGGAAGCTCTCAAAGGTTGTCCAAGAAAAAAATATAATGTGAGGGCTACAGAATATGATTTGATCCCTGGTTGAAACTTAGCATTATTGTATGTCGACATTAAACACGTCTTTTTCACCCCTGTTACAAATAAATTTGCAATGGTCTCCCGCATACTGTCGCATGTTCTTGCAAACGGGTCGCAGGTTTCTTCCCAGACAGAAAATCGTTTCTTATTTATCTTTCATAAACCTGACTTCAGCTCTCATTCGTCAAATGACTGCCGTGTTTTGAAAATAAAAATTTGGATCTCTCTGAATCAGCCTGTATCATTTGAAAATATCACATCCATTGCTGATAATACTGCTTAAACTATTCCATATTCACCAAAACTAATGAATATTTATTCGCTGAAGTAAAACATGGGTAGTGAGATTGTAAATGGGGACATGCGTACATAATTATCTTTCTATATCTTCACCGCACGGCTCGAAAGACAATGAAAGTAAATAGCCATTCACTCACGGCTTCTAATGCCGAGGAAGAGCGCACAGTTGGGAAACTCTGTGTGTAAAAGAAAAAGACCGTCATATAAAGTCGTACTCAGTCCGGCCCCGCGGTGTAGTGGGCAACGAGTCCGCCTGTCACCCGGCGGCCCCGGGTTCGATTCCCGACCGGGTCAGAGGTTTTTAATTGTAAATGATTAATATCCCTGGCCTGGGAACTGGGTGTTTGTGTCGTCCTTAACGTTACTTTCCTCACATTCAACACTCTACACTTCCTCAATTCCAAATACACGCAGGTTTATAGCATATGGTGCAAGTACTGGCAAAAAATCTCTAGAGGTCGACGCCACAAACAAATGTGATTATTTTATTTTCAAAAAAGTCGTACTGACCGATATATCTTAAAGATTCATTCAGTCTGTCATTATTATTAATTACATTGGATATTACTTACGCATACATGTTTCACTTAAGTGCATTGTATTCTTTGTATTAACATTATAAATATTATTTATTGTTAACACAACGTATATATTGGTATAGTTTTACCGTCATATATAAAACACTCTATTATGAGATGTTATTAAAATGAGCACTCTTTAAAGTGAATAAAATTAAAAATATGAACCTACGCGCTTTCACCCCCTTTATAATCCTAGTATGAAATGGCAAATATTTACTTAAAGTAAATATTCAAATTAAAGTTCAAACTAGCAGACTGAAGGACGTAAAAATAATTTAATATTTTTAATTTTAATTCACTTTAAAGACTTTAATTTCAATGACCTCTCATTATACAGTATTTTATATATGAAGATTTAATTATATCAGTGTATATGTAGAGTTAAACAGTTATTACTATTTATAATGTTGATTCAAATAACCCAACGCGCTGAAAGTAAAATATGACGAAACATGTATGCAATAGTATGTAATAAATAGTACTGGCAGACTGACCGAATGTTAACTTTTATTAAAGATATTTCATGTTCGCCAATTTTTTGTGGGGGCTTTTCACTGAAATTAAATATGACCGATGAGATGGCGAATGAATATAGTATTCTGATATCTTTACTCCCACGGCCCTGAAAACAATGACAAGGAACGTAACCGCACATTCAACTCCACGTTGCGGCTCCTAATGCCGAGGAAGCATGCTCACTTGTGTAAAGAGTAATATGGGGGCAAGAACTTACCTAGTTGGACGTACATCTTGGGCCGGACGTTCTCCTGCCAGCCTCCTCCACTAGCGTGCGCTGTAAGACAGCACAGGAAGATGCACAAGACATGCAGCTGCATGGTGGTTTTCTTTCACACTCACTGTACAAGTTGCAGCATGGTTGTTGCACACTACTTCACACTCGCATAGCGCTTCCCCGCTCGCTCGCTCGCTCACTAGCCCACTCGCACACGACCAGCCCGCGCGATGCCACTCCGAGAAGTGCGCCGCCAACAGCCCTCCAAGCCGTCCGTCGCGACGCAAGCGCCGCACAGCTGCAACGACACAAACACACACTAACACATCGATACCTTACATCCATTTCATTCAACATCATGCTTATGAAAGAACAGACTCCAGAACAGCATAAATACAGGTCGCTATAACATTTCAAAAATTTGTTCTTAAAATCTAACATGTGCAGCAATGCAGAATATATTACGTTCTGTACTTCAATGTTTGTAGACAGATTCTCAAAATTAGCAAGGAAATACACGTCGGCTGAGCCAGTAGCAGCGATTGGGAATTAAAAGTGTGGGGAGGGGGCAAAAGAATGCACAGACAACAAAAAGTACCCAGGTTTGTGGGATATAGCGGGGGCGGGATATACATAGAAACGTTTAAAATGCTACAAATTGTTTTTTTATGCTCTCTGAGAGAGGTAAAAGTTGACAGTTTACCAACTTAAGTACACTACTGTCCGTCTCTGTGGTGTAGTGGTTAGTGTGATTAGCTGCCACCTCCGGAGGGCCATGTTCGATTCCCGGCTCTGCCACGAAATTTGAAAAGTGGTACGAGGGCTGGAATGGGGTCCACTCAGCCTCGAGAGGTCAACTGAGTAGAGGTGGGTTCGATTCCCACTTCAGCCATCCTGGAAGTGGTTTTCCACTTCTCCTAAAGGCAAATGCCGGGATGGTACCCAACTTAAGGCCACGACCACTTTCTTCCCTCTTCCTTGTCTATCCCTTCCAATCTTCCCATTCCCCACAAGGTCCCTGTTTCGCATAGCAGGTGAGGCCGCCTGGGCGAGGTACTGGTTATTCTCCCCAATTGTCTCCCCCGACCCACAGTCTGAAACTCCAGGACACTGCCTTTGAGGCGGTAGAGGTCGGATCCCTCGCTGAGTCCGAGGAAAGCAGATTAAGAAAGAAAGAAGTGCACTACTAATAGTTTATTTGAGATTTTGATTTCGTACTATACAATACAATTTTCGCCAAAGGAACAATATAACACATGCATTACAATTACATAGAAGTACGGTGTGATTCATTAAAAATCATTTAGTATTAGATTAGACACTAAGAAACTAACAGACACTAAAGAGACTGCCAGACTGACGAAAGCACGCGGCAAGCAGGTGAATTATTAGTGCCCATGACCTTGGCAAAAAAAAAAAAAAATGTATATATACCCCTGCTACCCTTCCTCAGAGCACATGCAAAATTTCCACTACTTGCTGTGGCGCTATACAAATCGGTTAGCCACGACGAACGAAATGTTTTGCGTATCCGCTAATAATTCTGTTAATAATGAAAGAAAATTAGGAAAGAATTAGCTGATAATAAGACTTGTACAAATTGCTTTTTTTAATAATTCCTATGAAATGAAATGAAACGGCGTATGGCTTTTGTGCCGGGTGATCCCAGGACGGGTTCGGCTCTCCAGGTGCAGGTCTTTTGATCTGACGCCCGTAGGCGACCTGTGCGTCGTGATGAGGATGAAATAATGATTAAGGAAATTAACCAATGACTGTTAAAATTCCTTACCCTGCCGGGAATCGAACCCGTGACCCCCGTAGTCAAAGGCCAGCACGCGAACCACTTATCCATGGAGCCGGACAATAATTCCTGTAATTCCTAGTTTCAGCCGGATAAAATGGAATAAAAAATGTAATGTGTTCTCCACAAAGTGTGTGTGGGGGGGGACAGCCCCCTCTCGGCCCCCCGTATTCGCCGCTAATGGGCTCAGCAGCGAAATGAACTTGATTCACCAAATACGTTAATTTCCTAATACTTCTATCTTTCAAGAATTACATAGTGTAGTTTATTAAAATTATATTCTGAACATCTGTATTCCAATAGCAACACTGGATGACAGATAGGCTGACTGATTGATGATTAACTGATCGATTAATTAATTCTTTCTTTCTTAATTTTTACCGTACAGGGTTGATTTTTCCCTCGGACTCGGCGAGGGATCCCACCTCTACCGCCACAAGGGCAGTGTCCTGGAGCGTAAGACTTTGGGTAGGGGGATACAACCGGGAAGGATGACCAGTACCTCGCCTAGGCGGCCTCACCTGCTGTGCTGAACAGGGACTTTGTTGGGGAATGGGAAGATCAGACGGGATAGACAAGGAAGACGGAAGGAAGCGGCCGTGGCCTTCGGTTAGGTACCTTCCCGGTATTTACCTGGATGAGAAGTGGGAAAGCACAGAAAACCCCCCTCTAATCAGTTGATCTCCCGTTCCAGCCCTTGTACCACTTTTCAAATTTCGCGGCAGAGCTGGGAATCGAACCAGGGCCTCCGGGGATGACAGCTAATCACACTAATCACTACACCACTGAAGCGGACAATTAATTAATTAATTGCTTTAATTCATTAATTATTTGCAGCTCCGCTTTGGATCAATGCCGGCCCCGTGGTGTAGAGGTAGCGTGCCTGCCTCTCGCCCGGAGGCCCCGGGTTCGATTCCCGGCCAGGTCACGAATTTTTCTCTCGACCTGAGGGCTGGTTCGAGGTCCACTCAGCCTACATGATTAGAATTGAGGAGCTATCTGACGGTGAGATGGCGGACCCGGTCTCGAAAGCCCACGGCCGAGAGGATGCGTCGTGCTGACCACACGGCCCCTCGTAATATTTCAAGGGCGTTAAGTGCCGTGGGCGGGGGGGGGGGGAGGGAGGGTTGTGGATCAATTTTGTAGAATGTCCAACTCCGGATCTGAAGATCGCGGTTTCAAACCCCCTAGAGGCAGTCGCATCTTGAAGGTAGAAAACAAGTTAATTAGGCAATCCATTTTGTACGATGTAAAAGTACTCTGGTGATACAACTGTACCTTCTTCTTCTTTTCCTACCGCTTTTCCCACATCTGTTGGGTCACGGGTACGAACTACATGTGGATGTAGCCCTGTTTTACGACCGGATGCCTTTCCTGACGCCAACCCTATATGGAGGAATGTATTGCGTGTTTCTGTGGTGTTTGGTAGTGTGGTACGGTATGTTGTCTGAATATGAAGAGGAAACTGTTGGGACGGACATAACACCCAGTCCCCCAGCCAGAAGAATTAATTAGAAGGGATTAAAATCCCCAACACGGCCGGAAATCGAATACGGGACCCTCTGAACCGAAGGTCAGTGTGCTGACCATTCAGCCAAATAGTCGGACGGTGATACAACTTTACCCCATAAAATAAAATGAAACTCATCTAGAGATCGCTCAATAGAGTTCTGATTTATCCGCCATCCGCCAGAGTAAAAGCGAAATGTCGAAACTGACACGCAGGCAGCCCAAATGGCTTCACATTAAAATGCTTGCATATGGCAGCTGAGGTTAAGGGTGTGACTTGTATGTAATTTTACAAGTCCTTCATGCACTGACCAGGATCTGAACGCCGGTCACCTTGATGAGACGTCAGTGCTGATGTCACTCCGTTATGATGCTCTCTCTTTAAGTATGACCCAACGTTAGTAACAATTTTCTGTATTAAAAGAATGTATCATTACGTGTTACTTACTAACTCACTTTGAAAACGGAGTGAATACAATATTTTAAAATGTCTTGAGGTCAGTGTTGACCCATCAAACAGCAGAAGTAGCTCTATTCTCTCACAACTCCACCAGTGCATCAGTTATCATGTGTCTGCCTCGGGATTCGTGGCTCACAGAAGATTAGGAAGCGCCTGGATTGAAAGGTTGGACAAATAATTACTTAGAAAAACTTTTAATAATAATGTTATTTGCTTTACGTCCCACTAACTACTTTTACGGTCTTCGGAGACGCCGAGGTGCCGGAATTTAGTCCCGCAGGAGTTCTTTTACGTGCCAGTAAATCTACCGACACGAGGAGAAAAACTTTTAAGATAAAACATTTCTTTAGCCCCACCCCTTTTTGTTTTGTTTAAAATTGACAGATAGAGAATCCGAAAGAATAACAAGCCAATAGAACAAATTGTTAATGAGTTCGTCATCCCTAACAATATAAGGGACTTAGAAGTCCGAACATCAGGTACAAAAACTTGCAATAATTAGCAGGCAGTTGCTTTACATTGAAAAGAGCCTTTTCAACCAATCACTACTGATCTGCATTTAGAGCAGTCGCCCAGGTGGCAGATTCCCTATCTGTTGTTTTCCTAGCCTTTTCTTGAATGACTTCAATTAAATTTGAAATTTATTGAACATTTCCCTTAGCAAGTTATTCTAATCCATAACACTCCTTCCTATAAAACAATATTTGCCCCAGTTTATGTTCTTGAATTCCAACTTTATTTTCATACTCTGATATTTAATACTTTTACAGACACCAATCAAACTTATTCGTCTACTGATGTCATTCCACGCCATCTTTCCAGGAACATACCACTTAGTCCAGAAGCTCGTCTTCTTTCTCCCAAGTCTTCCCAGCCCAAACTTTGCAACATATTTGTAACGTTACTCTTTTGTCGGAAATCACCCAGAACAAATCGATCCTACACAGTATTCCACTGATAACCATCTCCGCTTCCTTAAACTTCATCCGTGCTGCATTTACCAGATCCCACACATCCCCAACTACGTTGGTACTTATACCTGCTTGCCTTACATTGTCGGTACCAACGTGAAAACCACCTTTTCATGTCCCTCCTCCTTCTGTTATACTTTCTTCAAAATCTGCCTCAACCTGATTCCTTGATAACACTCTACCCTGGTTTCCTTTCCTCCATACACTTCCCCACATGTCTAACAATGGAATCTCCCATGACCAGAGCCTCAACCCTACCCACCTAATTTAATCCCCTCCCCTCTTGGTCAGCCCTATCTTTCCTGACAGCTGCAGAAGCTACTTCCTCGTCCCTTTTCTCCCCCTCCCCCGCCATGACCCTGTTACACCTGTATTTTCCTATCCTCTACTCTACATCACCCTTTCCTACCTTTTCGTTTCCTCCTACTTCCACACTTCTCAGCAGCAGATCCCTGTTTCTCATCTTCTTTCTGTTGTTCTACCTGCGGTGACTCGAACCGATTTCTCACAGACACCTGTCCTGAATTCTGATCCTGAATAGAACCCTTAGTCTGCAATCTCCTTCCCCTTAGAACATTCGATCACCTGTCTTCTACAATTCCCCCCTTTCCTTCCCATCCTTCTTTTATACCTACTGTATCCTGTACATTGCTTGAGGGAGGCCTACCTTCCTTCTTGTCTTCTGACAGAATCCTAATTATCTCCCTCAAACTCTCCAACTCCTCCCTCATACTGTACTCCTTAATGCCTGGCCACACTCACAGTTCCTGCACTTGTACTCCTTAACCATTCTTTACGGAATAATGAGAATAAAAGGAAAAATAAATAACATTATGTGCAAAAAACAAAAGGAAAGAAATATCGTCTTGGATAGTACACAAATATCACACGATAATAAGGTAATTAATATACTACTACACTACAATACTACTTACTCGAACTATATTCTTATCCTACAACAACCTTATTGCTCTTGACAGGTACAAAATTTATAAGAGCTCGATTTGCTCGGATCATTTACACTACATGCGAGTCTGCGCTCCAAATATACCATAGCCCAGCCTCCCAGAGGCATCAATTTCTTATGGCGCACTCAAGTTCCACCTGACGACCTATCGGTTGTCCTCACCTTAAAGCATTTATACACAGTTGCCCCGATGTGGGCTTATCTATTATTCAACAGTTATATAATTCACTGTTCCCAAAGGGAACTAACACCAGAAACAATTGCCGAATAAACAGGGGCATAATTACCCATACTACATGGCCTTAATGACAAAAGAAAATGGTTGCACATAACCGACCATAAACAAAATGCAAGGAGGCAAAGCTCCTTCTATAAATTGTTAAAACCCTAAGTGGGCTTACGGTCCGAAGATACATAGGCTAACCCTATGCTACGCCGGGGTGACTAAAGAGGAAACATTAATGCCAAGACAAGATTTAAGAAATTTAGGGGTTGAAAGCTTTAGTAATCCAATACAAGGTTGAATGGGAAAGGACAGAGGGTAATCACTCTTTGTTCCCTTGCATTACATATATTTCCCAGTAGGGAGTAGAATCCGAGTTCTCAGACTTAACGAAAACTCTACATTTAAAACGCACCAGATTATAAAATTACATTGAATGAAAAGAGGTTGAAACCTTCCCCTCAAACTACCCGCAGGAGCTATCACATGTCTGATAAAATCTACCATTACCTTGAGCCGCTGGATCTTCCTCACGCAGGCCTCGCCCCTGCCTCCCTACGTAACGTCGCACTCCCCAAACACTGGTGCAATTCAGACAAGACGGCCCTAAAATGCCCTTCTCTTACAGTACCACAAGAGAAAGATTCCAGAAGTCTTTACTGATAGGCTGGATTCCTACAAACACCCCCGGTTTTTACTGTAATTGGCTGGAGAAAATATTTCCAAGTATTTGATAGGTTGATTACAAGCGAGGAGAATCCAGCTGAAGTTCTGACAACTTCGGTACATTAAACAAAAACAATCCTCAGAACCAGCTATACATACTTCAAAAATCAAAATTACTCTATGAAATAATTAGAGTTTATTCCGCGAGAGGGAGCAAACAAACCGATGGTAGAGACATCTAACTAAGGAACACAAAAGTTTCTGGGAGGTCACAAGTTCAAGTTTGTTTACATAGACGGCCTTAGAGAAGGCGCGCGGTTTCAACAGCCGGTGAAGGTGTACCCCTGATATAATAATAATAATAATAATAATAATAATAATAATAATAATAATAATAATAATGCTATTTGTTTTACGTCCCAGTAAATACTTTTACGCCAGCCCAGCATAATAACGTATTTGCCTCTCACCCGAAGGTTCTGAGTTCGATTCTCGGATAGGTCATTGATTTTTGCAAGTAGCTTTACGTTGCACCGACACAGATAGGTCTTATGGCGACGATGGGACAGGAAAGGGCTAGGAATGGGAAGGAAGCGGCCGTGGCCTTAATTAAGGTACAGCTCCAGCATTTGCCTGGTGTGAAAATGGGAAATCACGGAAAACCATCTTCAGGGCTGCCGACAGTGAGGTTCGAACCCACTATCTCCCGAATACTGCATACTGGCCGCACTTAAGCGACTGCAACTATCCAGCTCGGTCATTGATTTTTACTTGAATCTGAGGGATGGTTCGAGGTTCACTCAGCCAACGTGATTACAACTGAGGAATACACCGACTAGGGTTCTCTAAAGACTAGGTATGCTCGCTCGCCATTATGGTTCATTCCTGCACAGCGTTGGTAAGGCCGTTGACCACCCCAGCCTTGTATATGACTCTTTCTTACCGTTCTCCGCGCTAGAAAATAATGCTAAACTAACATACTGTAAAAATACTCATTCTCAGTACTACTCAAACGGTTACTCAACATAATTATTAGTATATTTCGTACATTAATGTGTAATTTTTACTCGAGACGGTGATTGTAAAAGCAAGGTCGTTGATAATTTGCCATTTAACAATCAAACAAACTAGGCATGTACTCCCACTGGAGCAATGTTAGAAAACAATGGCTCACTAATAAATCGGTTTATTATTATGATTATTGATAAACAGAATAGGTTGTTCGTAAGCTATGCGCCGCGGTACCGTCAAATGAAATGAGGGACACCGTTGTATTGATATAGGCTACTGTCATTCTTAAATCGTGGAATTTGACGTGTTAATCGGTATACATTGTGATAGAAGCTTTTGATACCACACGATCTCAGTCGGTATTTCATACCTGTGTGAAACTGATTCAGCGCTATTCTCAATGTTGTCGAAATAATAAGAAAAAATATTCTTCGAACAAAAATAACGCTTAAATGTGATGTACGAAGACGAACACATCCAAATAACTGGGATTCTTTAAGTTTATTTCTTTCTTCTAAAATTTAGATCCATTTTCTTATTTACCAGTATTTAAAAAAGACACCCCATGTGCCAAATGAACTTAATTTTTGGTGTTAGGAATTTCATCAGCTTATGCAGTTGTAATGAACAGAGAATTTTAGTTTATTCAACCGAACATTCATGAAACAAATGTTATGTTATTATAAATTACATTCAGGAAGAGAATAGAAATAGAGTGACTACTTCTATAACTGAATCTTCTCTCCCAACCTGAAGTATTGCACTGATAATCAGTTACCAGTGATTGTAAGGGGAGTGACCCACGAGCTGTGGATAATATTGAAAAACGTTTTACTTTGGCAAAGTTAACAGTACTTTTCTTTTACGGAGATTCCTCTGGTTTCAAGAGAAGTAGTATGATTTATCAACACGACTCACCTTATTAAACTTCAAAGGGTTTCAACATTGGTCAACTTGCTCAGGCAGCACATTTAATAATATATATGATATTTAAGTAATATTTTACAAATTTACTGTCTCCATTTATTACAGTATGTACAAAACAATAACATTCCATTCCTTGTTTACATTTTATTTTATTTTCCGAAGCAGTCCCACATATTCCTTGTTTACATTTTCTCTTCTTTTCCGAAGCAGTCGCATATATTTCACCTCGTTTCCGTACATTCTCGTTGAAGTCCACAACAGCATAGGATCGATTTTTGAAGAAGTTTCTAACCTTTCTTTCTCTTTTAAATTACTGCACGTTGGAGAACATGCACTGGTACATGTACCATCAAAATTTTTCTCTAATACAAGATTTACACCACTTTGTATTATATAATGCCTATAGTCCCTAGAGAAGACTTCACAGTCTTTAAAAAAGACATCCCACTTCACAATTTGGTTTATTCAGACCACCCATTTAAAAAAAAAAATGTAGAAATGTTTCAGAGCTTGAGTCAGAAAGCTGATAGTTTAAAACCTTTCAGCATATAGGCCTACCACAGATCTTGGTTTTCAATAATGCATTTGTTTTACTACCACCAATTACAAAATATTAGAATCATCCCGTAACACCAGCGTTAAAAAAATTATTTCTGTCATATGAAGTTAGTTTTGACAAATATTGTAACTGTGGTGTTTGGATGTTGAACTCCTGTTGCCGGACTTTGGGGACAGAACTGAATATTGATGATCAGTGTGACTGAATTAAGGGTGTAGTAATGTCAGTGGGAGCTGGATGCAGGTTTTAGTCAGCAGTTGGAGTAGAAGGTGTAGCAGAGGCAGTGGAGGCATAATGCAGATCAGAAGGGTATTAAACAACCTGTATCCCGCAGTAGAGACATTACTACAATTAGGTGCAGAACAACTCACCATTATGTAATAAATATCCACACAAATATAGCACTATTCTGTCCATGCACGCGGCGATTAAAGCAATACATTCAACGTGACGAAGATAGCGCTCGTAGGAGTTTGATCACATGGCCCATTGTACATGTATGAACCAAAATGGCGACTAAGCATACCCATCTTATAGAGCCTTAACACCGACGGTGAGATAGCAGTCCCGGTCTAGAAAAACCAAACCAAGAATGATGGTAAAAGGGTTCGCTGCAATGAATATGTGCTGCCTCAAAATCTGCAGGCCTTCGAACTGAGCGGCTGGACTTGGTAGCCCTATCAGGGGTATAGCGCCATGTGGTTTGGTGTGGTTTGGTTTGGTCTGGTTTGGTTTGGTTAACTACTTTTACGGTTTTAGGCGGCGCTGAAGTACTGGACGTTCGTCACACCAGAGTTCTTTTATGTCCGGTAAATCTGGAGAATTCGAACACTTTCAAAATGCCACCGGACTGAACCGGGATCGAATCACCAACTTGAACTCGAGAAGCCAGCACTTTATCATTTGAGCCAATCATCCAGCTATAGGTAGATGTAATCAGCTTAACATGTAAAGTATAACGTGTCTTTTCATTTACATGTTTTAGAGTGTTATCGAGTACCGTATTGTAATCTTCCCCATTTTCTTCTATTCTGGCTGATAATTTAATACCAACAGAACTCAAATGCCAATCAATCAATCTATCAATCAATCAATCAATCAATCAATCAATCAATCAATCAATCATTACTACTATTAACAATAATTATAATACCGGGCGAGTTGGCCGTGCGGTTAGGGGCGCGCAGCTGTGAGCTTGCATCCGGGAGATCGTGGGTTCGAGTCTCACTGAGGGCAACCCTAACGTTTTTTCTTTCAAAAGTCGACAACTGCATGAAAAGTACCTTAGTTTATATATATTTGTCTACACTCTAAAGGTATGATACCGTGATTTGAGTCCCGTTGGTGGTAAAAAAAGTACCTCCATCAGAATGTTGGCCAGCAAAGTAGGAGAGGAGGTATACCAATTTCTAATCACTACATTGCGTGCCAAAAACCTGGATTCAATACCTTAACTCTCCGCTGAGTTCATAGGGAGTGAGGTCATATGACGCTGTTGGTGGTCATTCGTACGTCGGATGGAGACGTTAAGCCTTGAGCAGACCTCTGATGAGGTTTACGTCAGAAAGGGTCGTAAAAACTTTCACTTCATCCTCGACCCGTAGAGAAACAGGTAAGTGTTGGACACACACACTTTAGCAAGGCATGAGTCTTTTCAAAGTTGTTGTTTTTTTTTTTTTTTTTTTTTTTTTTTTTTTTTTTTTTTGTATCAAATGTTCCATCTGGTATTTGAAGTACAGAAATGACATTGAAAAGACTTGTACATTAACAGATGTAGACTAAAACAATTCATGCCGTTACGGGCTTTTGAAAAAGCAAGTCTCCTCAATTATGAGTACTCCACCCAGCCGGTCACAAATGCATGCAACGGTTAACTAAGAAGTTCCTAGATGATAGAAAGCAAAAGAAGTAGTGTATATTTTTCTTACGAGACTAGTGACGGAAACTGTTCTATTTCCAATACTGGGGTTTGCAAGAACCGTGACGCAAAAGGAACGTACAACGGTGACTTGTAAAAAGAATATTGAAAGTCCAAAGGCCCCGCAAGGAGACGTAAACCACCCTGGAAGGGTTGTTGAGAGACCAAAGCTATCCGTAGCCAGGCACTTGAGACACCAAGAGTGTTCTTCACCGAGTGAAGCTTCCCGAGAGACGTTTCAAGAGGCAGCTAGGTCTCAGGTGTTGAATACGACAGTCTGCAAAGTTATGCATGATATAGTTCACTGGCTGTCATCAGCACATGAACCTGAAATGTTGTAATGTATGCAGAGTGATTAGACCTTCTGGATTATTGCACTATCGGCCTTAGATGATGGCGGCATTGGAACTCTGCCCTGAAAAATATATTTTTTTGAACACGATGGTAAGCCTATCTTCGCATATGTCTCACATTTACCACTCTGTAACATCAGCGATATTATCGGGATTCGACCCTATAACTTTATCGCAAGAGGCCAGCAGCTAACCAAGTACACATTGCTCTGAAAATACCGGTTGGAGCTCACACGTTTGAAAGTGTCTTATTTAAGGCAGAACATTAGTGCGCTGCTTAAAAGGGATACCAAAATATAGGAAACAACACTAAACTAAACTACTACTTTTCCTGACCTGTTCCTCAATTTCTTGGGGTCGGTACTTTGCGCGGATTTGGCCCAGTTTTACGCCCGGATGATATTCGGGGTAATCTCAAAGCAGGAAAGAACCAGATCAAATAATTAAATACCTTACCTACTGGCCTCCTTAATCACCTGCCTCCATTCATCTCGGTCCTCAGCTTTCCTTCTCCAGCATTTAACTCCCATCTTTCTAAGGTCGTCTTACACATCGTCAATCCATCTGTTCCTGTGCCTTCCTCTCCTCTTCTTTCCTTCCTTCCACTTTTCCTATAAATAACTTTTTGACAGTACGGGTTTCTTCCATTCTCTTAACGTGACCAGCCCACCCAATTCTTCCTTGCTTGATTTTAACCACAATATCCGACTGGCCAAACAATCCTTGCAACTCTACATTTGTTCACATTCTCCATCTATCATGATCTCTAACTGCTCCAAATATCTTTCTCAATACCTTCCTCTCCCACCGTAACAGCCACTGCTCTTCTCTGGCGGTCATCACCCAGCATCCTGAACCGTACATCACTTCTTAGTACTGTTGCGCATATTTTTATTTTCGTATTCCTGCTAACATTTCTTGATTTAAACATATGTTGCAAGGCGTAAAAGCATCGGTTCCCACTTGTTATCCTTTCCTGTATTTCCACAGAGGTTTCATTTCCACTTTTTTTTTATTGAGCCTTGATATTTGAAAGTTGAAACACTTTGATAATCCTTCCCATGTAGCCGTTTTCTCTCGCCTAATCGTCACCAAGTTATCCAATTTTACTTTAGGCAGTCTTAAGGTATCTGTAACAATTTTCTTTTTACGACGCAGGTGAGTCAATACTACGCCCAACCCCCAACATGGAGGACCAGGTATCACTCTTAGACCTGTCCGGGTTGGGTGGCCCTACCACGAGCATATGATCCCACCGGCATAGCTCTAAGGACTATTTCAACACGCAAGTCTCCAAAACATCCGTCAAAATGTATTTGACCTTCGTAAAGGTGGTGATAATTTTGTGAGGTCATCATATACCTGGGATATCATATTAATGATGACTGGGACCTTGCTCATGAGATCCCATGCAGAACTGAGCATGCCAGAACTTCTTTTCAGAAACTTTTGACAAGCCGTAATCTTTCCAATACACTACGGACACGACTACTCCGGTACTGCGTTTTAAGCTTCCTATTATACGGCGTTAAGGTATGGATACTAACTGAGACCCTGTACAAGAGATTGCAAGCGTCTGAAATATGGACGTACGAAGGATGCTGAAGATACATTGTACAGCTAAAATGACCAATAAAGAAGTTTTGCACAATAGGAACAAAGAACCAGAAATTCTCACTACCAACAAAAGAAGGAAGCCTAGCCTACTTAGGTCATATGATGCGGAACATTAAATACCACTTTCTACAAGTAATACTCCAAGGGGAAATTGATGGAAAACGTGGTCCGGGGCGAAGTAGAACATCGTGGCTAGGCAACTTCAGCCAGTGGTTTGGGGTAACGAAGCTTACTCTATTCAGAACAGCTATAAACAAACAGCAGATCATGCTACTGGTCGCCAACGTTCTGCGAGGACATGGCATATGAAATGAAATGACGTACAGGCTTTCAGTGCCGGGAGTGTCCGAGGACAAGTTCGGCTCGCCAAATGCAGGTCTTTCTATTTGACACCCGTAGGCGACCCGCGCGTCGTGATGAGGATGAAATGATAACGAAGATGTTACATAAACCCAGCCCCCATGTCAGCGAAATTTACCCATTATGGTTAAAATTTCCGACCCTGCCTGGAATCGAACTCGGGACCCCTGTGACCATTTAACCATGGAGCCGGACATGGCACATGAAGAAGAAGAAGAAGAAGAAGAAGAATATACCCTTCTTTGCGCCAACCCTACTTGAAGGGATGTATTCAGTATTACGCGTTTCTGTGGTGATTGTGGTATGTTGTGTATAAATGAAATGTCGTATGGCTTTTAGTGCCGGGATATCCCAGGACGGGTTCGGCTCGCCAGGTGCAGGTCTTTCTATTTGACTCCTGTAGGCGACCTGCGCGTCGTGATGAGGATGAAATGATGATGAAGACAACACATACACCCAGTCCCCCTTCCCATTGGAATTAACCAATTAAGGTTAAAATCCCCGACCCGGCCGGGAATCGAACCCGGGACCCTCTGGAACCGAAGGCCAATACGCTGACCGTTCAGCCAAGGAGCAGCAAAGTTATTTAACACTGATGGTATTTAGTTATTAGCAGGGCCAGGATTTTTATGACCTAAAAATGTTTTAAAAATTATGGCAAAAATCCAGTAAAATGATCCGAAAACTAAAAAAAAACTACTTTAAAATGAAACTTTACAATCAATTTAGTTTTTACAATTTTTTTAAGTTGCATCGACACAGATAGTTCTTATGGCGACGATGGGATAGGGAAGGACTAGGAATGGGAAGGAAGCGGCCGTGGCCTTAAGTGAGGTACATTACCAGCATTTGCCTTGTGTGAAAATGGGAAACCACGGAAAACCATCTTCAGCACTGCCGACAGTGGGGTTCGAAACCACCATCTCCCGAATACTGGATACTGGCCGCACTTAAGCGACTGCAGCTACCGAGCTCGGTCCTCGTCCGCACTTAAAGTTGAGCTAAATGCTTAAACGTGCAAATGCTTCAAAATCCTCAAATGACCCAGAAAGTATACAGTAGTCTAATAAATTCCATAAAATGACCAAATAATGACGTATAATTTTAGAAAATGACCTAAAATACAAAATGACAAGAAATAACCAAAACTGACCTCATAAATTAGCATTTCCACAGTGTGGGAACTATTATAAGGATTTATGTACAAGTTAGCAATGTCTGTTGTGAACCAATTAAAAAATGATATGTCAAAACCTTAGCCCTGGTTATTAGTCATTGGAACTGCAGATTCTGTATCCGCATCTCCTTACCTTCTTCTTATCATCGTGATCACAACAGTTGCACTTAATTTTCCTGTATCATACCGAATAAGATAGCGGCGTTGGAATTTAAAACTTACGACGATCTTATCCAAACCAAACCACTATTTTTTTCCATTTAAAGATGTTACTGCCTTCAAATTGGGGACTCATTTTAACTACTGCAGTTGAATTTGATGACCTTCGTTACAACATGTTTCCTTCCATTGTGAGAGAACTATGTGGCATACTTAGGATTGACAATACCGGTACAGTCTCACATCTTACTATGCATAATAGAAAGTCAGCTTGCATGAATGAATGCACAGACACGCAGAAGCCAGTTGGTGGTTCCCGCTATACTCATTGTTTCCTTCCTCTGAGGAGCATACCAAGCCAGTTGCTTTACACGTCAAGGGACAAAGCCGCACCACCACACCTGTACTCCTTGTGGGTGAGGAGTATATAATCTAAACCAAACACCATGGCGCAACAACCCCGAAGAGCCATGGTCTACCAAGCGACCGCTGCTCAGCCCGAAGGCCTGCAGATTACGAGGTGTCGTGTGGTCAGAAGGCCGAATCCTCTCGGCCGTTATTCTTGGTTTTCTAGACCGGGGCCACTATCTCACCGTCAGATAGCTCCTCAACTGTAATCACGCAGACTGAGTGGACTTCGAACCAGCCCTCAGATCCAGGTACAAATCCCTGACCTGGCCGGGAATCAACACGAGGCCTCCGGGTAAGAGGCAGGCATGCTACCCCTACACCGCGGGTGCGGTGAGGAGTATATAACACTTCCACAGTATCCCCTGATGTCGTAAGAAGCGACTAGAAGGGTTATCCCCAGAGGCCGGCTACTTCGGAGCATGGGTTGACAACCACGACACCGCTAGCAGAGTCTGGCACTGTTTCCACTTACTTGTGCCCCCTTTCTATCAGTCCGCCTCCGAAGCGTAATGGTTAGAGCAATTACTTGGCATCCTCGAGAGGGAAATGATTATTCACACAGACAGCATTAATGCGTGGATTGAGGATCAGTCAAAAAGAAAGTAACAGTGACGATTAGTAGATTAGGGAAAACCACGGGAAATATTTTCCACAACGGTCGGAAGAGGAACAATGGCACAAAACGGCGCACTAGCCATCAGCGTCTTGGAAAGGTGTAGCAATCCAACTGATGATCCCACTGCTACACTGAGGCGAAACGCTGGTAATTTCACGATTAAAAAGGCCTAAAGAGACTAAACTACTTTTTCGGTTTTCGGAGATGCCGAGGTGTCGGAATTTTGTCCCGCAGGACGTGCCAGTAAATCTATCGACATGAGGCTGACGTATTTGAGCACCTTCAAGTACCACCGGACTGAGTCAGGATCGAACTTTCCAAGTTGGGGTCAGAAGGCCAGCGCCTCAACCGTCTGAACCACTCAGCCCGGCAGTGGAGAAACAACGTGGAATAATATTAGTAGAGGAATACGTCTCAATGGAGTTTTTAAAAGTAGAAAACAATTTAATATGAAGATAAAGTTGTAATTCAAGAGGTTAAATTGGGGAATTCGGGATTGGAATATTTTACCCATGGAAATGTTCGACTAATTTCCAACTTCTTTGAAATCGTTTAAGAAAAGGCTAGGCAAAGAACTAATTAGGGGAATACTTGGCCATAGCCCTAAATGCAGATCGGTGGTGAATGATGATTCGCAGGCAAATAGGAGCCAGATCACGCAGCCACGTCACTGATAGCTAAAGGCTCCTGAAGCAGTGATGGTTAGTGAAATTTCTATAATTGATCCTTCTTAGCTAAACTATGAAGCAGGTAGAGAACACTGCAATGGATAACTAATCCGATTAAATAGCAGCACGTGCATGGCGGAACAAACTAATCCTCAATTCAAACGTCTACACACCCTCCTATCACCACCGTGAGACATGCAGTAGAACTGAACTTCACCGACGTATAGGGATAACTGAATACAACAGGACTTCGATGTGGTTACGTCGTGGACATGAACGCTGCCACAGGAATTGAATAGAATAAAACTTCAATATACGTAGGCAAGTCAATAAGTATCTGCAATTTTGCTCTAATTGTCTTTAGGTTGGCTCTATGGCGTCGTGTGCTCACCAGCCGCTAGATGGCACCGTTGTCTACTAGTGATGGGACATTCGATTCATTTTACTGAATCGATTCATTTTATTCCGTTCACGTTACTGAACCGATACAGTGATCCGATTCACGGCACATTAGAGTCACCGCTCCTACTGCATCTGTGTAGTATGTAATGGTAAGACAGCAGCAACAGCATTCATTGTTCGCTGCTGCCATCTGGTCTTCATAGGATGAACTCCTTTCTTAGAAAAAAAATGCTAGTCACTCTAATACATCGAAGGTTTCCGGCGACGCAGGATGGGAAAGGTCTTGGATTAGGAAGGTAGCAGCCATGGCCTTAATTAACGTACAGTCCCAGGATTTCCTGGTGTAAAAATGGGGAAACTACGGAAAACCATCTTAACGGCTGCCGACTGTGGGATTCGAACCCACCATCCCCCGAATGCAAGCGCATAGCTACGCGATACTAACCGCAAGTCCAACTCGCTAAGTCATTTTTGAAAATATGTACTGTATTTTTCTATCAGGAGAGGATTTTTTAAATCGTCATATTTTGTATGGGCTACCCGAGATGTACAGTAGCCCACTGGTTTTTTGATTCAACATACTGTTGGTTAAGTTACTGCGTCAGTCGGCTCACTTACTGTCCACATATTATTGAAGTCTTGTGCAACGATGTGACATACGAACTGAGACAATACTGAGCCGTTCTTCCCAATATAAAACAGGTACTGTACTTTTGAGTGGTCATGAGCATGACTCATAGTCATAGGGCAAGCTAGAGTCGAGTTTAATTAATTGTCAAATGTCAACTAAGTTATAATACTAAGATTCATTAAACTAATGAATAGTATAACCTAATAGCCTACCTACTTATTAGCTACTTTAGAATTATGTTTTGACTACCTTTTTAACACTGAAAATAAATTCATCTATTATTTAAACCTCCCTGTAAGAAGAGGACAGTGAATGCAAGTGGGTATTATTTTCAAATAAGCTGAGCTCGGGAGTCCATTTAGCGTACGATTCTTTCAGTGTACCATGACTCTTCAGAGAAAGCCCGGCTCTCCGCCAGTGTCCACTGTCCAGTGTGCCGATAAGGAGCCGTGTGTATCTTGTGTCTCACTGAGCCGTGCTCGGTCACGATTCTTTCGGTGTGCCATGGCTCACTGTATGTCTCGCTGCAGCGGAAGCTCGGCTCTCCGCCACCCGCCAGTGTCCAGTGAGCCGATAAGGAGCCGTGTGTGTGTCTTGTGTCTCACTGAGCCGCGCTCGTTCACGATTCTTTCGATGTGCCATGATTCACTGTCTCGCTGCAGCGGAAGCTCGGCTCCCCGTCAACGGCCAGTGAGTGCGCTACTCAGCACTGTCCGCTGGGAGTAAGCTGAATCGTGTGCCGTCAGCTCGTCGTTCCTGTGAATCGATTCACTCGGACACTTGAATGAATCGATACACTGCTTCGAATCATGCATTCAGTAGGCAACACTATTGTCTACGTCTGCGGTAGGTTTCAGCGTTATCACGTAAAGTTGGCTGCGCCACTCTCTGTTTGCATAAAGGAAGAACAGCGTTCTGTAATCCATTTTTTGTGGTCTGAGGGTGAACCAGGAGTGAAAATTCATAGAAGACTTTAAGCACAATATGCGGACAATGTTTTACCATAGTGAAGTGTTAACCTGTGGATTGAACAGTTCAAAAGGGGTCGCACGTACGTGAAAGTTGAGGAAATATCCGGGCGTCCATCTGCAGCCGTAACTGTTGCCAACATTGAACAAGTGCGTGATATGATCCTGAATAACAGACGAGTAACAGTTGACGACATGGCAAACCATATGCACATTAGCCATGGTTCTGCATATGCAATCATGCATAACAGGCTTAACTTTCACCAAGTCTGTTCGAGATGGGTTCTGAAACAACTCAATGAAGAGCGGAAGCACAATCGTGTGAGAATCTGTCAGCATCAACTGGACCGTCATGCTAACGAAGGCGAAACGTTTCTGAAACGGATCATCACTGGAGATGAAACATGGGTTCACCACTTTGAACCAGAGAGCAAACGTCAGAGCATGGAATGGAAGCATCCCGAATCCCCAGTCAAAAATAAATTTATGAGTCTGCATGAAAAGTGATGCCAACAGAGGTTTGGGACTCCTGGAACATTACCAGGAAAAGGGGGAACAGTAAACAGTGAACGTTACAATGATATGCTGGTAAACAAGCTGAAACCCTGCAATTCGCAAGAAACGCAGAGGCCGATTGTCGGAAGGAGTTCTTTTGTTGCATGACAATGCGCGTACACACTGCTCAACCTCTTCGTATCCTGCGTTTCGACGGGTTAGAGCATCCTGCGTACAATCTCGATCTTGCCCCGTTGGATTACCATCTGTTTTGTCCACTTAAAAATGCTCTAAGAGGCCGTCGATTCAGGCCCGATCAACAGTGAAGGAAGCGGTGTATACGTGGCTTGCTGCACAACCAAAAACCTTTTTTTTTTTTTTTTGCAGAGGGTATCGGAAAGTTGTGAAACGGTGGACCATATGCATTGAAAATCAGGGTGACTATGTTGAAAAATTATATCAATAAAAACTGTGTACTCTTTTTGTTGTAGGTAACGTAAGGGTGTATTCTGCTCGAAGGCAGGTCCGAACCTCCGCAGAGGTGTGCCTGAGCCGGAGTTTACGTACGGTAGAGTGGCCAGTTCGTTTCCGCTCCTCCATCCCCTTACCTCACCAACAGCGCGTGGTAACCCATCCAAATCTTGACCACGCCCAATGTTGCTTAACTTCGGAGATCTCACGGGATCCAGTGTTTCAACACGGCTACGGCCGTTGGCTTTCATACTAAATTATAAGAACTGATTGCAGGTACTTATTGATTTGTCCTCGTAGCTTTGATATACGAGCACCGCCATCGGTGGTCGCAGTGGCTAGCACGTGGCAACACAGCTCGTTCGCTAGTGGATTCTTGAAGACGAGAAATTCCATCACGCGTTCATATCGACATGCTCCCCAAAACATCTGATGAGCACAACAGGCTATTTTGCATTAATACTGTTACGAAGAAAACACTGATTGTTTCATTGAAATAATATAACTTAATAGAGGATGACCCAATTACCACACACACTCACACACACACAATTATACTCCACAGTATCGACGGGGTGCAGCCGGAGTATGAATGTTCTACTTTTGCCTTCCAAAAATTTACGAAGACAACAGACAATAGAAGCCGAGATCATCACGCCCCCGCAGGTCGGCCGGTAGCTCTCAAGTCTGACTCATTCGAAATACTGAAAGGGGCTTCGAGACGACTGTCAATAGCATTATCACGTAATGATAGGAAATTTCATGCGCACACAACGTATACCACACACAGCCCTACGAACAAGTTTTTATACAGGATGGTTTTCAAAACGACCCCATTTCCGTCTGGTAGCAGATAGGAAGGCGCGACTGCGTTCTAAATATGAACAAAAGCTGGGAGATTCACTTACCGGCATTTGCTAACAATATGCAAGTTATCCTTTGTTAGGCGTCAATTCTCTCCTCAATTTTGCTTTTTTGTTGTTTTATCACGCATTCGTTCAAGATGCAGTACACATTGCCTCAACGCGTGTTCTTAGTCAAAAATCACTGGATTAAAATGTCCATCGTAGCCACGCAAAGGGCGTTCAGAAGAGAGTCTGGTGTGCGTGATCCTTAGAGAATGTGGAAAAGTTGAGTCTTGGTTGAGCGAGTCTGCCAAGCATCGCGCATCTGGTTTGGCAGATGATGTTCAGACTCGTTTGCTTCAGTCTCCTAGTCAATCGTTACGTTGTTCGTCTCATGAGACGGGGTATTCGCACTCCATATGTCAAGGAGCGACCATGGTAAAGAAACTGCAGCCATGCAGGATGACAAGATGAAGAAGCCGAATAAGGAGAATAGAACCCATTACTGCACATGGTTCTTGGATTTTACTGTATGGCCAGCGGGACATCTGAACATCACGTGGTTCATAAATAAGGCCTGGTTCCGTCTGAATGGTTACGCTAATTCTGAAAATACCCGACCACATATAACCTGTACGGTATTCATAAAAGACCCCTGCACCCAAAGAATGTCGGAGTTTGTTTTGCAGTCTCGGCAAAATTAACATCGGGCGCATTCTTCTTCTCGGATTCGATTAACACAGATCGGCACATGGACATTTCCCTGCAATTTGTCAAGCAACTAGACGACATTAAGGTAACTCCGAGTTATTTTCAGCAATACAGCGTGACTTTCCATACGAAAACTCTGTCTCTCACTTTGATCGACAGCTTCTTTAAGGGTAGCGTAATCTCTAAGAACTTGTGGCCGCCAAGATCACCGGATTTAACGTCACCAGATTATCTTCAGGATAAAGTGTATCGAAATCGATCGCCAACAACTTGTGGCCGTCAAGATCACCGGATTTAACGTCACCAGATTATCTCCAGAATAAAATGTAGCGAAATCGATCGCCAACAATGGAAGATTTGAAGACCAACATCATGTCTGAAATCGATGGGAATAAACGAGGAAATGTTGGAGCGGATTGCCAGAGGCATGGAGCGAAAGGTACGGCTGTGTCTACAGGAAGATTGAGTTTATTTCCAACATCGCCTGTGATGGTAAATGAATCTCCCATAATTTCGTCATATTTGGAACGTAGCTGCATCTTCCTATCTGCTACCAGATAGAAATGGGGTCGTTCTAAAAATGAAATGGGGTCGTTCTAAAAACCACCTAGTGTATACAGTGTGTCCTTGAAAAAGGTTCCAGTAGCACACAACAAACGAAGGAACTTCCACAAAGACACAGTCAGAGAGGTAACAACAACATGGTTTTTGGTTGCTATTTTGCTTTACGTCGCACCGACACAGATAGGTCATGACGAGGATAGGACAGGAGAGGCCTAGGAATGGGAAGGAAGCGGTCATGGCCTTAATTAAGGTACAGCCCCAGCATATGCGTGGCGTGAAAATGGGAAACCACGGAAAACCACTTTCACGGCTGCCGACAATGGGATTCGAACCCACTACGTCCCGGATGTGAGCTCATAGCTGCGCACCCCTAACCGCAGGGCCAATTCGCCCGGTAACACGATGGAGCCATTCGAGTTTACACCTTTCAAAGTTAAGATCTTAGGTAGGTTTATTTTTCTGCTAATCAAAGGACTTTTCTAGTGACTAAATTATTTAAACAATGACTAAACGTGTTCAGACCGGGCGAGTTGGCCGTGCGGTTAGGGGCGCATAGCTGTGAGCTCGCATCCGGAAGGTAGTGGGTTTGAACCCCACCGTCGGCAGCCCTGAATATGGCTTTCCGTGTTTTCCCATTTTCACACCAGGAAAATGCTGGGGCTGTACCGTAATTAAGGCCTCGGCCGCTTCCTTCCCATTCCTAGATCTTTCCTGTTCCATCGTCGCCATAAAACCTATCTGTGTCGGTGCGACATAAAACAAATAGCAAAAAAAAAAAAAAAGTTTAAGTTTAAGTTACAAAATACACATATTCGTTCGGAAAACATCAGCGCATTGGGGTAAATAAGCATGAACAAACAACGGCTACCTGTGTGATGAGTCAAATTGAAATTTTTTTCTTTTATCATACATAATAGTGCCCTATTTGCCTCAAGGAATTCATATTTACGGCATTTCACCTCCCAAAACTATTCCAGGCCTCAGGCGGTTATTCGTAGATTGGAATTAATGGACATAAAAGTAGCGAGAACGATCGCTGATACATACAGATGGGAACAATTGCAGGAGGGTACGCGGAACGACGAGATAAAGGCTAAGAATGAGCTCGATGGATGAAGCGGTAGTATACGCACAAACAAGCTTCGATGGTAGGATCATAGAGATGAATGGAGGAGGATAGGTTATCTAAGAGAATAATGGACTCAGTCATGGAAGGTAAGAGAGGTAGAGGTAGACCAAGACGACGAGGGCTATATTCAGTTTCTAATAATTTAAATATAAAAGGTATCGAACTAAATGAGGCCAGAGAGCTAGTTACAAATAGAGGACTGTGGTGGCAGTTAGTAAATCCACACAGACTTGCAGACTGAACGCTGAAAGGCATAGTATTCTATAAAGAATATGTATGTATGTATGTATGTATGTATGTATGTATGTATGTATGTATGTATGTATGTATGTATGAATGAACACTAAGACCCCGAATGAGAGCAACTAACCAAACGCGGCAAAATCCACGGCACGACCAGGAATCGAATCCGGGGCCCTATTAACCGAAGACCAGTATGCTGACCATTCAGCCAAGGAGACGGACTTGTGTTCATAGAAATTCTTTGAGAAAAATGAAAAAATAAAGGTGAAAATAGTTGTTTTTTTTAAAGTTCGGACTTTGAATTTGCTTTCTCGTACTTCAGAAGACGTGAAGTAGACGTATGTACGTACGTATGTACGTATGCATGTATTTATTTATTTATTTATTTATTTATTTATTTATTTATTTATTTATTTATTTATTTATTTATTTAATTATTTATTTATTTATTTATTTGATGTTTCACCGAAGAGAACAAGGAATTATGCCGTCACAGCAACAGAGAGAGCACATAAGTAAAAGCATACACAATAAAAGTACGCGCCTCTATCATGGTTAGAGTGACAAGCAACATACGAAACTTAATTTAAACACGAAAATTAAATGCTTACTTTAGTTTTAATAGCTTTAGAATGTAACGAGTTTTCTTCTTCCCCTTTAGCCAAAGAGAAGCGTACAAGCGTCTCTAAGCTGCGAATGGATTCCAATTTCAGGCCGTAATAGCTATTTTCTCGGCAACTTGTGTAATATTTTTAGTCTGGTTTCCGCAAGGGAAACCAAATTATGAGATCGCTCCGTTAAAAAAAGGAAGAGTGTTTGAGGCAGAGGAAGAGGTTAACCGTGTCACGACACTCTCTCGATAAACAATGGAGAGGATTTACTCGACACAACTCTTGACTGAAACCATGAAATATAATTTCTTTCAGTTATATTCAAATCATTGAAACATTAAATCAAAACAAGCACCGTAACCTGTCCCTTCAATATGATTTATACCATAGTATCTAATCTTCACCAGAGCCTCCGTGGCTCAGGCGGCAGAGCACCAGCCTCTCACCGCTGGGTTCCGTGGTTCAAATCTCGGTCGCTCCATGTGAAATTTGTGCTGGACAAAGTGGAGGCGAGGCAGGTTTTTCTACGGGTACTCCGCATTTCCCTATTACCTTTCGTTCCAGCAACACTATCCAATATAATTCCATTTCATCTGTCAGTCATGAATCATTGACCCAGAGGAGTGCGACAAGCTTCGGCAGCCGGCACAATTCCTATCCTCGCCGCTAGATGGGGTTTCATTCGTGGCCCGGTCGAATGACTGGAAAAAGGCTGTGGATTTTCAGCTTATTTTCACTCACACTAAAATGCATATATGTGCAGACGAAAAAAAACTCCATGATAATCCAATTTCATGGGATTGGTAAATTGTGCATTTTGGCCCATTTTTACGACCGGATGCCCTTTACGACGTCGATCCTAAGTGGTGGTAATGTGGTGTGTTTTGCGTAGATGAAGACGAACACAAATAACCGCTGCCCACGCCAGAGAAATTAACCATAAGCAGGAAAATATCGCCGGTCCGGTCGGGAATCGAACGCAGGGCCCCGTGAACAGAATGCCACTATACTGAACTTTCAACTAAGGAACCGGACAACCATATCGCCGACTATAGTGCATTTAAACTAAAATATATCAAAACCAATGTTCGCGTTATGGCACAATTTATTCACTTATCCACCGCCAACAGTTATTGTAACTTGATGTGTCAGACGAGAGGCAATATCAATGGCTTATCAACAGACAGGCCGCTGTTTGCATCCTGGCCGATGTACGTAGGTTTATTCAAATTAAAAGTTGCGTCTCTTATGTTCGGATTCCACGTACTACTGGAGGGAGGTTCCATGACTATGATCACGATATCAGCTAACACGTAGAAGCTTTCCAGAAATATCCTCGATAACATTCTTCAGGTATCTATTCAAGCAACCCCTTGTTCGCAGTTGAACACTTTGGCTGCCATGATAGTTTTGCTTTAAGTTTCCTCATGGGCTAAATGCATTTATTTAGTTAGACTCGTAGGTAATGCAATGCATTCCATGTTTCTTTCTAATCTGTAATCGTAAATATGATTAACAGAATGTGTCAACCACACGCGACTGTAAATCTCGGGAAATTCTTGGGATAACAGTTCCGAAACTTCTTACGCGGTCACCAAATTAGTTACCATTACCCACACTTACACAAGCACCTCAATAATGCGAGGGTATTAGGCAGTTTATTACTCAAATGAGTTAACATGCACAGCCTGGCCCTAAAAGAAAGGAAAGTAGTCTTTATGAACACGATACAAATCCACAGAATGAGAACGGAGTTCCGTCACGTAACGTAACCCAGAAGTGTCCGAGTAGAGCAGGCAGCCGGCTGGCACGGAGCCAATGTTCGCCAAGGGCAATGTTACAGTTTTAATTCAGATAACTAGTGTCATTACCCTAATGGACGTGAGACTCAGGAAATATATTTAAAAATCGGAATAAGGACTGTCCGCCTCTGTGGTGTAGTGGTTAGTGTGATTAGCTGCCACCCCGGGTTCGATTCCTGGCTCTGCCACGAAATTTGAAAAGTGGTACGAGGGCTGGAACGGGGTTCACTCAGCCTCGGAAGGTCAACTGAGTAGAGGTGGCTTCGATTCCCTCTTCAGCCATCCTGGAAGTGGTTTGCCGTGGTTTCCCACTTCTCCACCAGGCAAATATCGGGATGGTACCTAACTTAAGGCTACGGCCACTTCCTTCCCTCTTCCTTGTCTATCCCTTCCAATCTTCCCATCCCCCGCAAGGCCCCTGTTCAGCATAGCAGGTGAGGCCACCTGGGCGATGTACTGGTCATCCTCCCCAGTTGTATCCACCGACCCAGAGTCTGAAGCTCCAGGACACAGCCCTTGAGGCGGTAGAGATGGGATCCCTCGCTGAGTCTGAGGGGAAATCCGACCACGGAGGGTAAACAGATAAAGAAGAAGAAGAAGAAGTAGAAGAGGAAGAAGAAGAAGAAGAAGAAGAAGAAGGACTATTAAATATACAAAATTACAATAAATATATGAATGGACGAAATGAATGAATACAGGCTAGGCTACATACTTTTCTCTGCCTATCACTGATGATCAGTAGCTGGGGAGGGAGTATTAATTGTCAGTCATCATAACTAATATGTGACATTATCTATTTAGAATACAGGACACTAATGATACTTCAACTAACAAAATATTAAACAAATATTTTAATTAATTTCGTATAACTATTTTAGAATCTATGGACGAACGAAGCGCAAGGGTACGCTTTCACCAAGGAGGAAACTCAACCCTCTCTGAGAAAAAAGTGTACAAGTGTCAATATAATGTAACAGTGTGTTTTCGCGAATTGTTGCTCTTGAAAAACACAATTGTATACACTCGGAGGTGAGACTACACAAGTGTACAACATGCAGTAATACGTTTTCACGAAACAAACTAGGAAATAACCAATATAATAATGCTCATCAGGACCTGCTCACCTGATGAGTTCAACTGAGCACTGTCCCTACATTGCAGGAGACCATAGCCCCTAGGGGATTCACAAGGTTATTTATTTATTTATTTATTTATTTATTTATTTATTTATTTATTTATTTATTTATTTATTTATTTATTTATCTGTTTATGTATTATTTATTTATTCATTGATTGATTGATTGATTGATTTAATTTTTTTAATTCTAGTCTGGTGCAGCCTTTGTAAAGTCCCTCCAACCAGGTGGGTGGTATAGCCTATGCGTGTATGGGAAACTGAGTGTTGTTTTGGTGTAAGATAGTGTTGTGTGTAGGGTATTGAGTTACATGGATATTGGGGACAGCACAAAAAAGCAGTCCTCGAGTCAAGGGAGTCAACAAAATTAAAATCCCCATACTTAGCCATCAATCGAACCCTGGGCCCTCTGAACGGAAGACCATTCTGCTATGCAGCCGAACAAACAAATACTTATACATTACTTATATATTTGCATATCCCAAAAATCATTCTTGGACATATATTTAATAATCAATCAAACATACTTTCGATATATTTCTTCTTCTTTATCTGTTTACCTTCCAGGGTCGGCTTTTCCCTCGGACTCAGCGAGGGATCCCATCTCTACCGCCTCAAAGGCAGTGTCCTGGAGCTTCAGACTCTGGGTCGGGGGATACAACTGGGTAAAATGAAATGGCGTATGGCTTTTAGTGCTGGGAGTGTCCGAGGACAAGTTCGGCTCGCCAAATGGAGGTCTTTTGATTTGACTCCCGTAGGCGACCTGCGCATCGTGAGTAGGATGAAATGATGATGAAGACAGCATATACACCCAGCCGCCGTGCCAGCGAAATTAACCAATTAAGGTTACAATTCCCGACCCTGCGTGGAATCGAACCCAGGACCCCTGTGACCAAAGGCCAGCACGCTAACCATTTAGCCATGGAGACGGACGATAAAACTGGGGAGGATGACCAGTACTTCGCCCAGGCGGCCTCGCCTGCTATGCTGAACAGGGTCCTTGAGGGGGGATGGGAAAACTGGAAGGGATAGACAAGGAAGAGGGAAGGAAGCGACCGTGGCCTTATGTTAGGTACCATCCCGGCATTTGCCTTTAAAAGAAGTGGGAAACCATGAAAAACCACTTCCAGGGTGGCTAAGGTGGGAATCGAACACACCTCTACTCAGTTGACCTCCCGAGGCTGGGTGGACCCCGTTCCAGCCCTCGTACCACTATTCAAATTTCGTGGCAGAGCCGAGAATCGAGCCCGGGCCTCCGGGGATGGCAGCTAATCACACTAACCACTACACCACAGAGGCGGACTTCGACGTATTGACTAGACTTCACTAAGGACGGGAGGCCATTTTGGTGGTTGTATACGTTAAAAAAAAAAAAATCAGATACGTGTCAGAAGGTTTGTGCCATTTGCCTTCTTTTTCAGAAGAAAATGACCCGTTAAATTTTACGGTAGAAATATTTAGTTACCACATGGCGCAACAGCCCCGAAGGTCTATGGCCTATCAAGCGACCGCTGTTCAGTCCGGACGTTTGCAGATTACGAGGTGTCGTATGGTCGGCACAACGAATCTGTACAATTGGCTTTACGTTGCACTGACACAGATAGGTCTTATGGCGACAATCGGATAGGAAAAGGCTAGGGGTAGGAAGGAAACCGTCGTAGCCTTAAGGTACAGCCCCAGCATTTGTCTGGTGAAAAACGGGAAACCACAGAAAACCATCTTCAGGGCTGCCAACAGTAGGATTCGAACTCACTACCTCCTGAATGCAAGCTCACAGCTGCGCGCCCCTAACAGCACGGCTAACTCGCTTGGCTAACGATGAGTCATTTCGGCCCTTAATCTTGGCTTTCTAGACCGGGGCCACTATCTCACCGTCAGATAGCTCCTCAATTGTAATCACATAGGTTGAGTGGACCTCGAACCAGCTCTCAGAGCCAGGTAAAAGTCCCTGACCTGGCCGGGAATCAAACGCGTGGCCTCGGGGTAAGAGGCAGGTAGGCTATCCCTACATCGCGGGACCGGTTCAAGAGTTGTTAGTGGGACGTAGAATAAATAACAATATTATTAAATTTTATTTTTGTCATTTTATGTGTGTTCAGTCCTCAACCCGAAGGCTGGCTGGATCCTCAACAGCTCCACCATTAGCTGTTATAGATGGCCTAGGCATCACTGAACAGGCGTATAAGGGAAATGATGTAGTTGTCGTTATGTTTCTAAATTCTAAACAAAGGGACATATCTTCAAGACAAAGTCGAACAGACCAGCCATTAATTCCAAATCATTTCCACCACTGGAGCAGTAGATGTGCTCTACTGAAGCTCCAGTTGCACGGAACTCACCTCACGAGCCGCCTTAAATTTGAAATTGGTAACTTTGGAATTTTTCAAAATCTGACAAGCTGCTATATCCTCTCAAATACGTATTCGACATTTTTGAAGTTATCCCAATTATCCATATGTCGTGACATTTTGCGAAAGAAAATACATTTTTCGCAGTTCTTCAGACTACAATTTTCTCACGAGTTCATTATTTGATAATTTTTCAACCGTATACTTATAGAAGTAAGAGCCTCCGTGGTTCAGGCGGCAGCGCGCCGACTTCTCACCGCTGGGTTCCGTGGTTCAAATCCCGGTCAATCCATGTGAGATTTGTGCTGGACAAAGCGGAGGCGGGACAGGTTTTTCTCCGGGTACTCCTGTTTTCCCTGCCATATTCCATTCCAGCAACACTCTCCAATATCATTTCATCTGTCATTGTCCCAGGGGAGTGCGACAGGCTTCGTCAGCCGGCACAATTCCTATCCTCGCCGCTAGATGGGGGCTTCATTCATTCCATTCCTGACCCGGTCAAATGACTGGAAACAGGCTGTGTATTTTCATTATCATACTTATAGACGTCAATCAGATGAATAAAGACACCTCACACCACCTGGTGCCACGCCGGAGTTCACGGCTACACTAACTGTTAGTCGTGCGGTGCGGTGATTTTTGTACCTCAATATGGTGGCGCTACCACATCACCCAAGGTCAGACTCTTGTTACTAGAGCAGGTACTAGGTACAGTATGTACATTCATTTCATCGTCATTAGCTCCCCAAATGAAGTTGGCGACAAGAAGGGCATCTGGTCGTAAAAATCATTCGATAAAATATCATCTCACCTCATCCCCAACCACGTATGAGAAAACAGGACTAAGGGGTATACTCACATACACGCCGGGCTGAATGGCTCAGACGGTTGAAGCGCTGGCCTTCTGACCCCAACTTGGCAGTTCGACCCTGGCTCATTCCGGTGATATTTAAAGATGCTGAAATACGTCAGCCTCGTATCGGTAGATTTACAGGCTCGTAAAAGAACTCCTGCGGGACTAAATTCCGGCATCAGGGCATCTCCAAAAACCGTAAAAGTAGTTAGTGGGACGTAAAGGCAACGACATACATACATACATACATACTTGGCTTTCACGATCAAAGTCCCTGATTCTCATTAGTTGACCTCACGAGACTGAGTGAAATTTACTTCAACCATCACACCAGGATCAAAACCCTCGGACCAACCGGAAATCGAGCCTGAGGCCTCTGAATAAGAAGAGGGGTCGCTACTCAGGGATAAGCATCCCATGATTACAAGAAAAGCATGCAAACAGAAAAACGTATCCTCGTTTCAGAAATAGGACCATTCCGACAATATCATATGTTTCACAGTATGAAACGTGACTAATACACCTGAGCTACTCTGATAGTTATCAGAATTAACGGTTGGAAAAGTTGTCTGAAATAATGTCTTCTTCGAGTGATTGAAAGAATTGCCAGGTCGTCGAGTGATTGTGAACAATCGCCAGGATAAAACGTCATATCTAGCAGAGCTACTGCATAAACCAAGTTTAATCTCGAAACTTATGAAGGCACAGCTTCTCAAATCTAGACACTTTTGTCACGTAAGCTAAACCAGTCGGTGAAGAGTAAAAGACTAAAAAGAAACAGCCCATGATAGTGTACTATAGCATACGAAAATGAAAACGTAATACACAAGCGTAAGGGGCAGAGGCGGCGTCGATACTCCCCCCTGAAGGGGAACTTCATTCGTAAATGCTGAAGCCTCATTGTTCTCTCTCACTTTAACCAAAGATGTCTTGTAAAAGCAACTGTTCCGGTGAAGACTGTCAAAGTCATGTGTTGTAAATTGGGAGCTAACTCTCCCTGGTCAAAACTAATGATATTGTTAATATCCTTCTAAATTCTACTTGTTAAAGGTTGTCACTGTTCATTAAATTGTTGTTGCTTGGAAAAATTACCACAGAAAAAAGATAACGTTGAAAATACATTCTAAATTTGAAATTTTCTTGGTGTGCTTTAATCCGGTGTCGGGCCCTGTCACTTCTCTCCTCCCTCCTGCCACCTGGTGGTAACAATATTTCCTTCTTTCTTAATCCGTTTACCCTCCAGGGTTGGGTTCTCCCTCAGACTCAGCGCCTCAACGGCAGTATCCTGAAGCGTGAGACTTTGGGTCGGGGATAAACTCGGGGAGGAGGACCAGTATCTCGCCCAGGCGGCCTCACCTGCTATGCTGAACAGGGGCCTCGTGCGGGGATGGGAAGTTTGGAAGGAATAGACAAGGAAGAGGGAAGGAAGCGGCCGTAGCATGAAGTTAGGTACCATCCCGGCACATGCCTGGAAGAGAAATGGAAAACCATGGAAAACCACTTCGAGGATGGCTAAGGTGGGAATCGAACCACCCCACCCCTCTACTCAGTTAACTCCCGAGGCTGAGAGGACCCCGTTCCAGTCCTCATACCACTTTTCACATTTCGTGGCAGAGCCGGAAATCGTAATAATAATAATAATAATAATAATAATAATAATAATAATAATAATAATAATAATAATAATAATAATGTTATTTGCTTTACGTCCCGCTAACTACTTTTACGGTCTTCGGAGACGCCGAGGTGCCGGAATTTAGTCCCGCAGGAGTTCTTTTACGTGCCAGCAAATCTACCGACACGAGGCTGTCGTATTTGAGCACCTTCAAATACCACCGGACTGAGCCAGGATCGAACCTGCCAAGTTGGGGTTAGAAGGCCAGCGCCTTAACCGTCTGAGCCACTCAGCCCGGCGCCGGAAATCGAACCCGGGCCTCCGGAGGTGGCAGTTAATCACACAAACCATTACACCACAGAGACTGACGGTAATAATATTAATATTTAGAATACTCACAATTACTTGAAATTATTTTCTTGGAACATATTTGACAATTCGTGTAAACAAAGATGTTACAAACACTTGCATTAATGGGGGTGCAGAATAGTCACACCAAATGTGTTCGTAATCAAAATTAAGGTAATGAATGAACAAGAAATCTTCAGCCAAGGATTGTGGACATAGAGGGCTCTGAAAACGGCCTCGAATTCATGGGTACAGAGTTTGTATGTCAGTACAACACTAACTCACCAGACCGACTGAAGACGCAGACAGGCAGGCTGTCTTCGTTCATCTGAGTTCCAACAGGTCTTCCCGAAAGAACTTCACTGGTTCCCTTTATACTTGCACCTGTTCTACCACAGAATGCAACTGACGTGCGTGGTTACAACGAACTACAAAATATTTATTTGTACCACGAAACCTAAAGGACTACCATGAATTTGAAGAACCTTTTAGGAGAGAGTACACTGACTATAAATAAGTAAATCATAGTGTTTTTTTGTGTACCACTCCACAACCAATTAGGACATCTATTATTCATCCGCTGGCATTAAAAGCTACCGTGCCTTCTACCGTACAGTTCAAAAGTCTCGCTTCATGAGCTTAACACCTCCATAGACACCTAACGATAGATTCACTGCGCCCTCATCTACATCCAGTTTTGTTAGCTAGGCGTTCGTCTCCAGTGCTCAAAGTAGCGGGACCGAATTATGGCGAAGTAGCTCCACTCGCTGTTACGCTGAGTTCCATTCTCAGTTCTACAACGTATTTATGACTATTTTAAGTGTTCGAAACAGGGTGCTCTCAGCCTCGTGAAGGTAGCTATCCCTGCCATCCTGGAAGTGGTATCCTCCATTATCAAATGGAAGTGAACGCTAGTTTGGTACGCAGTGTAATGGAATTATATTGTACATTAAATTGGGGGACAGCAAGCAGCAGTTAATAATAATAATTTTTAAAAAATAGCATCCAGAACAGGGTAAAAACCTAATTTGTCAATATATCTCAAGTGTCTAAACTTTTTTTTTTTTTTTTTTTTTTGCTAGTTGCTTTACGTCGCACCGACACAGTTAGGTCTTATCGCGACTATGGGACAGGGAAGGGCCAGGAGTGGGAAGGAAGCGGCCGTGGCCTTAATTAAGGTACAGCCCCAGCATTTGCCTGGTGTGAAAATGGGAAACCACGGAAAACCATTTTCAGGGCTGCCGACAGTGGGGTTCGAACCTACTATCTCCCGAATACTGGATACTGGCCGCACTTAAGCGGCTGCAGCTATCGAGCTCGGTGTGTGTGTCTAAACTTAAACACCTGGGAGGAGTCTTTCAACCTTCAGAACTGAAGCAAACAAAGAAAGGATCTCTAAACTACAAAGAGCGTACAGATTGACTTGGAAAAATCCATATTCCGAAATGCAAAATCACGGCATTACAACGCTGTAATCACACACCTGAAGCACTATATATGCAACTGAAATACTGATCATTGAGTAAAATGTAGAAAAGCAAGAGAGAAAAATCTCAAGATTTTTTTTTTTTTACCAGTTTGTACAGGGAGAATCGGCAGGAAATCTCATGAGTTATACCAACACTCACCGAGCTCGATAGCTGCATTCGCTTAAGTGCGGCCAGTATCTAGTATTCGGGAGATAGTGGGTTCGAACCCCACTGTCGGCAGCCCGGAAGATGGTTTTCCGTGGTTTCCCATTTTCACACCAGGGAAATGCTGGGGCTGTACCTTAAATAAGGCCACGGACGCTTCCTTCCCATTCCTAGGCCTTTCCTGTCCCATCGTCGCCATAAGACCTATCTGTGTCGGTGCGACGTAAAGCAAATAGCAATATATATATATATATATACAGGATGAAGCAAAATTCGCGCACTCGAGCGTCGCAGTGCGACTCCTCACATGCCAACAATAAAAAAATGTCTCTCACAAAAGTTGGTCCTGCGAGTATATCGGGCAGAAAAAGGACGTTGAAGAGTGGCAATGTAGCAATGTGTATATATATATATATAACAACACTCAGAGAAAATCTCAGACACATTTAGGAAACGACGTTTGTGAAATTTTACGAACATATTCTCAGAATGAGTAATCAGAGTGTGACCAAAGAATTCTAAACCTTGCCCTATCAATGGAAGTAAAAAATAATTGGCTACTGGAAGTTAGAAAAGATCTTCAGGAAATAGGCATCACAGATAGCAGTGTATTAGACAGATCCAAGTTCAGAAAATTAGTCGACAATCACCGCTTTGCAGACCATTTTGGAATTTTTCGTGCCCTATACTTTTTAACAAAGTAGGTTCTCGAGTTAAGAAAGGGGGAGAGGTATGAGCAATGCTAATAATGTAATTCCTCGTACAACCAGTCCCCGTTATGTATGGTGTGAAAGTGTTACTGATACGGTTGGTTGGTGTGCGTTTGCAATTATCGCGAAGATTATTATGTTAATATAAGTCGCATGATTTAAGTCTGATAGCTGCCCGAATATACATCGAGTTAAGTACATTTGGATTTAAACGTCACAGTAGACCTACCTTATAATCTCATTTCTTGGATGTGTTGTATAACTTTAATAATTCACTTTACTCTTATTTTACAGTTAAGTTTGATTTTTCATATTGAAAATGTTCCATGCATGGATGGCTACTTTAGCCCGTTCGATATTATACTAACGCCTGTTTCATCTTGTGACTCCTCCTTTCTGGAACATCCGATTGTTTTGAATCTTATTGGTTGATCATAACGTATTGCTGGAACGTTTCGCATGATATTTCCCGTGACGTTTTGGGAGGTATTATCTATCACCCTTATGAAATTTTCTTTGTATTTCCCTATTAAAAATTGTTCACAACTCTGTATTTATTAAAGTGTTAATTACAAGTGGTTTCTCTTCTTCTTCTTCTTCTTCTTCTCCTTTTCACAACCCTGTTGGGTCGCGGGTGTGAACTATGTCGCACATGTGGATTTAGTCCTGTTTTACGACCGGATGCCTTTCCTGACACAACCCTTTTTATGGAGGGATGTAACCACTATTGTGTGTTTCTGTTGTGATTGATAGTGTGGTGTGTTGTCTGAATATGAAGAGGAAAGTGTTGGGACGAACACCAATACCCAGTCCCGGAGCCAGAAGAATTCATCAGACGCGATTAAAATCCCAAACCCGGTCGGGAATCGAACCGGAACCCTCCGAACCGAAGGCTTCAATGCTGACCATTCAGCCAAGAAGTCGGACTTTCTTAATTCACAACTAATATATGAAAACTCTTTTTACCATAGCCACGCCTACAGCTATAAAGTACTTACTTTTCATTGTTACGCTCACTATTTAGCGCACAGCTCTCTCGGCCTTCGCTGGAGATCACTGAACTGCTTCAGTTACAGTATGTGCACTTCCTGATCGACGCTCAGTTGCGTAGCTGCCCTGGAGCAGCTAGTGCATTTTAATCCATCAGTCAGATGATTGCCTAAAGACATTTTAACCATGCATAAGCCAGACGACTGAGTAAAGGACACTCTATCTGCGATCCAGCCTTCGCCACTGGAACATGGACCTCTACAAATTCAATATTTTACTTCACATTTTTAAACAACCTTTACTGGTGTTCTACAGCTTTGAAGAATTACTGGTTTTCTACGGCTTCGAAGGAGTTAAATATTTCATAATATTTAAACCCTTTTGGCTGGACTTCTCGGGTCAATATTTTTCACAAAAAATCCCACCTTTCTATCAAAAAATGAGGTAGTCTACCTCTTTCAAATTAAATCCAATCTTCATAAAATAATTTTGCATCAATTTACTCCATCTTTCTTAAAAATTTTGTTAACCGACCTAAGTTGTCCCTGACTGCTAACGTTGTTGTTCTTGTTGTTCGGGATCGAACCAGCCTTCGGGCATACGATTGAACGACAAAAACAGAGACCTATTTAAATAATAATGTCATTTATGTCCCGGTTTTCGGAGACGCCAAGGTGCCGGAATTTAGTCCCACATGAGTTATTTTACGTGCCAGTAAATCTACTGACACGAGGCTGATGTATTTGAACCCCCCCCCCCCATGGGACTGCAGCCCTTGAAGGGCCTTGGCCTACCAAGCGACCGCTGCTCAGCCCGAAGGCGTGCAGATTACGAGGTGTCGTGTGGTCAGCACGACGATTCCTCTCGGCCGTTATTCTTGGCTTTCTAGACCGGGCTGCTATCTCACTATCAGATAGATCCTCAATTCTAATCATGTAGGCTGAGTGGACCTCGAACCAGCCCTCAGGTCCAGGTGAAAATCCCTGACCTGGCCGGGAATCGAACCCGGGGCCTCCAGGTAAGAGGCAGGCACGCTACCCCTACACCACGGGGCCGGCACTGATGTATTTGAGCACCTTCAAATAACCACCGGACTGAGCCAGGATTGAACCTGCCATGTTTGGCTTATTATTATTATTATTATTATTATTATTATTATTATTATTATTATTATTATTATTATTATTATTATTATTATCATTATTATTATTATAGCAAACATGACACCAGGCGAGTTGGTCGTGCGGTTAGGGGCGCGCAGCTGTGAGCTTGCATTCGGGAGATAGTGGGTTCGAACCCCACTGTCATCAGCCCTGAAAATTGTTTTCCGTGGTTTCCCATTTTCACACAAGACAAATGCTGGGGTTGTACCTTAATTAAGGCCACGGCCGCTTCCTTCCCACTCCTAGGCCTCTCCTATCCCATCGTAGCCATAAGACCTATCTGAGTCGGTGCGACGTAAAACAGATTTTATATATATATATATAAAGCATGGCCATAGATATAGATAGGCGAAGCGAAGGTTAGCAAAAATAATAATGAGAAGTCTGGATATTTTCCTAAATCTGTCAAGACGAAATCAAAACCCTTGGTATAAAACTAACGGTTTTACTGTAATGATCAAATTACTTCAGTACTTTATCTGCGTGTGTTCGAACCGTCTTCAGCAACATCCAAAATGCTGGGATACAGAGACATAATATATGTGGGTTAATGTGCATATTTGATCCGCATTTATTATAACTGGCGGTATGAAAGCTATCCGATGCGGGCTTGATGCCTCGTCAGTGGTACCAACATCGAACTAATTTCCCGCATATTTCTGCGTTACGATGACAAATCGTTAATTAAGCACTAATGAGTCCTTTGAATGAATACAAGTACGTATTAGATTCATAATGAACGTGTGAGGAAAAACTAATAAACAACATCGGGGCTATGATGAATGTTCGCATAACAGACAGATACCACCGGAACCCGAATCCATTTGCCTCTGTGTCCTGATAAAACAGTTAATGAATCAATTTTCCTAGATTGTTAAACGTTGGCATGTAGTAGAATTTCAAGCGAAAATCGAAACCCTGTGTTAGAGGTAGTAGTGGTGGTGGTGGCGGTGGTGGTGGTGGTGGTGGTAGTGGTGGCGGCGGTGGTGGTGGTGATTATTGTGTAAGAGGAGGTAGAAGTGGAGAGCCATCTTCTCTACAAACTCGAATCAGAGGAAAATAATGGATGATGTTCGACACTTCGAAAAATGAAAGTGTCGGCGAAAGAAAGACAAGGACCACGAAAGGCGTGAAACAAGACTATCTACGCCTCTCAAACCTAATACTGTCGGGGTCGGAAGAGAACAACAATTGATCAAGGAAGGTCGGACAGGAAAGATGATTGTGAGGAGTCTGGCACAAGTAATACCAAACTCAGATGAGGGGGGGCGTGGTCGTCAACCCACGCTTCCAATTTGAAAGCCTCTGGCCCCCTTTTAGTCACCTACGACAGACAAAGGATACCATGCATGTATTCTACCGCCCCCACCCTCAGAAGGGAAACCCAGCGTCAATGCCACGTGATATGAAGCGTGTGCTATAACGGCTTCAAATAATTTAGCACAGAATAATTTTTCACCAATTGAGCACAAGTCGAAGGAAATACTTGACCGGGGAGGAGGTGGTGGTGGTGGTGATTATTGTTTAAAGAGAAAGTACAACTAGGTAACCATCCTCTATACAACACTAATCAGAGAGAAAAAAATGGAAGTGATCCGACACTTCGAAAAATGAAGTTATCGGCCACAGAAAGACAAGGGCCACGAACGTAGGGTTACCATACGTCCGTTTAATGTACATTTTTACCATTTATGCTAATGTCCGCATTTTTTATTTACGGGAAGCAAGATCTTTTGATTTTTGTTTTCATCTCGTATCGTCAACAAGTTATACACTTTTTAAATCGATTATTGAATTACACCCTTTGATATTCGCTTACAATCGATCTGTTAAGCTAGTAAAACCGAAAATATCGATTTACATTGCTCACAATCGATGTAGCGATCTTTTTAGCTAGCTTAAAGATAGCGGCGATAGTTCTCCTTCCTTCCGGATTTCACTTGACAGTTCATGTTTGTGCGGTACACGTGTATACTCGAACGAACTACTGTAGTGTATTCATCCAGCTGCAACTTCATTAATTACACATTCATCACCCATTAAATGCTTATTAGGCAAGTTGAGACAACAATTTCTTGATTTAACAAAATGGACGGCACGGAAACATTGTTTTATTTTATTTTATTTTTTATAGCTGATCATGCTTAGTTTCGTTTTTGTTTAAGACAAAAGGGAAATTTACGGATAAACTCCGAGAAAAATATCCAAGATGATAAAAAAAGATTCGGTCTACTGAGAAAGAGCCATGGCACATGGGCTCTAAATTGTACATATGTGCGATGTGTGTGATACCTTTTTAACTTTGTTTGTTTCTTATGTAAATACTAGCATTTGTACCCGTTCTTTCCACGGGAATGTGCAGTGGATTATATGTTTCCTTCAGGAATTCGTGAGAAGTAACATAGCTATATTACACGTTTAATACGACATGTTAAAATGATATTTTCATACGAAAGCGCGTGACAGTAGCGTGAAATACGATGAAGCTGACCAAAGTCGAAAAGAGAATGAGGACGATTTCCGAATTTACTGTACGGTACAATTCCTGGTCCGAAGTTGTGCGAAATTCTCCATGGTTCTCAGGTTGCATATTGCATATCTGACCACTGGCGTGGCACTCTGACGTTGATGATGCCTCTCTTAATATCTCACCTACCGAAAAGAGTAATTTTTTAATTGTTTTTTTCCTATTGGCTTTACGTCGCACCAACACAGATATGTCTTATGGCGACGATGGGACAGGAAAGAGCTAGGAGTGGGAGGGAAACGGCCGTGGCGTTCATTAAGGTACAGCTCCAGCATTTGCCTGGTGTGAAAATGGGAAACCACGGGAAACCATCTTCAGGGCTGCCGACAGTGGGATTCGAACCTACTATCTCCCGAATACTGGATAAAAGAGTAAAATAGCTCTTTAGTTTTTACCATTACCCACCTTGAAGTGACATGCATGTCATGTCCCACGGGACTTGGACTAAACATCCAATTTTTCGTAATCATCTGCGTTATTATCCGTCGTACGATAAATAAGTACATGGCGTAAAGGAGCGGAAATAACATTTTCTTAAACGTTTGTTATATACAGTCTTTTGATAGACTTAATGTTAACAAAAATATTTCAGAATGATTTTCCCATAAATACCAACTCCATGTAATTACCATAGCATCATACGCACCTGATAACTCTTTCTTTCAATTTGTTTTACGTGGTACTGACACAGATAGGTCTTATGACGACGATAGGATAGGAAAGGCCTAGGTGAGGGAAGGAAGCGGCCGTGGCCTTAATTAAGGAACATTCATAGCATTTGCCTGGTGTGAAAATGGAAAAACACGGAAAACCATCTTCAGGGCTCCCGACACAAGGATTCGAATCCACTATCTCCCGGGTGCAAGCTCACAACGGGGCGCCACTAACCGAACGGCCAACTCGCCCGGTGCACCTGATAACACAATCCTGAGTGAGCAGATTTCATATACGTCGTTTAGTTGAAGCAAGTCCAGCAGTTTTCCACTTTTAGGAATAGTACGGGCGTACGGACAATTAATTTTTAAGGGCATTTTCAATTTTGTATGTTTGTAAACCTTAAATGTTGGTAATTTTTTATGTGCTAAGGTTATCAGCACTTCTACGGTTTTCTTCTTCCTTAGTTATTAACCAATCAGGAATTGTGTGTACATTTTTCTAACCAATTAAAATTGGGGGCGTGTACAGACTTTCCTCTCTGAGTTGCTATAAAAGCTGGGCGCTTTAGGACCGCATTGTCATCTACATCGTTCCGGTCTAGTGTGAGTGTGCGGCGTATGTAGGAGGCAGGGGCAGTCTTGCCGTCGTCGGAAGGCCCAACAATTCAAGGTAATGGCAGACATCTTTTAACATACGATAGCTCCAAGCAGTTAACTTGAGGGGAAGGTTTCGAACTCTTTTTCTTAATGTAAAATTCTAAGTCACTGTTCAAATGTAAATTTTCGGCAAGTCTGAGGACTTTGTTCAAATACCCGCTGAGAAATATGTAATTCACGGAATAGAGAGTGTTCACCCTCTGTTAATTCCCATTCAACTTGGTATGGGGGTGACTAAGATTTTCCAAAGCTCTAAATTCTTCCCACTATTTTGGTACTGAATATTTCGCATCTAGTCACCCCTCTGTAGTTTAGGCTTAGCCTCTGCAACCTTGGGCCATAAGCCCATTTAGGATTTTTAGTGTTTTAAGGAGTGCAAGAGTTTCGCCTCCTACATCTTGTTCATGGCCGATCGTCTTAAACATTTTATTTTGTACTTCCAGGCCATGTAGAATGGGCACTCACTGCACCTGTTTAAACTGTCATTATCTATAGACGAGTAACAGACTGTCGAGCAGAAATGACAGTAAATGCAGTTTTTGAAGTTTATAAGGTGTAATTGTGTTAGAAGCTTGTGCTTCTGAGAGGCTGGACTGTAGTACCTTTTGGAGCACAGTCTCCTAGAATGGAGCACACATGCTCTTGTAAAATAGTGTACCTTAAGAGCTACAATGCTCATTCCTTTATAAACTACTGTGTCGATAATCTCTATTGTCCCTGATTTTTGACTTTAAGTCATTGTTGTTGTGGGAGCTGACGAGCTCATCCTTATATTAGTATTGTTAATTCAGATTTTATAAATGTATATCAAATGTTAAACTCAGAAAAAAAAAATCAAAATTTAGTGCTTTTCGCTGTCCACCCATTCACCCCAGCACCTTCTTACACCTCTGCGTTCCACGAAATCCCCGGAATACAGCTCAAAACCTATTAAGAAGGACACATTTTTAATGCTGTTTACAATAACAGGCAAAGAGTTGCCTAGTTACACGAAAGTATATCTCGATCACGGCATGTTAGATTGGTATTTCTAAATAACAGGCAATGAGTTGCCAACTGTATTTGCATGACCTCCTATCAAGAAAGGTACTTCATAAAGCATGACGGCGTGTCCCCATCCTTCCAAATAGAGCCATGGTCATGAAACTCCTAGCAAGAAAGATACTTTTTAAAACATGGTGACTTGGTAGTCACTTCCTGTTCGTGATATTTTGACATTTTATTACGGTTAATATTAATGTTTCTTATTTATTTTCTGGTCTTGATGATATTTTGAATTATGTTTTGTGGTTTACATAGTGCCTTGTGTTGTTTTCTGCGTTTATAGTTGCTTTGTCGTATACTTATATGTTAGTACACATGTTATTTGTTTACGTTCATCGAATGTTATTCTATATTACGAATGTTTTAAATATTAACTAAGACAATCTCCGATTAGGACAATTAGGGCAGTATCTCGTCTTTAGGCCCTTATGAGTAAGAACTGCATCATATCGTGACCATATTACCGTATTTGTGGCCAAACAGTCTAATCCACTTACATACGATACCAACAATTTAGGTTAGGTGCTGCATTTGGACATATGATTGGATATTTTGGAATTATATAGCAAATCTTACAATATAATTAATTAAATGGTAGTACTGTGATAGAACCTTTATGATATCGTATATATTATTTTAATGGTCTGCATCTGATTTTCCTCTGTGACATTACCAATATACACTGACTGAGCATATGTCATGGGATAGCGGAGCACTGATGCGCAGGTGTGTTGTCTGCGCACCACACGCCCCCTGTGCCAGAGGCAGTTGTATAGGAGACCTTGTGAGCAGTGGCTGTGCATGTGACAGGTGTAAGATGGAACGTCGTCGTGAGCTGACACCGTTCGGTGCCCGACGGATGGGAAGTGCGATTTCGGAAGTGGTGCGGGAATTCGGCTTCACGCGATCAACCGTGTCCAGGGTGTATCGTGAATGGTTGAATGCGGGTGTCACCGTCTACAACAGACGAACGACCGTCCAGCCACATGAAGCGATGGATCCCGCCTACCTCGAAGGTGTGGTCCAGGGCGCTGGTGTATCTGTTATGGTCTGGGGTGCATTTTCCTGGTATGGAATGGGCCTCCTAGTTGTTCTGGAAGAGACTTTGAATGGTACGCGGTATGTTGAGCTGTTCGGAGACCATCTTCACCCATTTTTGGCCTTCCAGCGCCCAGACGGTTCTGCGGTGTTTCAAGATGATAACGCGCCGCCACATCACTCCCACGTCTCCCGGGAATGGTTCCAGGAACATGCAGCGGAGGTCCAACGACTGCCATGGCCCCGATATGAACCCTATCAAGCATATCTGGGATGTCCTGGAACGCAAGCTCCGTGCCATGGATCCTGCACCCACGAACAGACCAGCATTGGCTGCCGCTCTGCAAACAAGTTGGTGTCAGCTGCGTCCAGAGGACTACCAAGGACTTATCTACTCACTTCCACGGCGTCTCACTGCAGTTCGCAGGGTCAGAGGAGGCCCCACACGCTATTAGGTGACTATCCCATGACATTTGCTAAGTCAGTGTACAACCTCCGTGATATCATTGCGGGGTACCTTCTATGACGGCTTTGTTGGTCGATTTATGTACCACTGTCGTTAAACAAATGACGATGAATAAGCGTTATTATTATTATTCTGACACTTCACATCAGCTGTTTACCTTTGTGTTAGCAGTGTAAAGAACTATCTGACTCGGTAAGATCTATCATTCAAAAACTGCATGATTACAAATTAGCCACACATCCCAGAGCATGGTCGATTCTCGGGAAGTATCAAGTACTTCAAGTGCTGTGCCTACATTTGTCGCATGCAAAATATGTCACAGGAAGTTTACAAAGAGGGGCATTAACATACACATAGCAAGAGCTCACGAGTCACTATCTCAGGACTCATCATTTGTAGATAATAAGGCATCCCAAATTCTTCATCCAAGCCTATCAGCTAGACACACTGCGAATTCTTCAAATCAGGCATTTGACAATATAAATTCTCAGTGTCCACACTGCGGATGTCATTACTCCAGTTCCCCTGGGGTCAAAATACACATCAGTAGAGATCATCCTGATATTCACGGTCAAATTTTAGTTTCTAGAAATCGACAGGGGGTGGATCCCTCTCAAAATGTCGAAACAATCGCTCAAGAAAGTGACCCTCATGCTAACATGGAAACTAACGGTGTCAACGCTTTACCGCATGAATTTAAGCAAAAAAAAAAAAAAAAAAATGATACAGTGGCGAAGCAGATTTTGAAATAAATTGACAGACGAGCAATTTAACCATGAGGTTAACATTTGGTGTGAGTTCTTGGCTTCTGCGATTGATCTGCTCCCTGGCCCCAAACGTCCGTTCACGGAAATGCTACCAGCACAGTAAAAATAAACAAACCACAGACAACAAAATAAAATATAAACAGACAGCCAATCCTGAATGGGCAACAAAACGGGACCGAATAAAACGCCGCGAAAAATATAAATATCAGCTTACCCAGTACCACTTTTACAATCAGCGCAGAAAACCTATTAGATCTGTTTTAAATTCCAATGCTGAAAATTGTAAAATTCCTTCGGATGAAACATTCCATCATTTCTCTGAAATTCTAGGACAACCTAGTGACATGATTCGATTCGAATACCCATCTTATACAAGATATATTGATGGGGAACAAATTGTTTTATTTAATGACACTAAAAGCCCAGAACTTTACTTTACTGTTAAGAACTTTACTGTTAATCATATAGCCGTTGACACATCACCCGGTCCAGACCATATCCTCGTCAGAGTTATCAAAGACAGTATTGCAGTCGACATAGTATCTCACATTGCCACACGTATGTTGAAAACTGGGGTTGTACCTTCTATCTTCAAAAAGGCCAGGACTGTTCTAATCCATAAAGGTGAAGATACACTCAATATTAACAACTGGAGACCTATCACAATCTGTTCAGTAATAATTAGAAGAATTAAGCGGGTCCTCGACAGGCGTCTCCGTGAACATGTTGTCTTAAACCCCAATCAACGAGGATTTACCAACTCCTCTGTAACGCATGTCAACACTGCGATACTCGATTCCCTTCTCCGTGAAGCCAAAAACAAACAAGCCAATCTGACTACTATATTCTTAGATACACAGAAAGCCTTTAACAACGTTGGCCATGCTCATTTGAATGAGACACTAAAGTCGTTATCAATTCCAACCAAACTTGCAAATTTAATCATGAATCTGCAAACAGGCAATGTCACACAAATTCAGACGCAGGGAAGCAAACCCTCTTTTGATAAGCAGGAGAGTTATTCAAGGTTCTCCTCTGTCGCCAATCCTGTTTAATCTCGCCATCAATCATATTCTGGATGACCTTAGCGAAACGTCGATATCTACCCAATATGGCTTCAATTGAGTCCAGATCATGAAGCTCTGACAGTATTAAGTTTTGCTGATTATGCAGTTATTGTTGAAAAAGATTCTGAGTCAGCTTTATTACTTGCTCATGCGGCCATACATCAATTACAGGAAATTGGACTTAACGTCAATATTGGAAAATCTAAAGGAATACATCAAACATGGTCACCTATCAGAAGAAAAACTATTCACGGCAGATGGAAAACAGATACCATGTCTGAAGAAAGGAGAATCTATTAAATATTTGGGTGTAAATTTCTCCAATGAAATTACTTTGCAGTCCCTCGAGGTCCTAAATAAGCTCAAAAACACCCTAGAGCTCCTCATTTCTTCACCACTTTTGCATTCCGATCAAAAATATGTAATCATAAACACTTCAATCTGTCCCAGTTTGATATATGAATTTCCGAGAGTACCACCACAAAAGATTCAAGTCTAATTTATAAATGACGACGATATTATGGTTAGGGGAGCATTAAAGAAAATTTTGCAACTTCCCATGGATGTCCCGAATGATATGATATACGATAGAATGAAATTTAATGGCCTGGGTTTACTTTTTGCATCATGGGAAATATATCTGCAACATATTACTGCATTCAAAATTTTGAAAGCTTCCAATAACGTTGTTTTTTATTTTTTAATTTTTTTACACTCAACGGGAAAGTTATGTCAAGAAATCAGCACGAACCTCGCCGCACTGAAAGTAGCAGAAACAGAATCTATTCGAGACAAAAGTAATGGTTTTTGTAGATACAAAGAAAGCTCGACTCGAAATGAGAAGAAGAGCTTTTGACAACTAGAGCAAGAAAGAGCATAAAGGCAAAGGTGTAGTCCTATTTAAACAGGATACTCTAGCGAATAGAGAGCCTCCATGCCTCAGCCGGCAGCGCGTCGGCATCTCACCGCTGGATACCGTGGTTCACATTCCGGTCACTCCATGTGAGATTTGTGCTGGACAAAGCGGAGGCGGGACATGGTTTTCTCCGGATACTCCGGTTTTCTCTGTCATATTTCATTCCAGTAACACTCTTCATTATCATTTCATAGCATTTATCAGTCATTAATATAAATCACTTTGGGAGTGACGACCCCATTGTAATAACAGCCTACCTATGATTCATTCATTACGTCCTTGACCGGGTCAAAGACTGGAAAACAGGTTAAGGTTTTCATTCACTCCAGCGAATACATGGATTGGTGATCATAAAGGATTGTCTTGCAGTGAATGGCGTGATGCAATACAAATGAATGCCAATGTCTCTGCTGTGCGTACTGTACCTGGCATATCCCAGGGGAACAGCCTCTGTCGGCGTTGCCACAAAGAGTTCGAAACTCTTTCACATGTCCTGGGAGCCTGTACACATGGTGAATTACTACGCTCCTCACGCCATAATGCAGCCAGATCAATGATAGCTAACGCTTTGAGAGTACACGGTCTCTCCAACAGAGGAAACAACGGACGCATTGACTTATTGCTTTTAAGCCATCCTGTTCTGAAGATTTCATCACTGATCCAACAATTAGATTTGATACCAACCAAAACCAGCCAGAAGAGGTCGAAGCGGGGCAAAAAGGAGAATTTATGAAGAGACGGTGGACTTCTATAAGCAAAAGTATAATCTCTCATCCATCTCTGTAATCGACTTGATGTTAGGTGCTCGAGGAACCATACCTAATTTTTTTGTCAGCTGTTGCAATATCTTTGGGCTGAATAGAGATTTTATGTATAACATCGCGATTACCACACTCAAGAAGTCCATCATGATCTTCAAGAACCATGCTTGCGGACCTCAAATAATTGTTTGACGTGCCTCACTCTTTTTCCTACACTAAACCTCATACGACCTCATTCTCTACTATATCTATATCCATTATTGTTGTAAAGGTACTCTTTGACTTTAGGCAAACTGCAGCTGTTGCAGGAAGATCGTATAATAATAAATTGCTGGACTATCATGATACACCGTAAGTTGCTGTCACCTAGCGATAATCTGTCCATCAAGTCGGATCCAATCTTGGTGCGGCGTTACAATTTAACTTAATTACATAAAATTACTCATCATAAAAATACTACCCATCGGATTCCGTTCAAACCACTTCCTAAACAGTCTCAATAGTAATAAGAACAAATTGTGAAATTTTCAGCGAAATCGGTCCAGTAGTTTTGGAGTCCATGTGAGACAAACACCCACACAAACACATAGTTTCACTTTTACTAGCGGACCCGTGCTACACCACAGTATTCCATACAAATAGGTCCGATAACTCGTCTTGATATGCCTGTCGCAGTCGTATTGTTTTGCCTGCCATTTTTTAATAATTTTATGAACATTCAATACCGGTACATAATAACTGATTCGTTCGTAATGTAGTTTTTAACACTTCTTTCCATACAATATTCTCCGTGCTTAGACCATTCTTAACATTTTCAAACGATCTTGCAAGATATAGTACAACATAGAATTGGCTGTGGCTGAATACTGATTCGAGTAAGTAGACTGGCCCACTATTTTTCAAGTGTTTGTCCCTACGCTGTATTAATGGTCGACTTGACTTGATACCTTCCCGTCGATACGTACGTAGACGGTTTACTCTTAGCAGCATGAAAGTTATTAGGAACGTTCTGCCATCTGTTGAATATATTTAGAAGCTGGGGAAGGTCAGAGTATCAAAGAGTATCTAGCAGAGAGTAGTATTTTTCCATCATCAGAGGAAGTGTACACGTGTATTTTCTGGCTTGATAGGTAGTAATCAAACATGGCTGCATGCAATGACATTACTAAGGATGAAGACCACATATATAAAATTATTAATGAAAGTGTTAGTCGCTTAGCAACCTGCTGAGTACGGAATGTATTGCGGGTTAGGGTAAGCCTTCGCCTGAAATTATTAGAGTGATCATTTAATGCTTTGATTTTTGATTACTCAAAGCTGGCTGAACTTAGAGGCCTATCAATATCTCATGATTCACCAGCGGATAATTCCGGGGAGAATAAAACAGAAATGTAGCAAATCGGTCCAGTAGAACGGACGGACGGATTTGTCAAAGCCGTTTTTAGTAAACTCTTAATATATGGAAGGTATACATAGATGCTATTTCACAACATAAAAGTGAACTAATAAATGTTTCATTCGGGATTCGGCACTCCTAAGAGCATGTTGATCAATCCCATAGAGGGTGTCCTCATTTTGGGGCTTCAGAATGTGGTAACCCATTGAACGGCGTGAAAATGAAAGACTCCCTAGGCCTTGAATAATCTAATACCGTCGGGGTCGGAAAATAACAAGCGTTAACCAAGGGATGTCAGTTTTGATGGACGAAAGTGAAGAGCCTGGCACCAGTAGGTGGAAGCAATGGTAGGACTCAACTAACGCCCCGTGGTCGCCAACCCACGCTCCCAAGTTAAGAGCCCCTGGGGTCCCTTATACTGTAGTCACCTATTACGACAGGCAGGGGATACCCCCACTCACAGGGGAAGCACGGGGAGCGATTGAAATACGGACCGCCAAGCTGACAGAACCACGCCATAGCAAGTACTCTACGGTGACACCGGATAAAACGCACAGAATGTTTGTTGATTTCACGGCCTGGCTCTCAAGCCGGTCTTAAGCCGCGTACAGATTTAGCAACATCACCTCGTTAAGCCCATTTGAATTCGCCCGCGAAGCGATCTGATTGGCTAACTTCAGAAACCAATAAAATAACACCGGCGCGAGATATCGAATTATTTTTTTCAAATTATTTATCAGTTTGACCAATCCTCTAAGGCACATATAACCAGTTCACGTAGCATCCGACCACTCTGTATATAATCTGAGATTTTAAAAACGAAGTATGAAGCTAGAATTTGTAATGTAGCCTACAGACAAAATTATAACTTTTATTTATATAAATGAAAATGAAAATCCACTGCCTATTTCCAGTCATTCGACCGGGTCAGGAATGGAATGAATGAAGCGGCGAGGATACGAACTGTGCCGGCTGCCGAAGCCTGCCGCACTCCTCTGGGGCAATTATTAATGAATGGCAGATGCAATGACATTAGAGATTGTTGCTGGAGTACTCGGAGAAAATCCTGTCCTGCCTCCGCTTTGTTCAACACAAATCTCACATGGAGTGACCGGGATTTGAACCACGGAACCCAGCGGTGAGATGCCGACACGCTGCCGCCTGAGCCACGGAGGCTATTTGTATAGATATGTAGGGTATATTAAATATAAATCGAGTTTGCCACGAGGTAAGAAATTCTTCTTCTTGGTCCTTTTTCCAATTTTGAGGTGACGGCGTTTCTTATGGATATGGCTTTTTTTTACGGCCGGATGCTCTTCCGCGCGCAAGTCTTACCTAAAGAGATGTAATCGCTGCTGTTTGTTCCAGTGTTAACGTGATGCGGTGTGTAGATGTGTACTGAAATGATAACAGTCCACGAGCCAGACGAATTAACCATTCGCAGTTAAAATCCCAGAAACGCCCGTGAATCAAATCCGGAGTCCTCTGAACAGAAGGCCACAACACTGACCATTCAGCCAAAGAAGCCGTACTACTACAAGCTGTAACTATAAGGGGCGATCAAAAGTTCCCGTTCGACTGCCGTATAGTTCTGAATCGGGATGCCAATCAGGCACAATCGCAGTGAGCACTGCACCGACGCATCAGGCTGAAGATCCCCGTGTGGTAAAACACCGTATCCTGCTGCGTAAACAAGTCCGTAACCGCCTGCTGCACATCCTCGGCGACCCTTCAAGGCCTTTTTGAGGGGACCGAAGCTGATGTTGAGATCCATTGCTAGCGCACGAATGGTTATGCGCCGTTCAGCCCTAATCGCTTCATCCACCGCCCGCTTGTTGTTGTCCATTGGCCTCCCAGATCGATCGGCGTCTTGTGTCGAAACGCGACCCGCATGGAGCTTGTGCACCATTCCACAGCGGTGGTTTTCGACAGACACAGTCTTCATTCTCCAATGGATGTCCACCGGTGTTCGTTCTTCGGCAGCCAAGAATAGAATAACAGCACGTTGGTCCTGTTTGGACGCATTTGGTAATAACGCAGCCATAGTTCATGTGTCCGCATAAAACGCACGCACCCAGGCACGACACGACTGCTATATTAATCCCTTTGCCTACATGTCCGCGCTTATATACCCGCATCGGAGTCGCGATACGTTGCATGTCTACCGGGCGAGTTGGTCGTGCGATTAGGGACCCGCAGCTTTGAGCTTGCATCCGGGAGATGGCTGGTTCGAGCCCCACTGTCGGCAGCTCTGAAGATGATTTTCCGTGGTTTCCCATTTTTTTACAAGCTGCTTTACGTCGCAGCAACACAGATGGGTCGTATGGCATCGATGGGACAAGAAAGGGCTAGGAGTGGGAAGGAAGCGGCCGTGGCCTTAATAAAGGTGCAGCCCCAGAATTTGCCTGGTGTGAAAATGAGAAACCATGGAAAACCATCTTCAGAGCTGTCGACAGTGAGGTTCGAACCCACTATCTCCTGAATACTGGATACTGACCGTACTTATGCGACTGCAGCTATTGACCTTAAGGTGACGGCCGTTTCCTTCCCACTCCTAGGCCTTTCCTACCCTGTCATCGCCCTAAGACTTATCTATGTCGGTGCGAGGTAAACCAAAAAAAAAGACAAGAAAAAAGTTGCATGTCCGCTGCGTAATGCCCTCAAACAGAAACTTCTTGATCACGCCTTATATTTTACACTAAATGGGGCAGAATTAACAAAGCTGCGATGGTTTTATTTTGTGATGAATCAATGGACAGCCAGACTTACATGTCTACATCATCCTCAGAAGTAGAAAGCTAGCATCTTGTAGGTTTACACAACTACGTGATCACAGCCATGGGACCTCCCGTTTTACATGGAATCCGAAACAAGAGGACACTTTTTTTTTTTGCTAGCTGCTTTACGTCGCACCGACACAGATAGGTCTTATGGCGACGATGGGACAGGGAAAGGCTAGGAGTGGGAAGGAAGCGGCCGTGGCCTTAATTAAGGTACAGCCCCAGCATTTCCCTGGTGTGAAAATGGGAAACCACGGAAAACCATTTTCAGGGCTGCCGACAGTGGGGTTCGAACCTACTATCTCCCGAATACTGGACAATGGCCGCACTTAAGCGACTGTAGCTATCGAGCTCGGTGGGGACATAGTTTTTCATTTCAAAAATGATATATACATTGCCTGGGTTCCAACCGCAACCGCCTTTGTGATGCCACTAGATCAGAAGAACAAATCTGTTATTGCTGTTAGTTCCAAACGACTATACATCGCCTTCAATAAACCTGTAAAGCGAATGGAAGCACTCAAATCTCGCTCCCAGAATTCTAAACATTCCTGTAAAACTATAATAAAATCCGATAATATTCTCGGTACCGTACATCATCCTGTAACGTGCTTATAGAATCGTCGTAGCAGTAGGGAAGCGTAAAATACTGTCTCCAACTTGTGCGGCTGTTGCCTGAGATTTTAAAAAAAATCTGCACATGAAGAGCTTTCAGAATTAAGAAGATTACATGAATCCTTTTACTGCCAGTTTTTAGACATGTTCTCCTGCGTCACAGGAATTTAGAAAAATGAAAATGACGAACGACAGCACGTACAGAATATTAAACTACTTGCCCATTAAAACAAAACTGTACCCACTATATCCGGAATGCAAGCTGACAAAATAGATGTTATTATATCCAATGATGGAATGTAACTTCTGATTAAATATTAAATACATACTGTGCGTAGATTGTTGTTGTTTGAGTCATCAGTCCAAAGACAGGTTTGATGCAGCTTTCAATGCCACCCTATCGTGTGCTAACCTTTTCGTTTCTACGTAAAGACTACATTCTATACCTGCTTTAATCCGCTTGTATTACTCATACATTGATCTACCTCTACCATTCTTTCCACCTGCTCTTCCCTCAAAAATCAAGTGAAAAAGTCTTGGGTGTCTGATATGTCCTATCATGTTGTTGTTGCGCAGATACAGACTGTAATTCTTTTAAACCAAAAGTACATTTTATTTATAACTATCCGAACTCTTTTCGAATATTTTATGATAATGAGATTAGCTCAGTAGCTTAGCTGCTGGCTTCCAACCCGGAAGACCGAGGTTCGAATTCAGGTCGATCCTGGGTTGAGATTTTCACCTCAAAAGAATGTGGCGTCAGGAAAGGCATCCGACGTTAAACACCAGGCCAAAATCAAAATGAACCTGGGTAGCTCCACCGACCCCAGAAATAACTAAAATAAGATGAAAGTTTATAACTCAAATCATAATAAGGGAAGAAGGTCAGGAAGGAGAGTTTCTTCTTCTTCTTCTTCTTCTTCTTCTTCTTCTTCTTCTTCGAGCCTCCGTGGCTCAGGCGGCAGCGCTCCGGCCTCTCACCGCTGGGTTCCGTGATTCAAATCCCGGTCATTCTAAGTGAGATTTGTGCTGGACAAAGCGGAGGCGGGATAGGTTTTTCTCCGGGTTTTCCCTTTCATATTTTATTCCAGCAAAACTCTCCAATATCATTTCATTTCATCTGTCATTGATTAATCATTGCTCCAGAGGAGTGCGACAGGCTTCGACAGCCGGCAAAATTCATATCGCCAAATTGAGCAGTAATTTTGATTGAGTCCCAGTACCGGTTTCGCTTTAGCGATCCTCACCTGGGCTGTTTGGAAAATAGGTATAAGAATAATAAATGTATGTTGTTAGTGATAATAATAATAATAATAATAATAATAATAATAATAATAATAATAATAATAATAATAATAATAGATGTTGAGTGAAATATGGCATTCGTAGGAGAAGTCAGTTGATAGATATTAATTTGGCATCACTGAACTCGCTGTGTGTTGCACCCTGACTGTGTGTTCGTTTTTTAGTAAACTTTGTTTCAGCGGCAGGAGGTAGACCTGGGTGGTCACCCACCCGGGTACTGACCATGCCCAATGTTGTTTAACTGCAGGAGTAGCAGTATCAGCATCAATGGGCCCTGCCGCTGTTTTTACACGCGAACATTATGAGTTCTCGTATGCCACTCACAGCTAGATGGGGGCTTCATCATTCCATTCCTGGCCCGGTCGAATGACTGGAAACAGGCTGTAGATTTTAATTTTTCGCCCTAACGATTTTAAAAATTCGCAGGGAGATAAACGAAACATGTAATATATGAATGGGCTTATTTTTCACATTCTGAAGTTACGCTCAACAATGGTTTGTGGTAACCATGACTACGGCAGAGCACACGCATGCCCTATAAGGCTGTTGGTAACGTCCGTGTGTGTGTTTTGACCAAGTAGGTTCTAAAAAAGAAAAAAAGAAACGTATTCTACATTAATATTACAAACAAAATTTGTCACACCGTGTCCCTCACTTCTGCAACCACAGTCGAGCACCGTCAAGCCACTAAAGGACGTGTTTTGAAGTTCTCCATTAAGACGATGTTTAATACTTCTCACCGCGATAAGTGGGTTACTACGATGTCCGCACAGGTCGAAGTTTTTGATGTGCTCCCATGTGAGTGTACTTAAAACTGTGAACTGCATGGAGGGTTTCAGGCGACGGTCGAGTTATCAAGCCGCGAACGAGCCGAGCGTAGGGAAGGTTAAACACGTCGCATTAACCATTTTTAGGAGGCGAATGTGCTGTGGAACTCCCACTAGATGGCTTTTGTATACCTGGTCTCGTGACTTTCTCACACCATTTATTTACATCTCACCAACATTTGAATATAAAGCGTATATTTCTCGAATAACACCAGGGATTTCACATTCCACACGGAAATAACTGGATATCCATACGAAAACGCTGAAGGTTCCATTTCTTCTTCAAACTATATGAAAAGTCGTCATCATCATCATTACCATCGGTACGGCAGTTCTTTGAGGATCTTGGTCTTCCTCAGAAGTTTCTGCTACACTTTCCTGTTCAATAACATGCTCCTCAGGTTCTTAATTCCAATAACCTAGATATTCTGACACACACACGTTCTTCCCAGGTCAGGTTTGGTCTACATTTTATTTATCCTTCTGGCAACGTATTTAATATCTTCATCAACCAGCCATCACTGCCACGTACTACATGTCCAGCTCACTCTCGCCTCTTGATGACTGTAACAATATCTGATTCATCTGTCTGATAAGTGCTTATTGAAATATACACTGATGAGCCATTACATTATGACCACCTACCCAATACGATGCACGACCATCTTTTGCCCGCAGAACCACGGCCACCCGGCGAGGCATGAATTCAGCGAGGTGGCGGAAGTTATCCTGGGGTATCTGGTTCCACAACCGATACAGAAGGTCCTCCGGTTGGCATACACTGCTGGCCGGTGATGATACAGCACGAACCCCCTTCTCCAAGTCGAACCACAAATGTTCAATGGAGTTTATATCAAGGTTTTGGGGGAGTCACAGCTTTAAAACATATTCCTCGTACTAGTCCTTCACAATCCTGGCAGTGTGGCATGGCGCACTGTGCTGTTGGAAATGGCCGTCACCATCAGGGAACACTGCTGATATGAACGGATGGACTTAGTTTCCAGTAACGTTCGGATACCGGATAGCTGTTAGGTATTGGTGTACCGAAATAATGGGCCCGAGTGTGTCCCATGAAAATATAGCCCAGACGTACACGCGCTCGGCCGTCGAAGTAATGAACAAGGAATATGGATTCATCGGGCCGGGCCACTTTTTCCAGCGGCAATTGTTTTGAAGATGATGATGTTTGTTGTTTAAAGGGGCCTGCCTAACAGCTAGGTCATCGGCCACTAATGGTAAGATGTGAACGAAACTAAAATTAAAACTTCAAAATTTATCCACTGAATAGAATCTAAAACGAATGATGATGAAAAAATGGTAGTGAAACAAAAATAATCAGTGAATCCAATTCACAAAGCCTGAATTACTGGGTTGATGCATTATTATTTAAATGCTTCCAAAATCCAGGTACCGAGCTCGATAGTTGCAGTCGCTTAAGTGCGGCCAGTATCCAGTAATACGGAGATAATGGGTTCGAGCCCCACTGTCGGCAGCCCTGAAGATAGTTTTCCGTGGTTTCCCATTTTCACACCAGGCAAATGCCGGGGCTGTACCTTAATTAAGGCCACGGCCGCTTCCTTCCACTCCCTAGGCCTTTCCTGTACCATCGTCGCCATAAGACCTATCTGTGTCGGGGCGACGTAAAGCAAATAGCAAAAAAAAATATATATATATATATATATATCCAGGTCGCCGGCCCCTCATAATGGTACTAATCACTGGGAGGTAGAACCATAGTGTTCCTCCTATAATGGTACTAATCGCAGGTAACGTAGACTCATGGTATTTCTCTAATGGTGGTACTAATAACAGGAAATGTAGACCTATCGTATGTCGCACACAATGGCATCACTCACAGGCAACACAAACCCATGATGTTTCGCACATAAGGGTACTACTCACAAGCAACGCAGACCCATGGTGCCCTGCTCATATTGGGACTAATTACGGGCGCCGGTATTCCCGTGGTGTCCCTCACTAAGTGGAACTAATCATAGGCAACGTATACTCATGGTGTTGCTCACATAGTGCTATTATTCACTGGCAATGTAGACCCACGGTGTATGATGCATTATGGTAACAACCAGAGGTAATACCAACCCATGATATTCGTCACATAATGGAACTACTCTCAGGTAACGCACACCCACGGTTTTCGCACACAGTGATACTTAACACGGGCGCCAGCCAAACACGTGTTTTTTCTCACATAGTGGTACTAATCAAGGCAACGTACACCCATGGTGTTTCTCGTAAAATGGTACTACTCATAGGTAGCACAGATCTGTTCTAACCCCAGGGGAACCGACACATTCCAGCACAACGTTACGGCACATGGGCATTAGTTCGCGCAGCCGAATGCCCGCTCCCCCGCTTCGATGGAATACACACGATCGCAGACCCTACTAAGCACAGAACCGTGGTGTTCCTCACATACAGGCACTACTCATTGGAAACGTAGATCAATGGTGTTCCTCCCGCGGTGGTACTAACTGCAAGTAACGTCGACCCATGGTATTCCTCACGTAATGGTACTAAGCACAAGTAGTTTCTTGGTTCTAATGTCATCATCCCTTGGTCGCCCCTTACGGCAGGCAGGTGATACCGTGGGTGTATTCTTTATCTGCGTCCCCCACCGAAACGGGGTGGCGATTATTTTGCGCCCACCTCATGCATTGCTTTCGGTGGAATAGGCCTACAGTCAGCATTGGTGTACGACAGGATCGTCGACTCCACAGTCCCATGCACAGCATTTCTTCGATGGGAAAACCTTGGCCTCATCATAACCGCTACGACGTAAAAAGGTTACAGTCGGATCTTGATAATGTGGCTCTGTGGTGCAAAATAAACAGATTATCTATGAGGTGCTGTTCTGAAGCTTCAAAGTGTAGTGCAATTGTGCTTTAGTTATACATTTATCCTACTATAATTGTAAGTACTGCATATGAACAAGTTAATAGTAAACATGCATCTGTTTCAGAGAGTTCACACTGTGTGTCACGACGAATGTTTGTAGCTTAGAGTGTAGTGCCTGTTACTCATGACGCAGATAGTACAAGGTGTAACAATAAGATAGGTCAAACTTTCAGGACTCATTCCTCGCGCGTAGAAGAAAATATATTATATGGTCATGGGTCCGGAAACGCTTTATTTCCATGTTAGAACGAATTTTCTACAACTGTACATAGTACATTAATAATGGGAAACACACAGAACTCAATGTACCAGTATACCACATGAAACTTTTTATATGATATGTTCAAAATGCCCCCCGTTAGCATTGATACATGCATCAACGAGCCCCCGCATTAAGTCAGCGCACCCAGGATTCAATATGGCGGATACCCAGGGTGAACAACATCCGTGGTTGGTAGCGAAACCATTCTTCAACGGCGTCTCAGACTCACCAGTGCTTGTAAACCAGCATCCCTTGACTGTTTTATTTTCTAATTTTCTCTCCAAGCTGTCCACTGTGACTGACCTGACCTTGCTCGTCCATGATGAAATTCCCAGCATCACCTGAACACTGTATAGCGTGATACACATACTCATTCCCTTTCATATCCTCCATACGACGACAAATATCATTTGCGCTAACACCACCTGCCACCATAAACTGAATAATCGACGCTGGAAAATTCTGGGCAAAACCTTACTTAGTCGCTTCGCTTCCGCATGTACAAACAACACACAAACACTTTCCGACGATACCGGATTTCTTCCTAACATACGTAGCCATTCACCGACGCATGCGCAATGTTCTCTTTCTTCGAATAACGACATTCGTACTAAAGTCTCGGTTTCATTTGAGCAACACTTTAAAAACTTTCTTCAGTTTAATCAGTTTTTGCTGGGATCGGTGGAGCCACCCAGGCTCATTTTTATTTATGTTTTTGATTTGGGCAGGGGTTTAAGGCCAGATGGCTTTTCTGACGCCACGTGATTTTTGAGTTGAAAATCGCGACCCAGGATCGACCGTGATTCGAATCTCAGTCTTCTGGATGAGAAGCCAGCATTTAAGCCATTGAGCTAATCACGCCCCCCCCCCACACACACACACTTTTTTATTAACCCTCAAACAGTAGTACGAAATCTGGGCCATCTACCAAAGGTGCATGTAATTAATTTCATTTATTAGCACAAACGAGGAAACGGCCGGAATTTTGTTCGGAACCATTCACTTTGTCATACTATCGACAGCCTATGTAACAAAGATATCTTAACTGATCATCCTACCAGTAAACATAAATACGTCTTATGGCTGGGGCACCTGAAAATTTGCGCCACGAAATTAGCGATACGAAATGTGTGACGCAATGTTACCTAGTAACCGTGCAGACTGTGATGTCAAGTACTAATGGATGGCCATGACTGAGAGACAATATTACCAAAGAGGGGCGTTACGGTACAGATGGTCGATGTGATCTTGCAGGCTGTGATGTGAAGTATTGATGGATCATGACTGAGAGACACATAGAAGGCCTCATCTCATCAAACTCTAGAGCGTGATTATTCAATTCGTGGTAGAATCAAAGGCCCTGCATCAGTTTCCCCTTTTCGATGCACTGAATTTAACACTTGTCGACTCCAAATTCCATACAGTTGTCTCTAGAAAACTATTCGTTAGATGCAAATAAATGAATCGTTATCAATTTGAGTTTCGTTAATTGAAAGACATATTTATCATCATTTGATGTTCCCAAAGGGACATACGACACCTTTTTTTAATTGCCATCGATGTCTTCCTTACATCACGTTCCATTTAAAACCATAGCAACAAATTACTATATCTTATTTTTAAGCGGAAGGACAGTTGCCATTAAGTTTATGATATCTTAATTGATCCTCCTGCCAAGCTTCTTTGCAAACGATCTAGGCTAACACAAACAGTTCTGCTGTTAGTGACATAACAAACGAGCTAGAGGGAAATATTTCTAAAGTTGACTTTGTGAGTAAAGTTTTATATTACAGTTCCGACGGCTTGGTCTCAGAAGGTTCATGGACTGATTATACTGAGGGCAATGATGCTGGTAGTTGTAATATAATACTAGAACTCGGTCATTACGAATTTTGGTGTGTATGGATTCCAAGTGTGAAAGTGGTCGATATTTGTGTTGTGCTGAACATGGTCCAGCCTGGCTGCAGTTCGCTAATTGTACTCACCATGGTCCGCCGTACTCTCCGACTAGATCAATAGCTGGGACGACTCCCGCTTGGCACGGCCAGCGCCGGCTACACAGATAAGCCAGCGTCGCCTGTATCCTATGTTATTAGCCAGCCACGAGGAGCATGAAAAAAAAAAATATTGGGCTGTTAAAAGCCACACCAAAATGCTATCTACTGAAGTAAAACCCTTCAGAGCTCGTGCTTACATGACAAGCTCCTGTCAGCGAGCAAACGAGGTCGCGAAGGTAAGGACGCTCACTTTCCACGATGACCGAACTGCATGGGCTGGAAATAATGGAACGAAGATGCAGCAAGAATCTAAATTATCTTGAGAAGTGTTTGCTTCATCATCATCATTATATACACAAGGTGGCCGGAAACAAATGTAAACCGAGTATATTGACGTTAGACGGTTGATCTTACTGATAAATAATTTGAAAAAATAATTCGATATCTCGAGCCGTATATTTAAAAGGCTAAGGCTTCATACGTTAGCGCTTATTTATACAGTTCTACTGGGCCGATTTAAAAATTTTTAAATGCCATTCGAATACCTTGGCTGAAAGGATCCTGCTTGCTTGCTTGCTTGCTTGTTGTTTTAAGGGGCCTAACATCGAAGGTCATCGGCCCTGAAAGGATCCCAGAAGAGCCTTAACGGCATTCTCGGAACACTCACCAGAAAAGTGGAAAAACATATACCTCTTACCAGTTAAAAGTTAACGAATTGGGCCTTTTCTTTTTACTCGTTACCCCGACCCAAAGCAATAGAGGCGGTTTTTGTCAAAACTTGAATTACATGTACATTATCGCATACTTTTCTAAAAAGTATATCATGTCGGTGTTAGCTGATTTTAAGAAAGCTACTAAAAGCGCTCCCTTTGTTGTCATTTGGTAGTGGAACCGAGCATCACGAGAGCCATGCCGTGTGACGTAACACCACGTGTTGTGACGTAATATGAGGTATTAGGAGTATTATCAGTATTTTTTTTTTGTTATATGCTTTACGTCGCGCCGACACAGATAGGTCTTATGGCGACGATGAGGCAGGAAGGGGCTAGGAATGCGAAGGAAGCGGCCGTGGCCTTAATTAAGGCACAGCCCCAGCATTTGCCTGGTGTGAAAATGGGAAACCACGGAAAACCATCTTCAGGGCTGCCGGCAGTGGGGCTCGAACCCACGATCTCCCGAATACTGGATACTGGTCGCACTTAAGCGACTGCAGCTATCGAGCTCGGTGTATTATCAGTCAGTGTGGTTTGAGCTGCGTTTAGAGAATGATGCGATTTCCAAGTGTTTTAGTTTTTACAGCTAGAACACAATAAAATATCAAAATAATCATAAAATAATGTAAACTGCTTTAAAATTGAAAGAATAAAGGAATTGAATAAAGCGCGAAAGGTATCCACACCTCTTTCCGTATTAGGAAAATCTACACCTTCTTATGCATGTTCAGTTTTCAGTTAAAGACATTTCCAATAACTTTCCTTCCTAGAGCCGGTTGTACTTTTCCATACAGCGGGCTTTGTTGCTTGTTAATAATAATGTTCTGCGTTCAATTTCCGTTTTAAGAAAATCTCAAAAATAGATTGAGTTATTATATAGTGTGGCTCTACCTTTTCACCCGAATCGTGCCATTTGGGCCCGTCAGATGGACTCGCACGTCTCTCCAAGACGCTGCATAGCAATGTCAGATCGTCCGACAATCTTGTCGAGTTAGCAAATAACCGACAGATCGAAATGGCACGACCGGGGCAAAACTACACACACACAGGACCACTCTATTGCTGCGGCTACGAAACCATGAATTAAAACATCCATTCTTTGCAACAGGTTTTTTAGAGGCAATGGAGTTCTTTAAAATGGCCCTCCACAGTGGCTCTTTAGCGTGCCAGTAAAAACAGTGGTATCTTGAAGTATGTCTTCGTAATGTCAATCGGCGAAGCAGGGATTCGATTTGCCAATCTACAATGAAACAACCCAGCGTCAAACCAATTACGCTATACAGCCGGTTCATAAAATATGTATCAAACCAATGATTTACCGGCAAGAGTTTCCTGAACATCCAGCATTAAATCGAAACAGTTTATAAGAACATTGAGGATAATTATTCAATAATTTAAAAATTGCGAGGGCTTTGTCAAAACTGCGATCGCAGATCATTTGGGCGTAGAATACATCACGTGGGTACTGGATTGGTGTAACAAATAAGTGAATGCTCAAACACGGTTTAGAGATTTTTCTAATATTATTTTTTTCCTGACTGGGTTCTCCTCTTCCGAATGTTCTGAAATCACTCTATTTCCAATGCCTATCAATTCGATTGCATATTTTGGACATATTTTCGAAATCTTCAACATCTAGCCGCTGTTTAAATTAACATTATATTGAAAATAAATGTTTAAAATCCAGCACATTCAATAATAAATAAATATGTATGTTGGGTATTCAGCCCGAAGACGGGGTTCATGCTCCACAGCTCCGCCAACAGCTGTCATAGATAGCTGAGGTGTCACTGAAGAGGCATACTAGGGAAATGAGGAGTGAGGTAGTTTCCTGTTGCTTTCCTCACCGGGCCAGAAATTGCTATTACGTATCAGTATGCCAAGCCCACTGAAATGCATGCACTAACCGATCCTATGAGCAACATTTTCACACCATTCATAACATAATGAATGGCTCATACCTCACTCACTTCCATATTGTCAAAGCCAAGGATAAGATAGAGACAGATCAATGAAAGTACAAAATTGCTCAAGCCTATACCAGAAGACATAGTGCACTGTAAACACCACATCCTGCCAGCAAAGGCATCCCCCAGCCATAAGAAATTAGTTTGGGTCAAAAAAGTGTATTTCAGACTTCCTTCGATAATTCCAAAACTATAAAAGCTAGCAAAAATAGAATAACTGACTTGAAAATAGGAAGATCCAAGGAATCTCCCTAAATAGTTTTCAAGAACAGATAGAGCAAAAATGTTCAGCACGTGCATCCACCATTTTGTAGCGGAATTCGAGCTCGGACTGAACATACATACATGGCTGGTGGTGGGAGGTGATCTCAAAATTTGCATCACAAAATTAGCGATGCAAAATGTGTGAGGTGATGTTACCTAGCAACCGTGCAGACGGTGATGAGTAGTACTGATAGATGGCCATGATTGAGAAACATATTAACAAAGAGGTGCGTTAGAATGCAGATGCTCGATGTGATCTTGCAGGTTGTGATATGAAGTATTGATGGATCATGACTGAGAGATTTCTAAAAGGCTTTTTTTTTTATCAAAGAGGCCTCATCTCATCATACTGTATAGAACTGGTTATTTCATTCGTAGAAGTTTCATAGGCCTTGAATCAGCTTCCCCCTTTCCATGGACTGAATCCTACACTTGTCGACTCCAAATTCCATACAGATGTCTCTAGAAAAACGATTCGTAAGATTCATTATGGATAATCCGCACAGAATCCGTGATAGAGGGAAATAATGAAAATCCTACTTCCAATGTAAAGAAAGGATTTAATCACAGTATTATATTTAAGTTGAAAAGCCTCCGTGGCTCAGGCGGCAGCGCGCCGGCCTCTCACCGCTGGGTTTCGTGGTTCAAATCCCGGTCACTCCATGCGAGATTTGTGATGGACAAAGCGGAGGGGGGACAGGTTTTTCTTCGGGTACTCCGGTTTTCCCTGCCATATTTCATTCCAGCAACACTCTCCAATACCAATTTCATTTCATCTGTCATCCATTCATTATTGCCCCAGAGAAGTGCGACAGGCTTCGGCAGCCGGCAGAATTCCTATCCTAGCCGCTAGATGGGGGCTTCATTCATTCCATTCTAGGCCCAGTCGAATGACTGGAAACAGGCTTTGGATATTCACTATATTTAAGTTAGCATTTAGCGAAATAGAATCCAAATACACTATTCACAACACATCGTTAATTGAAGAATGTAACCCAAAAACCTGCTAAGTGCCAGAAAGTTGTTTAGGAGTTATATTAAAAAATGTATCCAAGAGCTTGCATAACAAAATTTAATATTTAATATAGTGTGCACTGAAGAGAAGGACAATTGCAGCTAGACTGTACTGTTTAATTAATGATATTGCATGTCACATACGTAGCACAAATCGTCAAAGTAAGAAATACTAAACACAGCTAATTGTCTATACTCTTTCACAACAACAAAGAAAGTACCAAAGGTAGTTTCAGTCTTAGTACCAGGAGGCTATTTGAAAGAAACTCATAAACCAAATCGATCCACATTAGTGCGACACAAGTTCTCATAACATGGACTGAATTTTTTCATCCAAACATGGTACCACTGACATTTTTCCAAGTTTTCAATTCGTTAAAGGTATATTTCACTCCTATGACACCGAGATTCCTTGCTGAGAAGCGTAACATCATTACCTTTGAGATATGCAAATGTTTCGTTGTTATCAAGGAATCAACAGCAGACTGAATATAGTTTTGTTCACTTAAGTCAACGACTCACAGTGGTCTAAACACCGATTCTAGCCGGCAAAAAATCGACAAAATCGAAGTCAAGAAATCGCTGAAAAAAGTTCGGGAACTTATTCTAGACACCCCAGGTATCTCATATCTGCCCTACACAATGTGCTTGGAGGGTGTACGTGGCGGGAAATGAAGCACAAACATGAACATTTTTAAAAACCTGGAAAAAGTTAAACATTTATATATCTTATTGGAACCAACCAGGATATTGAAGAATCCCTTCTTGGAGGGTATTTGTTGAGTAAATTCACAAGGATAAGTCCTTCTGCACGCGTTAAAATGACCTTATCGACCATTTAACTTCTCCATATTTTAGACTTCACTGTACTCCGATTTTACGGCGTTTTCAGGGCCGTAAACCGAAGTTATAGGTAGTTATGTGTTACTGATTGATTTAATCGATATTATACACTATACTAAAGATTTTCCACCAAAAATCAACTGCCACTTCTTGCAAATTTTTGTTGCTGGCGGCATTTGCTTATAAGCAACCCGAAAAAATGTCACCGCACTACTTTTTCTTATAAGTGTCATCCCCCCCCCACCCTCTACCCGCACGCAACACCCACTGTCTGTGACTCATGGCCTACCGCTCTCCAAGCCTTTCTATACCATGGATCTGACTGTATTTCTTTACATTGAAATTTGTTGGTTAATGGTAGTATACGAAATACCACGGATGAACAAAAGCAAGATGTCAAATATCGAAAATCCACTATTCAGGAGGTTTTGTGGAAAGAGCTGGGCCTGAAAGTTGACAGGGTTGTTCAAGGGACTGGGACCTCGAACACCGGCAACATCTCAAGAAAAGGCAGCGGAAGCAACCGGAGGCAGCGAAGAATTAATCATCAGATTTGTTCTTATATTGCAGGCACAACAACAAAACCCAATTCAACTAGATTTGGATTTAGTTCCTTCGCTTCACGATATTTATACTCTTCTCTGGGTTTTTGGCTTTGTCCAGTGGTTATCAGGTGAACGATGAGGCCTTCAGCGCGCACCCTTTGGACACTGCAAAATTGTACGCGTCCTTATGTAATTGCTATCCTATTCCTCCAACCGTCCACAAAGTCTTATCATGATGCTCAGGCGATCAGATACGCCCTACTGGCAATCGGAAAGCTGTCCGAGTAGGCCCAAGAATCCCGAAACAGGTATTACAGGTTCTTCCGGGAGCACAAATGCCGGAAGACCTCCAGAAAGGATACAACGACTGATCTAATACACAGTCTCCTGTTTTCGTCGGACGCAGTAGTTACAAGGCACCACATTAAGGCCGAAATTCACTGGAATGAACTGCCTCCAGAAGTACACACTTTGCTCGTGTTCGATGAGGACACAGATGAGAGGAGGCTTCGGATGAAGAGACTTCCGAAGAAGAGACTTCCAAAGCAGAAGAAGAGGACGTTGAAATGTCAAATACAGATAGTGAACTCACGGCATGACTGGTAAGTAGTCTTAATAATAAGTATCATGGAGCTAAAAAATCGAGACATTTCAAATATAACGTAATATATTCTTATTCCTTTTCACGTCACCTTCCTCGCCAAACTGGCCTAATTTTTACAATCGTTGATATGTTTTACATCATGGATTTAGATGAGCGATTCTTATGAAAATAAAATCATGACATTTGTCAAGGATCCCATGTGTTTTTCTTTCACAACCCTGTTCATAATTTCATATAAGTGTTAACGGGAGTGCAGCGCGCCGTTTACCATAAATCCATTACCGGAATACTAAATTTTGTCCGACTACCTTAAGTTTTGCGAGTTGGCGAACGCGTAGTGGATCCGATACTCTGTTAATCGAAAATCTGTTAACGGATTCGTAATCAGCGACCTCGAAAACCCCCGAGTATGAATTTTAGTCCGCTTTTGTGAACCCGGAAAGATGATACGATTTATTGCCGGCTAGAATCGGTGTCTAGACCACTGTGTGACTTCAAATTTGTTAGCATATGTAGCAGATATTACAGTCATGTAGGTCTTCAGGTACAAATACCTTGCACAGCCTCTTCCTTTTCTCAATCTCATTCTTATATATTTTTTATGCTTTCCCACAAATTCTCAGTTTCTTCTGCACATCTAACTTATATCCAGTAACTATCTTCCTTCTTTTCTCCCCCATTTTAACCTTATTTGCATGCAAAGTGCCTGAACTGTTTCCCTCCATTTCTGAAATAAGCTATTGGTACTCAGCAGACTTCTGGGTTAACTAGTGAGCAACATAGCATAGCTTCCATCCTGCGATGAATATATGAACTAAACTAACCAATGTGGCACATAGCCATGTCTAGGGTGAATTGGCGATGGTACATAGATGGGTTGTAATGCAAAAACTATTTTTTTTTAATGGCACGTAGCAGGTTTTTGGGTTACACTCTTCAGTTCAATTTTAGTATAGCCTACTGTAGATCTGACAAAAATCAATGTCAGGTTTGCGATGTTCGGATTACCTGAATTCTACGGTATAATCAAACTTTACTATCACGAGACGTTTATCCTTCCACGAAGGACTTTTTCAACCCTCCCATATTGCCGACCAACGAATTCCTATCAAAACTTGTCTTGGACTGATTTCCTTGCAATACGCTAGTGTTGAAAGGTGCAAAACCGAACAGGCCGTCAGTTCAAGGGATGCGAACACCTGTTGAGATGCTGATAATATTGACAGCGGAAGGAAGATACGCAACCACTTCACCATGAAATTGGTTTAGACATAGCGACATTGGGATTGGGATACAAGTGATACGATCACTATGTAACAACTGTGTAAAGAGAATCATGTTTGTTCGATAATGTGGTATTGTTTGTCCAACCCTTGCCCCGTTTCCCTACGGGGTCGGGTATGAGGTGAGATGAATCTGTCGTGGCGGTTTTTTTAATGACCGGATGCCCTTCCTGACGTCAACCTCATCAGAGGAGTTAATGAGATGAAATGAATGACGTGATATATGATAGTAGAAAGAGGATGAACCAGGTGTCGGCACATAGCCTACTCCTGTCGAATAGCACCAGAGGGTCTGCTCAAGGCTTAACGTCTCCATCCGACGGACAATCATCATCAAGAGCGTCATATGCCCTCACTCTATATGAGCACTGCGGAGAGGTTTGGAATTTAATCCAGGCTTTTGGCACGCAATGTAGTGATTAGAAATTGTATACCACCACCTCCCCTACCCTGCCGGCCAACATTCTGAGGGTTCTGATGGTGAAATTTTTTCGACCAACGGGACTCTAACCGGCTAACCTCGGTGTCAGACCGTTCAGACTTCAGCGCCTTAACGATCATGGCCACCAGGCTGGCTTGTTTTTTCGTTAATGTAGTGATGTGTATTTTTAGTTGTTATTATTATTTTTGTTTGCATTCGGGACAAAGCTAGTGAATTATGTAAGGAAGGGATTTGTAGGAATTTATTTATTGTATTTGTTGTTGGGATACAAGTGAGATGGACTTATCTTCTCGCCACAAGGCCCTTTATGACTTCCAATGGTACACGTGAGTAGGCGATGGAACAGAAGGCGGTGGGAGTGGTATGCTGGTAGGGTAAGATCGATGCTAGGTGAAGGTTTTAGATCTGCAGTCCAATATCAGAAAGAAATGCACATAACACTTTGGTGGAGAACTGACGAACTGGTATCCCAGTGACAATTTTTGTAGCAGACAAGTAGTGCGAACAAAGTGGTGTGGACATCCAAAGAATACAGTATGTGATTAAGATCTGAAACTGTATCAGCTGAACATGAACAGAAGGTAGATCGTAGTACTTGTATTTTATGCAGGTGCTGAGGGTAGTGATGCTGTTTTGCACTCTTCTGCGAGTGTGATTTAAGAAATACGTAAGAGTGAGGTACCCCTGTAAGAAGATTTGTTAACATGCTAAAAAGCTCTTCAGATGAAATTCACGCAGTCCATTATTTCGTAAGACCGATAGCAATTGGAGAGACGCTAAGCAGAACAGTCTCTTTTACTCCTTCAGTAGCTAAGACTAGGTTGACGGTTCGGTCGTGCCTCAGTCCAGTGGCATTTGAAGGTCCTCTAATACGCCCATCTCAGGTCGGTACATTCATCGGCAAATAAGAGCTTCTGCAGGATAAAACTCTGGTGCCTCTGGTTCTCCGAAAGCTGTAGAAGTAGATAGTGGAACGTAGAAACAAATGTTATTATTGTTATTATTGTTATTATTGGAATTAAATTGGGAGGAGAAAGTATAAATCGACCTGAAAATATCTTTACCTCTACCTTAGACGGCACAAATTTAACGCCGAGTGACCGCCCATATAATATAGGCATACATACGTACATACATGCATACATACATACATACATACATACATACATACATACATACATACATACATACATACACACACACACATACATACATACATACACACATACACACACACATACATACATACATACATACATACATACATACATACATACATACATACATACATACATACATACATACATACATACATACATACTGTATCAGTAACGCTGGTCCAAGCCAAAGTCCTCGCACTTCGAACTTGAATTCCGCGTTGCGCGCCGGCTCAACAGCGAGCGATTGCATGCAGTTCGTATGTGACGTGGAGCGAGTGACGTCGCAGCTACCCCTCCTTGTGGCCGAGAGACTGCATCAGCCAGAGAACATTCGAAATGTTCTACGCTTAATACATTTTTCAGAAGAATAATTCGATTATGGGAATAACATCATCGTGTTGCCAGATATTTTATCTCCAATTCTACCAAGTTTCATGTGAATCCAACGTAAATCCAGGGAGATATTCAATGTAATGCAATTGTTGTTCTCTTAAAGATTTGAGTATATAGGGAGGACCATTTCTCAAGGCAGAATACAGTGTCTTCTGTACCACGGTCGAACCTGGTCTGTCGGCTCGTGGGGATCGCGATGTTACGCTAAGTGATTACTCTTCGTCGAGTTCCGGACTTTAACTCCGTAGTGTCGAGTGCGGGCTTATAAAATTTTCTTTGACTTGTGAATGATAGAATTCTGCTCCAACTTAGAGCGATATAAATTGTGCTTCGTCAAACTCTAATATTTTTCAAGTGATTGGTTATTCTGAATGAATGTCTAAGACTTGCGATGATTTTTCCAAGTGCTCATAATTCAAAGTTAACGTTGTGAACAATGATAGGATTTTGAACAGTGTTTGCTCCTTACCGAGTGATTGAAATATTTTGAGAATTTTCATTCACATAACTGTGCTTTAACTTATAATTTCTCGAGTGGCAAACATTAACAAGTGGTTGAGTATGGAATTAACCTGAACTTAGTGACTACGTCACCTGACTTACAATATCCGTGTGTAGATGATTCTCGAAAACTGTGTAAATATTCTTGTAGATGATAGACTGTAGACTGTGTATCTGAACTGTGCATTTTCAACTCTGCGAACATTCGAACTAAGGACTGTTGATAAATGGTCAATTTCATTTTATTTTTTCATTAATATGCGTGAACAAGATTTACTTCACGAGTGAAAGATTCTTATTTCATTTCAATCCAAGTGATTACACTCAAACTGTGTTAAGACTTAGAAATATTTCGTGTGTAATAACTACAGATTATGCCAAGTATCACAAACTTTAAGTGGATATTTATTAGGTCGACTTTACTGACATTTGACGACGCAATTTTCAAGTGGCTGTTCATTTTATGAGTTTGTTTTCATTAACATTCAACTCAGCTTGTTTAATTTCCAAGTGTTAAAACTAATGCGCGTGTTCGATTTTATTGACATTCGGCCGCATAGAATTCATTTCGAGTGATTAATGATAGAACACGGGATAGATTTCAGTGACATTATACCGTGTGATAATTCAGTTATACAGTTCTTATGTTTTATAAACCTTGTTAAAACCATTACTATATCCTTTTCTCGTCTGTGCAGAAGCCGCTTTCCGAATTAACACGTCCAAGGCTTAACTGTGTGCGTTCTCGTTTACCATTTACGTGACCTGTTTCGACACCCTTACTTCTATACAGCATAGATCTTCTAGACATCGTATGGATCTTCTAGAAATTCTAGATCTTCGAGAACTTCCATCGAGGGAGGAATCGTGCTTCCATGGTGCAGAGAGCAGAAGAGCAGCAGGAGTTCAAGGACATCACCAACCCTAGGACGAGGAAAGAACACTTCCCAGTATTTCTTCTGTACAGAGGTAATGTGAAATTTGAACATTTGTTAATAAATTCAGTCTTTTTGAATCGAACTTTATTTCGATAAACCTCTCTCCATCTGTAGCACTCCAGTTCAGTACCGTACACGCCCTGCGTTGAGCCTTATGCTCTGTTAGCCCAAGTACGGCATTTACTGTTACAAAACAGACAGACAGACAGTCATGTCTTTTGCCGTTCAGTCTGCAAGCCTCAGTGGATTAATATATCGCCCCTGCTTACAACTGCTGTCACCTCGTATGTTTTTTCTTTATTTTGACCTTCGTCCGTAGGACATTCGGCCATCAATAATGTACAATGATAGAAACTGTTACAGAAAACCTCGTCTGTTCCTACATACTATACGTTACCTTGAAATCGTTCAAAACGTCGTCTGTATACCTTCTCTTAGGTCCAAAAGCAACCAACCCAGTTGATCTGCGAAACAGTTGATTCTGTAGGAATTATAATAATAATAATAATAATAATAATAATAATAATAATAATAATAATAATAATAATAATAATAATAATTGTACCGGGTGGTACACCTCCACGTCGCTAATTCAAACTTTGCGCCAGTTGAATCTCCCCTTACTGGAGGAAGTCTGAACTTTATCTAATGTGTTAATTTTCAAGTTTCTCAGAAGATGTCACTACTTGGAAATTTTGAAGTTTCTGAACTGTGTCGTTTTCGAGGTATTTTTGTTTTGCCTGTAGTAAGAAGTGTGAACATTCTCTTCTAGAGGACACTACTGAAGAACTACAATGGTGCACCCTAGTGCGAAGTGAAAGAACTGTTTTTTGGAGAAATTTTTATTTCAAAAGTTTGTTCCTTGTTAAATTTCTTTCTGTTATTGTTTAAGTTGGCTGTATAACCCTTTCTTTCCCCTTGTTTTGAATTTAGCCAATCCCGAATTTCTTTAATTAATTTATGACCAATCAGGTGTATCTTCTCCATCTTGGATATGTTGCTTAACCCTAGCCAATAAAATTCTTGTGGGAGGGTGTTCTCATTCCTGAAACGCCTCGAACTTTCCGCGAGAGTATATAAACTGCTGATTTTCGGGTCTCCGCGCCACTTCAGTAACATCTTTCAGTGTGTAAAGTACGTAGCAGGGGGCGGGAAGCGCCTCTTTCTTCGGGCAGCAGTTCATCCACAAGGTAATCTTCTCCATCTTGGATATGTTGCTTAACCCTAGCCAATAAAATTCTTGTGGGAGGGTGTTCTCATTCCTGAAACGCCTCGAACTTTCCGCGAGAGTATATAAACTGCTGATTTTCGGGTCTCCGCGCCACTTCAGTAACATCTTTCTTCTTTTCTTGCTAAATCAGCAGTTTAACTCTCGGGGCAGGTCCGAAGCCTTTTCCATGTAACTTTCCTTTAAAAATGTAAAGACACTCGGTGTCAATTCTTTCCGTTTTAACTACATATTGGGATAGAGAGTGCTTAACCCTCTCGAGCTCCCACTCATATTGCATTGAGGTGAACTTATTTTTCACAACCGTTTCTTCCTTAACGTAATGTAAATTGTTTCCTTTTAAAAGTCACCTCTTTAGTATGGGATTAGCCCTTGCAGTAACGGCCTAGTGCCAAGTAGGTTTTATATAAAATGTGTTAGGAGTGCAAGAACGCCTCCTCTCAAGTTGGTATTTTAGAGGCCACGTAATTAACCTTTCCTTATTTAATAGGCCTCAGTAGGTTGGGTATTTTACCCCTGTTTTCATGTCCTTGGAGGACAACTTGAAAGTGGAGTTTGGTGTGGCCTTGGATAGGCTCGTACTTAAGAGCAGATTGCTCTTTCTAAAAATTTTGTTTCCTGCGCGCCTCGAGGAGGCTTTACTGTGTAATTGGGAGCAAGTGCTCCTGGGCATGATAGGGGTCTTCTGCCCCTTTGTTGAAATGTGTATATCGTAAAGTTGGGCTAATTGCTCAAGAATTGTGAGTCCGGGGCTCGAAGCCCAAATCCTGTGAATACTGTAATTGTACATTTGTTACATTGCTACTCTGTACCTGCCATTCTTGTTATTTCTTGATTTTGCTAAGAAAATATAACCTTGTTAAATTTTATCTTTACCGGGCGAGTTGGCCGTGCGCGTTGAGGCGCGCGGCTGTGAGCTTGCATCCGGGAGATAGTAGGTTCGAATCCCACTATCGGCAGCCCTGAAGATGGTTTTCCGTGGTTTCCCATTTTCACACCAGGCAAATGCTGGGGCTGTACCTTAATTAAGGCCACGGCCGCTTCCTTCCAACTCCTAGGCCTTTCCTATCCCATCGTCGCCATAAGACCTATCTGTGTCGGAGCGACGTAAAGCCCCTAGCAAAAAAAAAAAAAAAAAATTTTATCTTAACTTTAATTTCGTATTCGGAGACCTGTTCACCCCCGCACCTTCTTTCACCTCTGCTGTTCCACAGATACCTCGGAACAATAATAATAATAATAATAATAATAATAATAATAATAATAATAATAATAATAATAATAATAATAATTTCAAACATTGAAATTGACATTAAGAAAAGACGAATGAAATTCTTTGGACACCTCACAAGATTACCAGAAAATCGACTGTCAAAAAGAATATTAAATTATGTTGGCTCACTTAAGAATTCAACACCTTGGCTGGACGAACTTCGAAAGGACCTCAAAAACGCAAACATATGTGCAACAGACATTTTAGAAAGAGACACCTTCAGACACAAAGTCAACAAGTGGAAAGTTACATCAGAGCAACCAAAGCAAAAACAGTGCAGACCGAAATGGTCGGAAGAACGTAAACAAGCCTTCTCAGAGAGAATGAAAGCCTATTGGAAGAACAAGAAGAACCCAAAGAAAGCTTGATTGAGTTGTTTGATTAACGTCTTCCATTACTGGGAGAATACGCTAATAATAATAATAATAATAATAATAATAATAATAATAATAATAATAATAATAATAATAATAATAATAATAATTAGTGCCGGGCTGAGTGGCTCAGACGGTTAAGGCGCTGGCCTTCTAACCCCAACTTGGCAGGTTCGATCCTGGCTCAGTCCGGTGGTATTTGAAGGTGCTCAAATACGACAGCCCCGTGTCGGTAGATTTACTGGCACGTTAAAGAACTCCTCCGGGACTAAATTCCGGCACGTCGGCGTCTCCGAAGACCTTAAAAGTAGTTAGTGGGACGTAAAAAAACAAATAACATTAACAATAATAATTAGTATTTTCATAATCTATCGAAAGGTATAAGACGCATGTCGGTTTTTACGTGCAGTAATCATAGAATTGTATATCCTTACTGGAGAGACTGTGACCCTTGGACTCAAAAAATGAGCACCAGCATGCAGACAGCAAGCCAAAGATATGCTTAAAAGATTCACCGGGCGAAAGGTAGCAAATAGCTCGGTTCTGTTCATTGTGCAGTCTATAGAACTGAAATGTCTGGAAAGTTTCTCAAACTGCGGAAAAGAGCGATAAAGAATTGCAAAACTAACTTGCGGAGTTACGTAAAGTATCTTTTCAGTCGTAGAAAAATTATCGGACGGAAAGTACACTTGAAGACACAAGATATAAAGTTAAAGAGTAATATTTTTTCCGAAGTTCACAGTCAATGGGGCATTATTTCAATCAATTATCCGATTTCCGAAATACCTTTACGCAGCTTTCACATTAATGGAAGGATCTCTCTATCACTATAACACTAAAAGTGAGGATAGTTACATCTACCTCCCCTGCGAACCATGTGACCTTGCCGCGGTGGAGAGGCTTGCGTGTCCCAAATGAAGCAGATAGCTGAGCCGCAGGTGCAACCATATCGGATGGGTATCTGCTGAGAGACCAGACTAACGAATGGTTCATCGAAAGAGGGGTAGCAGCCTTTCGGAACTTGGAAGGGCGGCAGTCTAGATGATTGACTAATACGGCCTCGTAATAATACTCAACATGGCTTAGCTGTGTTGATACTGCTACACGACTGAAAGCAACGGGAAACTACAGCTGTAACTAACTCCCGAGGACATGCAGCACTCTCTGTATGAATGATGTACTGATGATGGCTTCTTCCCGGGTAAAATATTCCGAAGGTAATCTAGTCCCCCATCCGGATCTCCGAGTGGGGACTACACGAGAGGGGGCGATCATCAGGAAGATGGATACTGACATTCTGCGAGTCGGAGCGTGGAATGTTAGAAGGTTGAATCGTTGTGGTAGGTTATAGAATCTGAAAAGGGAGATGGATAGACTAAAGTTAGATGTAGTTGGTACAAGTGAAGTACGTTGGCAGGAAGAACAGGATTTTTGGTCAGGCAACTACCGAATTATCAACACAATATCAAACAGGGGAAATGCAGGAGTTGGTTTAATAAGGAATAAGAAAAAGAGCAGCGGGTAAGCTACTACGACCAGCATGGTGAAAGAATTATTGTCGTTAAGATAGACACCAAACCAATGCCCACCACAATCGTGCAGGTTTATATGCCTCCTAGTTCAGGAGACGATGAGGAAATCGAAAGAATATATGAAGAGATAGAAGATTTAATATAATATGTAAAAAGGTGACGAGAATCTAATTGTGATGGGAGACTGGAATGCAGTGGCAGGCCAAGGAAGAGAAGGTAATACAGTAGGAGAATTCGGATTGGGACAAAGGAACGCAAGAGGAAGTCGGGTGGTTGAATTTTGCACTGATCATAATTTAGTCCTTACCAATACTTGGTTCAAACACCACAAACGACGGCTGTATACGTGGACGAGACCTGGAGACACTGGAAGGTATCAAATAGACTTCATTCTGGTTAGGCAGAGATTCAGAAACCATGTGTTGGATTGCAAAACTTTCCCAGGAGCAGACGTGGACTCTGACCACAACTTGTTGGTCATGAAATGCCATCTGAAGTTGAAGAAATCGAAGAAAGGAAAGAATGCCAAAAGGTGGGATCTAGACAAGTTGAAAGAAAAGAGTGTGAGGGATTGTTTAAAGGAACATGTTGCACAAGGGTTAAATGAAAAGGCTGAAGGAAATACAATAGAGGAAGAGTGAATAGTCGTGAAAAATGAAGTCAGTAGGGCTGCTGAAGAAATATTAGGAAGGAAGTAAAGCTCAACAAAGAATCAGTGGATAACTCAGGAGATACTAGACCTGATTGAAGAACGACGAAAATATAAGAATGCTAGAAATGAAGAGGGCAGAAAAGAATACAGGCGATTAAAGAATCAAATGGATAGAAAGTGCAAGGTAGCTAAGGAAGAATGGCTGAAGGAAAAGTGCAAGGATGTCGAAGGTTGTATGGTCCTGGGAAAGGTAGATGCTGCATACAGGAAAATCAAGGAAACCTTTGGAGAAAGGAAATCTAGGTGTATGAATATTAAGAGCTCAGATGGAAAGCCACTTCTAGGGAAAGAAGACAAAGCAGAAAGATGTCAGCAGCATATTCAACAGTTGTATCAAGGTAAAGGTGTAGATAATTTGGTTCTGGAACATGAAGAGGCTGTTGATGCTGATGAAATGGGAGACCCAATTTTGAGGTCAGAGTTTGACAGAACTGTGAGTGACCTAAATAGGAACAAGGCACCTGGAATTGATGACATTCCCTCTGAATTACTGACTGCCTTAGGAGAAACCAGCATGGCAAGGTTATTCCATTTAGTGTGTAAGATGTATGAGACAGGAGAAGTCCCATCCGATTTTCGGCAGAATATTATTATACCCATTCCCAAGAAAGCCAGTGCTGACAAGTGTGGAAACTACCGCACCATTAGTTTAGTATCTCATGCCTGCAAAATTTTAACACGTATTATTTAGAGAAGAATGGAAAAAGAAGTTGAAGCTGAGTTGGGAGAAGATCAATTTGGCTTCAGAAGAAATGTAGGAACACGTGAAGCAATCCTGACTTTACGACTGATCATAGAGGATCGAATTAAGAAGGACAAGCCCACGTACATGGCGTTCGTAGATCTAGAAAAGACATTCGATAATGTTGATTGGACCAAGCTATTTAAGTTTATGAAGGTGATTGGGATCATATACCGAGAACGAAAAATTATCTACAATCTGTATATAAATCAGTCTGCAGCTATAAGAATCGAGGGCTTCGAAAACGAAGCAGCAACCCAGAAAGGTGTCAGGCAAGGCTGCAGGTTGTCCCCCCTCTTTTTCAATGTTTACATAGAACAGGCAGTAAAGAAAATCAAAGAGGAATTTGGAAAGGAAATCACAATCCAAGGAGAGGAAATCAAGACCTTAAGATTTGCCGACGATATTGTTATTTTATTTGAGACTGCATAAGATCTCGAGAAGCTGCTGAATGGTATGGACGAAGTCTTGGGTAAGGGGTGTGTATGTGTATGTTTAGTCCTCAGCCCGAAGGCTGGTTGGATCCTCAACAGTTCCACCATAAGGTGTCATAGATGGCCTAGGCATCACTGAAGAGGCGTACTAGGGAAATGAGGAGTGAGGTAGTTTCCCGTTGCTTTCCTCACCGAGTCAGAAGTTGCTAGTACATATCAGTCTGCCAAGCCCACTGAAATGCAAGCACCAACTGACCCTATGAGCAATATTTTCACACCATTCATAGCAGGGACTGGCTGCAGAAGGAATGGCATTACTAGCATCACTCATACCTCAGTCACTTTCATATTGTCAAAGCCAAGGATAAAGCTGAGACAGATCAATGAAAGTAACAAAATTGCTCTAGCCCATACCAGAAGACATAGTGCACTGCAAACACTAGGTCCTGCCAGCAAAGGCACGGGTAAGGGGTACAAGATGGAAACAAATAAGTCCAAAACGAAAGTAATGGAGTGCAGTTGAACGAAGGCAGGTGATGCAGGAAATATTAGATTAGGAAATGAAGTCTTAAAGGAGGTAGATGAATATTGTTACTTGGGTAGTAAAATAACTAACGATGGCAGAAGTAAGGAGGTCATAAAATGCAGACTAGCAAAGGCAAGGAAGAGCTTTCTTAAGAAAATAAATTTGCTCACTTCCAACATTGGTATAGGAATTAGAAGGACGTTTCTGAAGACTTTCATCTGGAGCGTGGGATTGTATGGAAGTGAAACATGGACGATAACTAGCTCGGAAAGAGAGAGAATAGAAACTTTTGAAATGTGGTGTTACAGAAGAATGCTAAAGGTGAGATGGATAGATCGAATTACGAATGAAGAGATACTAAATCGAATCGGTGAGAGGAGATCGATTTGGCTAAATTTGACGAGAATAAGAGACAGAATGATAGGACACATCTTAAGACATCCAGGACTTGTTCAGTTGGTTTTTGAAGAAAGTGTAGGCGGTAAGAACGGTAGGGGTAGACCAAGGTATGAATATGACAAGCAGATTAGAGCAGATGTAGGATGCAATAGTTACGTCGAAATGAAAAAGGTTAGCACAAGATAGGGTGGCAAGGAGAACTGCATCAAACAAGTCTATGGACTGGTGACTCAAACAACAGTTACATCTAAAGTATTTTCAGTATTCATTTACGAGACAGAAACGTGAATCTTCTTGCAGTAGATTTGAAGAGAATCCACTCCTTTTAAATCTGATGTAGAAAAATGCTCCGTATACCTCGGACGGCATTCAACACAAAGAAATGTATCCACGAAGGCGATTGACATCGAAACCAGCCTGTCGACAATAGCCCATACAAAGAAAGGATTCTGCAGTTCTTTGCTCATACAGCCGGGAGTGGAGAGCCTGAAGAAGCTCATCATGACAGGAAATATCTCTAGCAAGGGGTAACGTGGATGTGCTCCTAACACTTCGGTCGAACGCCATAAAACAAACAACTGGGACATCTCTGGGGAAGGCTTTGGATCTGGCTCAGAACCTGCAACGGTGGAGAAATGTACCCTACAAAGTATACTGCAATCTCCGTGGGTATCACAATCCTCAGTAGTGAGGAGATTATTAGGGAGAGATGCCAATAATATAGCTACCTCTTATTTTCACTTTGAATACACCCAATAACAAATATTTCCTAACTGCACTGAAGCACAGCGTAAAAAACTACAAATGTTCAAATATGTTCTTCAGCGTAGGAAGAAGCGAACAAGAAGAAATAAGTGTTTAAAATCGTTATCTTATTTTCATAATGTTCATCAATTTTGGAAGAATATAAAAATGTAGTGAGCATTTCTACTGACAGATCTCAAATCTGGAATCAGATACTACATCTTTCTTCAATACGCTTTCAAACGGTGATTTGCAAATGTACAAACGTTACAAAATACTAAATATAGAAAGCAAAATTATATTTTTTAAATTTCTGAACGTTAAAAATAATAATCATGTTATTGGCTTTACGTCCAACTAACTACCTTTTTACGGTTTTCGGAGACGCCAAGTTGCCGGAATTTAGTCCCGCAGGAATTCTTTTACGTGCCAGTAAATCTACCGACAGGAGGCTGACGTATTTGAGCATATTTAAATACCACCGGACTGAGTCAGAATCGATCCTGCCAAGTTCGGGGTCAGAAGGCCAGCGCCTCAAACGTCTGAGCCACTTGGTCAGGCACGTTAAAAACCATCAGCCCCCTAACATATATATAATCCTTTATTTAGGAAGCTGACCCTCAACGGGTTTGCCATAAGACTCAGTAGTGTACAATTTTTATGTTTTTGAATATAAATGGTTCCTTAAAAGAATCACGGACCGAAGCACTGCCGCCTCGGCTATCGTGGCTAGGTAGCTTTCCTTGAGGGCAAACCTCTTCCTCAACTCGGCCATCATCCCCGGTATGGTACCTCATGCACCCACTAACAATCCGTAAATGGTGACGTAGGTTATATGATATTTCTCCATGATGTAATTGGATACTGGAACGTACACTGCCTGCTTCTCAAGAGTGCACATCGTGCGGCTGTTGTTCACCTGATTGTAGACGTACTGTAGGGTCCAATATTACAGAACGATCTCTGTTTATCGACGGCTAGAATATATACTCTTATCGTGCTACCATTTTTTGCTAAGCATTTCACTTCTTCATATGGCTTCCTATCCGTTACCGCGGCAGGCTATTGCAATAAGGCCGCGAACTGTGTCATGGCGAGAATTCCTAAGCAATGAGCCGAATGGATATTAGCCGAGAAATGTCCCAAAGTTTCAATCTCACCACAGGCACGCCTGCAGTGATTGTTCTCCTGGCTTCTACCATACAAGCTTCTTACTGGAGCCACGTCTGGCATCATTTTGATACTTTCAGTCCATTCTGATATTGTAAATCACTATTTCCTTGAGGGTATTGTGCGAAGAGCAGCTGTCAAAACATAATTCATGTCACACGAGTAGTTTCCCAGTTTACTCTTCCGACAGCTTAGAGTAAATTTGCAGCCATATCGCAAGGAATAAACTGTCATGAAAATGACATTGAAGTATAACCAGCAACTAATAAAAGCTAATAACAATCTACAAGGTTCATTCATTGCACATGATCATTTTTATCCACCTAGAACAAGTATTTCTGTGCAAATTATGATGGCAAAAATAGTGAATTTCCACTACTTTACTGTGGTCTTCACAGACATGTACTCTTAAGATGATTGCTTTGCTTGAGGGATGATGGAGTGAGTAAAACGAGGTACGGTAAAGTGTTTTTTGTCATCCGAGCGTTCAGTGTGGAAAAATACACATGGTACAGCAGATTTCGACACTGTATTCGCCACGAACGAGGAAATTCTGTGGATATGTTTTTTTTTTTTTGAAAGCTGGCTCAAGCAGGCGTCAAGTGAAAAGAAGGGTTCCGTGCTACTGGACATCCAACAAAGATGGCCAAAAACAAAGACGGATATCTTCCGAGAACAATGTGAATATTCCAGTCAAGTTTTCTTGTAGACAGCTGAGCCATTGCAGAAAATTGTAAAATATAAATAAATTAAAGAGATAATAAATATATAATTAAGTCAGCATGCATTTTATTACTTGCATTGTGAATATTGTTAAGTGTAGTATTTAGGTCCCTTGAAACTGATTAGCATATTATTACAGCGTAGCTATTGGAGCTATGTGATCGATCCCAGGAGCAGAACAAAGAAGACCTTACATAATGCTTTAATAATACATCCACCGATAATAGGTTTAACCTGTTTCAAATTGAACACATTAAGTACGATTCGCGTGCGGTCGATTGGACTCGCACGTAAGTATCTCTCGGTCATTGCGTGTAGATTATGAAGCAGAGAATATGTAAATTATTGATATTTGCATGCGGCTCCATGTCTCTAAGATCGACCAACTCCCCTGTCAGATGTTGTGGCTTCAGTGCTCCCCGCTACACAGAATTTAGCGGTGGAATTTAGAGAGATGTATGCAAAGTGGTCCTTCTTCTCCACGATGGCCCCTAACAAGGGAGTATTCCCCTTAGAGGATGGGTTAGGAAGAAACTAATGGAGCCAGTGTAAGCACGGTTTCATGTCGAGACGATATGAGGAATATTTGCTAAATGAGAAATAAGTACGAGGTCTAAGGATTAGAATAGAAGCTTCATAGTGGACTGTCCCTGATTCGATCGCCGATTCTACCACGAATTTAAGAAAGGATTGGTGTTAACCCCACTATTGGCTGACCTATAAATGGTTTCTCAGATAATATCCAGGTAAATGCATGATGGTACCTAACACGTAATTTACATCTATGTCGTCCTAAAAATCAACTGTGAGTGGTTGCGGTAGAATAGACTCATGATACTCGTACCTGTACAAGAGGTGACTAAAAGAAGAACTACAGGGCCTCTCATGCGTTGGCGACCACGGGGTCCTAGAAGTCTGATACGGCTTCCACTTATTTGAGCCCGGCTCCTCACTATCACATTTCCTACCTGACCACCGTTGGTCAAATCTTGTTCTCTTCCAAGCCCGATGGTTTACGAGGCCCAGAATGTCTTTCAATTACACGCCCTTCCTGGCCTTTCTCTTTCGTTTGCCGACACCCTCATTCTTCGACGTGTCAACTCTCTTCCATTGCGTCTGATTAGTGTTAAGACGGGATGTCTGTCTCCTTGGCTGAACGGTCAGCATACTGATTTTCGGTTCAGAGAGCCCCGGGTTCGATTTGCGGCTGGACCAAGGATTTCAACTGCGTATGGTTAATTCTTCCGGTTGGACAACTGGGTGTTTGTGATCATCTCAATACACTTTTCTTTAACATACACAACAAACTGTACGACTAACTGTTGTATGTCCGGCGCTCCCTTCTCGCTCCGCCAGCCAGCTACACGCGCGCCAAGTGTCATTCTTCTAGCCTCGACGCGCAGCCCTCAGTGCGCGTGCCTGAACAGTCGTGTGTGTACTATAAAGAGGAACTCCCAGCCTGTCCAGATGCCCACTTGCCCCGGTGTCCAGCTCCAGAATACACCCTACGTCGAGCACGGAGGCTACTCCTCTTGAAAATGTGCTTCGGCCAGGTGGACTGAATTTCTGGCAGTACGAGGTCTCACCTCTGGTCACCGCTCCTCTTCCGCTGCCCATATCCAGTCATTCTATTACATATTTCCCTAATTAATGCAAGCTCCCTTGGTTTCGCCAAGTAAGAATTCTTCCAACATTGAACTTGCCTTTATGAACTCAACAAGGAAGGACTTTCCAAAACATTTATGTCAGTACTTCTGATAGTTTTCGACTATCGACTTTTCATATCAAGGACTATCTTTTCGAGATAGAAGTGGATGTAAATACTGTAAACTTGTATATAGTGTACAAAAGATAGACTCTTTCTCAAGATTCCTAATTCATTTGCTTCAAGTTAAATTTCATTTTTATTTGTGTAAATAGTGTATTTTGCATTTGAAGCGAATAATAAAGTTGTGTTTTGTAAATCTCAACCTTGGTTACAACACTAACCACTACAGAAACACGCAATAACGAATACAATCCTATACATAGGGTTAGCGTCAGGAAGGGCATCCGGCTGTAAAACTTCGCGAAATCCATATCAAGTGTTGACCGTATTAAGGCCGCGAAACAGAAGAAGAAGACGTGTTACAGGAGAATGGATGCCTAGTTGTATTTCTTCCTAAAACAATAATACACTACCACCTTCACTAAAATTTCCAACTCTAATTAAAGCGAGTCCAAGAAATTATAATAATGTTACTTAATTTACGTCCCAATAACTACTTTTACAGTTTTCAGAGACGCCGAGGTGTCGGAATTTTGTCCTGCATGAGTTCTTTTTACGTACCAGTAAATCTACCGACATGAGGCTGACGTATTTGAGCACCTTCAAATATCACCGGATGACACAGGATCGAACTGCCAGGATGCGTTCAGAAGGCCAGCGCCGCAATCGTCTGAGCCACTCAGCCCGGCAGAACACACAGTTAAATCCTTACTTATTAATGATTACTGTCATTCGGATATTGTTGAAATCCTTTGTAAGCAAAGACCTGAATAATTTTCTACGTGCCGAGTTGGCTGCACGGTTCGAGCTGTGTAGCTGTTAGCTTGGATTAGGGGGATGTGGGTTCGAACCTCACAGTCAGCAGCCCTAAAGATGGATTTTCGTGGCTTACAATTTCCACACCAGGCAAATGTTGTGGCCGTATATTAATTAAGACCACGGTCACATCCTTCCCAGTGCTAACCCTGTCCTATCCCATCGTCGTCAAAATAAAATAAATAAATAAATAAATAAATAAATAAATAAATAAATAAATAAATAAATAAATAAATAAATAACATCTGACTGGGCTATGTAAGGAATAAAATATTTCCGTACGTCGTTAGACATTTCTCATACTGTTCTGCAACTTCCTTGTCTACTCGACGAACAAGGTGTACATTCCACAGAAGGAGTCGATGACAGTTTTGGCATTGTGACATTTTGCCAAGATGGCTTGCAAACTGAGATTGTTATCTGTACCGATGCGCCTTGTATGTAGTCGCTAGGAGCTGAGATCGGGAAGAAAATAGCCATAGCCAATTTGAATTTGCCGGTTACTAGCACTCGGTTTTAAAGTAGGAGGTCAAAGGAAATAGACTTCTAGAAATAAATGTTGACGGAGTATCCAGTTATATACTGACTAAATTCCGCTGGACTCAAGCAATTAAAAATATTCCGTCATATAATTTTCATCGCAGAATTGTTATGCAAGATGTAAGACCTACCAAGTACATACCAAGGAAATAGACGTCATGCTGCCTTAATATCCACAGTGAATAACGAGAAAGTCCTTAAGACATCAGCGGTTGTAGAGTAGGATTAGGCCTACAAGTGGTCACGGCTGGTCCGTGGTCCGACAGCTCGGCACTCGGACCGACCAGCCGAGCAGATGACGGGTGGCCACGACTCTACCGTGGCTCTACATCTATGCATTCGGTGGTTTTCTATTCCCATGCACTAAGGCGAATGCCGGGACAGTTCCTAGTATATGCCACGGCCGCCAACCCTCTCACCTCCGCACATCACCATCACATACGAATATCTACTGGTCTGAGCGACGGGAGAGGGGAGGGGGGAGGGGAGGGGAGGGGAGGGGAGGGGAGGGGAGGGGAGAAATGAAAACTACTATAGTAGTAGTAGTAGATATGAATAATGAAATGAAATGGCGTATGGCTTTTAGTGCCGAGAGTGCCCGAGGACATGTTCGGCTCACCAGGTGCAGGTCTTTTGATTTGACACCCGTAGGCGACCTGCGCGTCATGATGAGCATGAAATGATGATGAAGACGACACATACACCCAGCCCCCTTGCCAGAGAAATTAACCAATTAAGGTTAAAATTCCCGACCCTGCCGGGAATCGAACCCGGGACCCCTGTGAACAAAGGCCAGCACGCTAACCATTTAACCATGGAGCCGGACGATATGAATAATAAGTAAAGCAGATGAGAGAAGATTGAGATTTAGGAAAATATTCTGCAAAATATATTTGACCAAATACAACAGAGAAAGAAAAGAAAAAGAGTTGGTGACAGCAAGAGTTTATTTGCTGGGACATGAGTACCGGATGGATGCTACTAGGGAACCGAAGAAGTTTTTGAAGGGTCATCCTGATGGAAATAAATATAGGGGAAGACCAAGGAAACGATAGATTCAGAATGTGAAGGAGGAGCTGCGAGTGATGGGGCCAGAAAATGGAGGATTAAAACTCAAGACAGAACTCAATGTAAGAAAGTGATTGCAGAGATCAAGTTTCTACAAATACCATAGCGTGGAGAAGTAAGTAAGTACATGGTCGACAGCCGTCACTTAGAATTGTCGTCGTTACGAACAGGATAAAAAAAAGAACTACAAGAGAAATCATGGCAATGCAGCAGGTTTATGTCGGCGACTACACTGCTATGTCCGAATGTGAAACTTAAATCTCTTCGCCCTGCACCTTCTGGTCATTTAAAAACGACGCCGAAGTCAAGTTTCGAATCAACATATTTTAACAGATTATCCAGTAATACAAGAACGACTGCATTCCGCTGGGCTCAAGAAGGCTTTTAGAACATAACTCCTTACTCGTAAAATCCTCCTCACAGTAGTATTGTGCGGGATACAGAAACTAGCGCACGGATGTCCAAGAATTAACGCTCCGGCTACCCCCACCATTGCGATATTTGGTGAAAAAGTGTGTGAATGAGAGATGGTTTGACGGATGCATGCTGAAAGTCGTGTCTGGGGCGGGGGATAAGCAGAAGGTGTGTAATAACAACAGATTGCATCCAGGCATATGTATGAATTCTTTTTCAGCTAAACACAGAACACCGTCACATGAGAACAAGATTTCGCGATACCGCCAACGGCACGCAGTTACGCAGATTTAAGTCATTCAAACCTTTACGCTGGCAGGACTTGGTCAGTTTCATAACAGAAAAGAGTGTCTCCTGGTATGGGATATAATAAGTTTGTTACTTTCAATGACCTGTCTCAGTCTCATTCTTGACTTTGACAATATGAAAGTGACGGAGGTATGAGCGATGCTAGTAATACCATTCTCGAAGCAGCCAGGCCCGGGGGTGAATAATATGAAAGAGTCGCTGATACAGTCAGTTGGTGTAGGTATTTCAGTGGGCTTGGCATACCAATATGAAACAGCACCTACTACTCCGGCGAGGAAAGTAACTGCCTCACTCCTCTAGTACGCCGCCTCAGTGACATCTAGGCTGCCTAAGGTGGATGTTTTGAAGACCCAACCAGCCTTCGCAATGAGAAAGCACACAAAAATGCATACATTTACACTAGAATAACTATTCGTTTACAATATACTTGAACATTTAAAACGACTGCACTTTCTACTTTTATGTGACAGGCTCAATTTCAGTCTAGGCCAGGGTTTTCAAATCCGGATGATCTTCCTGCCTCAAAGCGCTGGTCCTAAAATCACACCCAAAGTCGCCGAGATTCGATCCCAGGACTTTCAGGTTGGGAGGCAGGTGACCACACCACTGCGCAAGTGTACACTTTCTTTTAAACTAGAAAGTAACTGTATATGATTACAGAATATGTTTACACACTGAACTCGACTGATGAAGCTGTACGCGTAAGCCGGCTTCGGTGGTGGGATCATGTGAGACGAATGAATGGAGGAGGAGAGGTTACCTAAGAGAATAATGGATTCTGTCTTGGAGGGTAAAAGAAATAGATGGAGACCAAGATAACGATGGTTTGACTCAGTTTCTAATAATTTAGGGATAAGAAGTATAGAACTAAACAAGGCCATAGAACTGATTACAAATAGAGGATTGTGGCGAGGTTTAGTAAATTCATAGAGACTTGTAGACTGAACGCTGAAAGGCGTAACAGTCTATAATGAAGATGTACGTATGTATGTATGTATGTATGTATGTATGTATAAGAATTGCACGTCCACCCCTAAATCCCGTTTCTTAATACGAGGTCGCGGCTGAAGTTATGTGAAATTTTCATGACATGTTTTACGGCAGGATGCCCTTCACGACAGCAACCTCAGTTGAGGAGTTAATGAAGATGAAATGAATCATGATAATTAAATTGAGTAAGGAGGTGGAAGGAATCAGCTCTGGCCTATGAATAGGACCGTCCCGGCATTTGCCAAGAAGTGAAAATGGGAAACTACTAAAAAACATTCCCAGGACAGCCGACGGTGGGGTTCGAAAGAACTTGTCTCCTCAGTTCCACAGTTGGTTTCAGGAGGCTGAGAGAAACCTGTTCCAGCCCTTGGTCCAGTATTAAAATCACTGGACTGGTCATGAATCGAACCCGGGTCCTCCGTGTACGAGGCAAGATCACTACCCCTATATCTCTGGGCTAGCAAAAATTAGTTGCGGATCGTGTGGATCGAGCCATAGTGGTGAGTAGCTGCGTACACCACGCGTGTACCTCGCGGCCACTCCCATTCCTGTACCCCTGGAGGGAAATCTTCAGATATTCAGTGAGAGAATTCATCAACTTGGCAAATACACAGCAATATGCGTTTTCCTCCTCCAAGGAAACTCCAGACATTAAGTACCTGGAATAAGAGGCCTTGCATTTTCTTTCCCGAAAGAGCCAGTAAATTTCATACTATTCGCACTATTGGAAACACAACCACCATTGTTGTCTCCCCACACTTGAAGAGTGTTTCAATTAACTTGCAATAAAGGCATTTTTAATAACCACTCCAAATGATAGAGCTACGCGTACGTTCAATAAATGTGCACAATTTAACAGCCACAAAAATATGTGCTTTACGGATGCAATAAAATGTACGGAATTAAAAACCTATCTGTTGTTTGTTTATATGCTTTTCAATATCAATGGTCGAGTTAATTGTGCCTATCCCATGTTTATTTTATGCTCTAATTACTGAATTTACCAACTATGGCCAGTAATTCTCACTTAGCTTACTATCTGGCAGTAGGAAGATCAATGTCAGAGCACTAGGTAATTTCAACAAACGTTGATAGTTCCTAGAAAACTGTATAGAATGGCTAATAAATTGGAAACTCATGACTACACATGAGAGCTTTAGGTTTTTTCTCTCCGTAAGACTCTCATTCCTATTTGTGACAGTTATCCGTATTATGTATCTAACGGCACAGTAAATGAAATTTTATAGCGTCTATACGCGCCTGTTTCAACGTAACGGCCTATTTTCGCCTTTCTGAGCCAATTAGAACATTTCTAGTTTTAAATTTTTTAAATTTCATAAAATAAAGTGTAAATAAAATAAAAAATAAAGTGTAACATTATTAATTTATTTTATAATAAAGTTTCTCACAGAAGGCATCTAAGATAACGATGCAAACCGAGCAGGCGAGAGGGCGGATGTGGGGGTTGTGAGACAAGCTTGGAACCAGGAATTTGTGGGTTTTACCGCTATCTCGGCTACTTGTCTCGTAAGGTGCCCGTACACTTGAGAGTAAATACTGGCGAGAACCTCTCGATAGCAGTTACTCGCCAATGGACACAGTGCCGAGAGCAACTCTCGGAAATTCCCTCGCAACTCTCCGAGAGCCAACTTGTCTCAACGTGCTCGCTAGTCGACACGTGCTCCCTGGCCCTCTCAGAGATTACCTCTCCAGATACGAACCGTGTTCGAATTGTGGCGAAGCTATCGAGAGCTTGGTTCTATTTTCAATTGCAAGATGGCTAAAAATTGGTCACCGGAGGAAACAAAACTGTTAATTGAAATGTATGAAAGTCGAGAAATTTTGTGGAATGTGAAATGTACCGATTACCGTGACGGAGTGAAGAAACATAAAACTTTAGAGGAAATAGGAGTGAAGTTTTCGTGTTCCGGAGCAGAAGTTCAAAGGAAACTTCACATCTTAAGGAATCAGGTAAGACTGTTTAATAAAGTTGAATTAAGAGTAAATTGTTATTCAATTACCAAAGAAGATTATTCTATGTAAAAAAAAATCACAGCTGCTGCGACTTGTCTGTAATAGTGTGAGGTCATTTCGACTACTCTCCACTCTCTGCAGGTGCACAAGTGGACTGGGTGTGACAAGAACTCGTGAAAGATATCTTGGCGAGGGACTCGCCGGGTACTCTCGATAGTTTTTCGGGCCGAAATTAACTCTCAAATGGACAGCAACCTGAGAGGGGATATCGAAAGTTACTCTCCAAGTTAATCTCAAATGGAAACCCACCCGTACACGTACTGCAGCGAGTAGCAGAAAAAATTAGAAATCAGTTCCTAAAAGTGAATGATGTAATTTCTTCTGTAAAGGAACTATTATCAAAATCAAGTACTAGAGTTGCTGCTTTTAAAGAAAAATGCCCAAATCCGCTCCTGCCTCCAGCACCAATTTTAACAAGGTGGCGTCCATGGTTACAGACTGTTCAATATCACAGCGAGAACACCCAGTGTACACAAAACGTTGTCACCAGTTTCTCAGAAGGTGACTCACAGTGTATTTATTAAGATGGTCCACACCTGCAATTTCTCGTGATTAAGTGATATTATACTGTACTTTGTAATGTATTATAAAAGATAGATAAAAAAACATGAGGCATTTTTGCCCGCGAGTTACTCAAATAACTACATAGCATTTTCCTTTTCACGAATACATTTGTAGGGAGGAAGCACAATGTCGGGAACAGCCATCGCTTCGTTGCCTTCCTTCACTTTCCTTCTGTGCTGCTCAGGTTCAAACATCGTGTAGTCCCTCACTCTGTGAACCGCCGGCAGCTCACTTCTGTAGTTAAGTCATCTGCAATATTTATTTGTTCCGTGTGTGTTTTTAGGCTTTAAATCAGTGTCCAATTGTCTTGTGTTGAGTGAAAGTTATGCGATAAGCCTACGTGTGTGAGTTCTTTCTTTTAATATTAATACTGTGATATTTTGTAGAGTCATCTGCAGAATTTATTTGTTGCGTCGATTTTCTAGCCTTTATTGCCTGGAGACATTTATGAAATGCAATTAAATGCATCCCTCACCCCCCCCCCCCCGAGCCCATACAAATTCGTTGTCTATTTTCTCCCGCAATTTGCCTTACACTTCAGTGCTGAGGTTTTTATGTGTCGTAATTTACCTCTGATTCTGTACAAACCAAAAACAGCCCCTGCAAAAACCCCGTCCCCTTTAGTTCATAAAAATAATTTGTAGCTTAGTTTCTTCCGCTTTTTGTCTTGAGCTTAAATATTGAATTTCACAAATTTATGTGCCGCCGTTTTCCCGTGACGCTATTGAGCAGAACCGTTTGATATGGCAACCCTGTTGTCATGTCCTTAACATGGAATGAACTATTGATAGAAATGAATACATTGACTGAGTGAGAATGCCAGACTGACGAATTCGCGCGACAAGCGGGTGTCATTGGCAAAAATATACCTGCGCTACCCTTCGTCGCAGAAGATGCTCAACATTGCTCCGCGGGTCTCCACTACTTGCTGTGGCGCTGTCCACGACGAACATTTTGTGAAAGGAAAGATTTAGCTGAAAGCCAACAGGGTTTATACAAATAGTTTTTAAAATAATTTCCAGTGTCAAGCGACCAAAATAGAATAAAAATTTAATTTTTCTCCCCTCCGCCCCTAATCACCTATACTGCTGAAATTGTTAATACCATCAAGAGAGGAAAACTTGAATACTTTGATCATATGATACGAAACAATAAATTTCATCTATTACAAATAATACTGCAATGAGAAATGAATGGAAGACGAGGTCCTGGGCGGCGAAGAATATTGTGGCTCAATACTTTAAACCAATGGTTTGAGCCAGCAGCGGCGATTAGGGGTGGGGGTGGGTGAGAAAAGCGCGGAGGGCAGTCACCCCTTTTGGAGAAAATTAAATTGTTATTCCATTTTAGCCACCTGAAGCTAGGAATGATAAGAAAAGGTATACAAAACCTGTTGTCTTATCCCCCAATTGTTGTTGGGTATTCAGCCCGAAGGCTAGTTTGATCCTCTGCAGCTCCGCCAACAGTTGAGTTGTCATAAATAGCCTAGGCGTCACTGAAGAGGCGTACTAGGGAAATGAGGAGTGAGGTAGATTCCCGTTGCTTTCCTCACCGAGCCCACTGAAATGCATGCACCAACCGACCCTATGAGCGATATTTTCACACCATTCATAACAGGGACTGGCTGCATAAGGAATGGTATTACTAGCATCACTCATATCTCAGTCACTTTCAAATTGTCAAAGCCAAGGATGAGACTGAGACAGGTCAATGAAAGTAACAAATTTGATATAGCCCATACCAGAAGACACAGTGCACTGTAAACACTACATCTCGCCAGCAAAAGCATAATACCCTAATTATTTCCTTTAATTTATTTAAATATTAAAACATTACTTACTGGAAATACGCACGAAACGTCATTTGATGCAGCTAACCGATTCATACAGTGGAGACTCGCGCAGCAGCGTGTAGAAGCGAGATTAGTATCTGATGGCATAAAACCCTAGCTGGGCACTAAAGGATTTGTATGTGATCGAGTCTGCATGCTGCATCGCTAGTCGCTACAGAAGTGTTCACATCGGTTCCTGGCGATTACATTAGTGTGACAAGGCTTCATTTCACCCTAATAGCTCAGCACTAGTTACCGCCTCCACTACCTTCCTTCCCCCATTTTCCCCTCCAAGCTCGGGGCTTCGCGCAGATTTGTGCCATCAGATAGTGATCACACTTTTAGCATGTTCTGTGAGGAAGGGAAACAGAAGTATATTTTTGCCAAAGTCGTGGACAATGAAATATTATTTACCCGCCAATCAGGCAATCACACAGTTAATGTGTCTGTGTAGTTCTATCCCGTGTCTGTTACTTTGTTAGTGCATAGTCAAATACTAAATTGTCTTCTCATTCTATAATCAAGCCGAACTTCTATTTAATAGTAACACATATGTAATTGTTCCTTTGGTGAACGTTTTGTATAGTATTGAATTAAAATCACAGTTAAGTTGGTAAATTGTCAACCTTTATTACTCTGTTGAAATTCGCTCAGAGAGAATAAAAAACATACGATTTTATCGCTAGATTTTACAGTTTTATTGTCCAGCATTCCCCCACTATATCCACCAGAACACCGGTACCTTTTGTTGTCTTTAAATCTTTGTGCCCCTCCACTTCTTATTCCCAATCGTCGCTACTGGTTTGAGCTAAACACGGTTTCAATGTTTGGAACAGATACGGATACGAAACAGATCATGCTACTGATCACCAACGTTCGGGGAAGACAAGGTACGTGAAGAAGAAGAATTTTAAAAAGAATAAGAAGAACAAGGAGTTGTATGTAGCGTCTAAGAGGCCTCGAGATTAGTTCAAAACTAGACATTCACTTATGTAAAAAGATTCTGGGTTTCAGCACTGTATTGTAGTACCTTATTTTAAGATTTTTAGATATGCATTTCTTGGTGTAAAAATTCTTATAGATGCTATACGCACTTTCCGTCTTGTGCAACCTTTCTTCTACAGCATATTCCTTTCTTCTAAACCATGTTCTTGAATTATTTCCCCCAGGTAAATGAATTTATTTACTTTCTCTATTTGACCAATATGTGTTGTCAACATTTTTAGAGCTTTTTTGTTTGTAATACATTTGTTTTATCCTGCAGAGATTCTCAAACCTGTTTTGTTGGCTATTTCTTCCAAGAGTTTGTATTATTATTATTATTATTATTATTATTATTATTATTATTATTATTATTATTATTATTATTATTAAAGGTCACAGATAAAACATATTGTGGTATTCATATATTCTCGTAGAGCTAAAGACCGTGACATTAGCATAGAAATAAGTCAGTACACCAAGAGGATAACAGACATTGGATGGACAAAAAGATTTATTCATATTAGAAGGGACAGGCAGGCTATGGTTTAAAAAAGTAACAAAAATTAATGGAATATCCCCTGCGAAAGTTCCCGGAGTAAACGAGTTGGAGAAGTTTATGAGTATTGGTGCGATGCCACACCTATGCATTAAAAATACCACGTCATCTTTACACACAATCAGATATCGACCGTTGTTTTGAATATAAACGAGAGTACCAATCACATAAATCACAAAGTTACTCCGTCATTCTTGACACAAACATCCACAAATTCTACAATTCGATACACGTGCGTCTGTATTACATTCAGAAATGGGTCACTCTCTCTCTCTCTCTCTCTCTCTCTCTGTGTGTGTTATTTGTTATTTCTATAACGTGCTGCGTTTGACTTTTGTAGGAAAGAAAATATGACTGACATATTTTAATACTTGCGGTTGCGTACGTAATTCCTTCCTAAAACACAAAAAAGCCGGAGCGCTACAGTTCCTTAGAGCGTTGACCTGCCAAGACCACTGCTAACCAACCAAATGACTTGCTGATAATGGAGCACCACGTAGTTAAAATGGAGACATCCGCAACCATATTGCTAGGCTTTCTTGACCGGGTCCACAACCTCTTCTATCACACAGCTCCTCAGTCGGTCTCACAAGGCTGAGTGAACTCCGTTCCAGGCCTGAGACCAAAATTAAAATCTCTAGACTGGCCAGGAATGCAATTCAGTGTCCCCGAGTAAGAGACAGGCACACTACTCCTATACAACGGGGCCGGCCTAATTATTTCCTACAAACAAACCCCATGGCGCTACAGCTCAAGCGGGCCTTAGCCTACCAAGCGACTCTTCGATACTTCCTGGAAAGGATTAGTGAGTCCGACCGGAAACCTCCCAGCCAACCTGGAGGACATAGCCGGAATCTCCTTCTATTGTGCTTTCGTCTGGTTTCCTCGTCGGCCTTCTAGAACGGGGAAGGAGAATCTTCCCTCTCTAGCTGCACAGCGAAGATTCTAGTATTCCATCATCATGATATTAAAAAGGAGGCTACTCGCGAACAGTCTGTTGGGAATTAGACTGGGACGGTAGTGCTGCTGGCTGTCGTCAGTGTCCCACCGGAATCAGAGTATCGTCATGTATTGAGCGGAGTACTGTTTGTGTACTGCGTTGGAGTATGTGTGAACTACCGTGGACTGTAGACCGACTTGGGGTCTGTGTGTGGAACAGTTGGTGTGAGTAGAGTGATGCCGTTACGTTCTTGTGAGGCATAGTATAGCGCTGGTTTTAGTTGTCAGTGTTAAGTAGCTCACTGTGTGGAACGGCCAGGTGAATTGACTGTGTTGTCTGTATGTGTGGTGGACTTTCTCGGGAGTCCAGCCAAGGAACAGTCGTCATGTGCTGTTGTGCTCAGAAGCCCTGCGTTTGGGTATCCGTCAGCATGCAGCTGCTCTGCGACGTGACTGAACATGCGAACAAAACGGAAAGCAAGGCAAGCTATCAGCCAAGATTTAAGGAAGGTGGCCCGACCAGGCAAAGACTGCCCAGGTGGAGTCCTGCTGTGAGGGACTTGTAAATAGACAGCAATTAGTATAGTGCGATCATTCATGGTTGAATATAACCGTGTGTGTAAATGTATGTATACTAACTGGGTCAACGTGAATGAAATCTGATCAATAAAACAGACAGTGAAAATGGAATGTTCACGACCGCATTGTAATCGAAACAGACTTTCAAGCTATTAGGTCGTGTTACATACATTTAGTACGTGTTGAAGAGATGTTACGTACAGAACCAAAATGGCCAACCGGACACCAGTGGGTAGAGCAACCGATGCGAAATCGGGAGGTTGTGTGTTCGGATCCCACTGGTGTCCGGTTGGCCATTTTTGTTCTGTACGTATCATCTCTCCAATGCGTACTAAATGTATGTAACACGACCTAATAGGTTGAAAGTCTTTTTCGAAAACAGACAGTGTTGTTTATTATTATTATTATTATTATTATTATTATTATTATTATTATTATTATTATTATTGTTCCGGTGTATCCCGTGGAACGCAGAGGTGAAAGAAGGTGTCGGGGTGAATGAGTCTAACTAAAATGTCAAGAATTGAATTAAAAATTTAAACTGAAGGTTATATTTTCAAAAACTTCACAATTTTAACAGGTACAAGTAGCAAACATTAAACAAGTCTAGGAAGGACAACATTAGTGGTAATAACAGATCGTGGGCTTCAAGCCCTCACCTTACTTTTCCTGAGCTACTAGCTCAAATTTACAAAAGAGCACAAATTTATACAAGGGCAGAAATCCCCTAATTCAAAGAGCACTTGCTCCCAAAATTACAATATCAAGCCTCCCAGAGGCACCTTTTACAACACTTGAAAAAGAGCTAACGTGCTCTCAGTTTCTCAAGCCTACTCAAGGCAACACCAAAACAATCTTACACTCTTTGGCCTTCCATGGCCCAACTTACAAATTGAAACAGGGGTATCTCGTACCCAACCTGTAGGACCTTTGAGGCAAGAACAGGTTAAGTAAATGGCCCGAAACACAAACTGAATGGAGGCATACAGTGCTCCAAGATAGTGAAAACTTAAAAATCTAAAGGACACTAGGCCGGTGAAACAGGGGCTATTCCCAAACTACTGAGGTGACTCCTATGGAAAGTAATTTACCACATTACAGAATGAAAAACAGTTATAAAAACGTAGTCACCTCAAACCAAGATGAAGGGGAGCTCGAGAGGGTACATCACTCTCTATCCCCGATTTACAGCCGAAGATTTTATTACCTTTTTACATTAGCCGGCAGGAGTTACATTTTTGAAAAGAAGGTTACATAGTTAACGTTTTGGGCCCTTCCCTGGGTTTAAACTTCGGAGCTAGCAAGAAAGAAAGAAAGATGTTATGTGGCCATTACCTTGTCGATGTACTGCTGCCTGATGAAAGAGGCCGCCCGCCTCCTGCTTTGACACACACATTTAGTAAGATGACGATCAATTGGCCCAGAAACAAGAAAATTCGCAGTTTATAAATCCTCGGGGAAAGTTCGAGATCATTCAAGATTAAACTAGCTACACCCTCTCATGTTTATTGGTCAATTTAAAAGTTACACTCACAATCGAAGAAGAAGAAGAAGAAGAAGAAGACTGTGATTGCTAGAAAATTAATTACAGCAATTAGGGATCGGCTAGATTCAAAACAGGGCTGAGGTATGCGGATCTATTCCCCACCGTTGTAAGTGACACTGAACGATGGCTGCTGTGTGAGCTATCGCGTTATCGTGTAGGATTATGGCGTTGATCGATCACCATTAGCCATACATCTTTGTCCATGGACACTGGACGGCCTGGGCGAGGCAAATCGGCAGTTGATACTCTACCCCGTTTGAACGTCTCCACCCACTTCGCCACTGTTCTATAGGGCATGACATGCACACCTAATGCTTCCCGCAGCTCCGTATGGCATTGGCGTGCATTTCTGCCGTGGAGAACTGCTATTTTAATATACGATCGTTGCTCCTGCTTGGTGACTTCCATTTTGTGACGCTCTCACTCACACACTGAACTTGGGGGCATACAGTACTTAGAACCACACTATTGTTTACATACACCATCTAGTGGCATCATACGCAAGTACATACCGTACGTTTCCAAATGCATATCTTAGATTTTCCGTGTAGTCTCCTGTTCGCGGAGGAAACAAAGTTGCCATGACGTCTGACTCTACCTACGTACACTGACTGACAGAGCAAATGCAACACCAAGGAGGAGTGGTTCGAAAGGGATGAAAGTTGGGGAAAAAACAGAGTCGGCACGGCAGAATAATTGATGTTTATTTCAAACCGATATGCAGGTTACACAATGCGCACGGCATCGACTCAGTAGGATGTAGGACCACCGCGAGCGGCGATGCACGCAGAAACACGTCGAGGTACAGAGTCAATAAGAGTGCGGATGGTGTCCTGAGGGATGGTTCTCCATTCTCTGTCAACCATTTGCCACAGTTGGTCGTCCGTACGAGGCTGCGGCAGAGTTTGCAAACGGCGTCCAATGAGATCCCACACGTGTTCGATTGGTGAGAGATCCGGAGAGTACGCTGGCCACGGAAGCATCTGTACACCTCGTAGAGCCTGTTGGGAGATGCGAGCAGTGTGTGGGCGGGCATTATCCTGCTGAAACAGAGCATTGGGCAGCCCCTGAAGGTACGGGAGTGCCACCGGTCGCAGCACATGCTGCACGTAGCGGTGGGCATTTAACGTGCCTTGAATACGCACTAGAGGTGACGTGGAATCATACGCAATAGCGCCCCAAACCATGATGCCGCGTTGTCTAGCGGTAGCGCGCTCCACAGTTACTGCCGGATTTGACCTTTCTCCACCCCGACGCCACACTCGTCTGCGGTGACTATCACTGACAGAACAGAAGCGTGACTCATCGGAGAACACGACGTTCCGCCATTCCCTCATCCAAGTCGCTCTAGCCCGGCACCATGCCAGGCGTGCACGTCTATGCTGTGGAGTCAATGGTAGTCTTCTGAGCGCAATAGCGCCCCAAACCATGATGCCGCGTTGTCTAGCGGTAGGGCGCTCCACAGTTACTGCCGGATTTGACCTTTCTCCACGCCGACGCCACACTCGTCTGCGGTGACTATCACTGACAGAACAGAAGCGTGACTCATCGGAGAACACGACGTTCCGCCATTCCCTCATCCAAGTCGCTCTAGCCCGGCACCATGCCAGGCGTGCACGTCTATGCTGTGGAGTCAATGGTAGTCTTCTGAGCGGACGCCGGGAGTGCAGGCCTCCTTCAACCAATCGACGGGAAATTGTTCTGGTCGATATTGGAACAGCCAGGGTGTCTTGCACATGCTGAAGAATGGCGGTTGACTTGGCGTGCGGGGCTGCGCCGATCCTCGCGTGCTGACGTCACTCGGGCTGCGCCTGGACCCCTCGCACGTGCCACATGTCCCTGCGCCAACCATCTTCACCACAGGCGCTGCACCGTGGACACATCCCTATGGGTATCGGCTGCGATTTGACGAAGCGACCAACCTGCCCTTCTCAGCCCGATCACCATACCCCTCGTAAAGTCGTCCGTCTGCTGGAAATGCCTCCGTTGACGGCGGCCTGGCATTCTTAGCTATACACGTGTCCTGTGGCACACGACAACACGTTCTACAATGACTGTCGGCTGAGAAATCACGGTACGAAGTGTGCCATTCGCCAACGCCGTGTCCCATTTATCGTTCGCTACGTGCGCAGCACAGCGGCGCATTTCACATCATGAGCATACCTCAGTGACGTCAGTCTACCCTGCAATTGGCATAAAGTTCTGACCACTCCTTCTTGGTGTTGCATTTGCTCTGTCAGTCAGTGTATAATAACTGTAATGCGCACAACGATTTGCCTTATTAGTAACAGCCAACTCCATTACAGCATACAACAGTTCATAAAGAATAGTGTGGCTGAAGGTATCGGTATCTAAATAATGCTCGAAAAATGTTGTTCACGAAGCGAGCGAGCAGGAGCCCAGACAGGTTAGCGAGGATATTCGAAGATTAAGCTAATGTGGCCCACACTATGCTGAAGTGACCGCAAATCTCCTTGACCGCAAATGTCCGGCAATCATCTGGTTAATACCTCGAGGTCGGCGACTAAGTGGCTGTGATGTGTCTTAAAACATATTTCTTCACTTACACACAACAGTACCATCCACCACACAAACGTTAACAGTTGGATACATTCTTTCACATACGGTTGGAGTCGGAAACGGTGTCCGACCTAAAACACACGTGTGACACACATCGCACCCTGATCGCACCGAAGTGTAGAAAAGGTGGAAGAGAATTATTATTATTATTATTATTATTATTATTATTATTATTATTAGTCCGAATCGTTGGCTGAATAGTCAGCGTTAAGGTTTTCGTTTCAGAGGGTCCCGGATTCGATTCTCGGCTGAATAGGGGACTTTAATTGGGTCTGATTAATTCTTGTGGCCATGGGACTGCGTGTTTGTGTTTGTCTTGACACACTCTTATTCATATGCAAACAACACACCACACTACCAACCACGACAGAAACACGGAACATTGATTACATCCCTACAAAGAGGGTTGGTGTCAGGAAGGGCTTTCGACCGTAAAATAAAGCCAAATACACATGTGCTATACGGTTCGTACCCGCGACCCCACACGTGTGAGAAAAAGCACTAGAAAAATAACAAGAAGAAGATTAGCCAACCCTGTGATACATGGGTTCGTATGTATGCCTCTTATCGGGAAGCCCCGAGTTTGAGTCTTGCCCAGTCCAGACATTTTAATTCTGGACTGAGGGTTCACTCAGCCTCCTGAGACCAACTGAAGAGCTCCCTGATGTGAGACCCAGCGGATCCGGTCAAGAAAGTCAAGCTATACTGAGGATATCGTCATGCTGACTACGTGGCACACAGTACGTGCAGACCACCTAGTTGGGCAGCAGTCGTCTTGACAGGCTCAGGTCCCAATGGCTGATATGCCACAGGTTTTTTCTTGTTTTGTATTATTATTCCAGAAGTTAAGAACAACGTGCATTAATTTACGGACATCAATGATCGATCAATAGCCAGAAATATTCCCCATTACAGACTATTCTAGACGCATTAGAGTATTAAAACGTGTAATAATTATTTACAGTTTTTACGGTTTTGATGAACATGGCATCTCTAGCTTCTAAAATGAGCAGCAAGAAGAATAGTTATTCAAAGACAGAAAGATCGACATCTCCTGCATCAACAAGTGAACTGGAGTTCCCTTACTTGGATTCCATTTCCCAGGCAGATAATTAACAAGTGACGTAGAGCTTGACCACCTTCCTGTGCAATTTATTGCCCCCAGGAGCATAGTACACAACGCCAGGATTAAAACAGATTTCCTTGCCCGGATTATTTCCAGGAAGTGAATCACCGATCAGTATCACACAACTACCATCAACCATTCCAAATGAGTTCTTGGTTGAAAGAAATTTCAGTGGTTATACAAGGCTGTATTTTTTCACCCTCATGTTTCATCGTGACTATGAATCATTTACTGAATGGTATAAAACGACATGGAGGGGGTTCTGGCTATTTGATATCTTGGATCCTGAATAGAAATTCAGTGCGTGTGATATGAAGATTTCTAAGACTTAAGCTCAGGTAATTTTGGAAGAAACCTAAGACAATTGCATGCGAGATAGAGAATACAAAACTGGAACAGGTAGATCATTACAAGAGCCTACTTAGACGGCGTATTTTAAAGACAAGTACAAACAGGTAATTTCGTCTGACACATAATCAGATAACAACAACCACAAACCCCACTACACTAATTTATTATTATTATTATTATTATTATTATTATTATTATTATTATTAACAAATGCATCGCAGTTGGGAAATATTCCGGAGGCAATGGTCACTTACAGTAGTGTTATAACAAAGTAAAGTTAAAACATAATTACCCAACAACAGTAACAACTTCAACAACAACAAGAGTACAACAAACAATTCCATGGAAAGAAAATATCACCAAAAATATTACTAGTTTAACATTCTAAATCCAGCATCATCATATACAAATTCACACACAACTTAAATATTTCCAGTACTTAACACTACGGCTTACAATAATATAGGTTGAGGTAACTACTGGCTTAACATTACAAATAATAATAAAGTTAAGTAAAAACATAATTACACTACTACTACTACTTCTTTGCTAGTGGCTTTATGTCGCACCGACACAGATAGGTCTTATGGCGACGATGGGATAGGAAAGGCCCAGGAGTTGGAAGGAAGCGGCCGTGGCCTTAATTAAGGTGCCTGGTGTGAAAATGGGAAACCACGGAAAACTACTTTCAAGGCTGCCGTCAGTGGGATTCGAACCTACTATCTCCCAGATGCACGCTCACAGCCTCGCGCCTTGACCGCATGGCCAACTCGCCCGCTACTACTACTACTACTACTACTACTACTACTACTACTACTACTACTACTACAAGTGTACAACAAGCAATTCCACGGAAAGATAATATTACAAGAAATACTACTAGTTTAACATTCTAAATCCAACATCATCATGTACAAATTCACACACGCAACTAAAGTATTAAGGCTTCTCTCCGAAGTAGGCCTCCATTATCGACATTCTTTAACACACCTGTTCATACAGGGCGAACCTCCAGTAAATGATTCATGGTCGCGATGGAATATGAGGGTTAAAAAATACAGCCTTGTATAACCAATGACATTTCTTTGAACCAGGAACTCATTTAGAATGGTTGATGGTAGTTGTGTGATACTGGACCGGGACCGCTATCTCACCATCAAATAACTCCTCGATTGTAAACACGTAGGCTGGGTAGACCTCGAACCAGCCCTCAGATCCAGGTAAAAATCCTTGACCTGGGCGGGAATCGAACCCTACCGCGGGGTCGCCCGGCTTTCAAAATCATATAGTCCAAAGTAAAATGAAACGATGAAAATTATGACGTTGTTGGACTTTATGTATGCCTATTGTTTATTTAATAAACAACCTCCAAACTCGAGTACACGTACTATTTTTGTTTCAAAATGCTGATTCCCATCACATTTTATCCAGGTTTTGAACTGGCGTTCATTAATGTCCGCGTGCATGATTTATCTGTCGATGCATTGTTCTTTTTTAAAGTTTCTTGACCAAGCTCGATAGCTGCAGTCGCTTAAGTTCGGCCAGTATCCAGTAATCGGGAGATAGTGGGTTCGAACCCCCCTGCCGGCAGCCCTGAAGATGGTTTTCCGTGGCTTCTCTTTTTACACCAGGCAAATGCTGGGGTTGTACCTTAATTAAGTCACAACCACTTCATTACCACTCTTAGTCCTTTCCTGTTCCATCGTCGCCATAAGATCTATCTGTGTCGGTGTGACGTAAAGCGACTTGTAAAAAAAAAAAAAAAAATCTTCAGTTGGCATATCAGTTACAAAGTCGTGAATAGTGCATATCTGAGCAAACTGTTCGCTGCAACTCTTGAGCATGTCATCCATAAAAAACTGCTCCCAGTGCCTAAGACTTCTCTATCTTTTTCGGCGATAAAATGATAATTTTTCCTTCCATGCGCCGTCAGCTAAAAGAATCGTTCTGCCATTATTCATCCTTAACGCCTCTTCATTAAGAATTATCTGAGCACTTGCTTTTTGGCTTTACTCGCGCGGAATTTTTTCCAGTTTGATAGGAATTTCAACCAATAGTAGCTCGCGCGTGCTTTGCCGAGAGACAACGGCAGTTCTTCAGCCCTCCATGCTAACATTAGTGACGCTTGTCGTTTCTTCACTTATGTTTTTGAAACTTCATGGGTCATCTTTAAAAGACTGGGATACAATGCCATAATTATGCAGTATCTTGGTTAAAGACACATCGTCCAGCAGCAGAAACAAGAACTGGCATAGCAAGGCTCCAAGGAGAGTGACCTACCATGGTAGAGCACTGGCCTTTGTAGACCAACTTGGCAGGTTCGTTGTCGGTCGGTCGGTCACTTGCTTTCTTGGCTTACGCTGCCCGAACCGTCAACGATAGACCCCAAGTGTAAGCGTACGAATTATAGAGCATAGAAACCTCTACAAAAAAGTCCGCGATGACATATACTTATTTCGAACCGGTTGCCCTCTAAAAGCGATTTTATGTTATAGTCCGCGATAAAGAAAAATAACTCCTTAAGATTAAATACATATTTCGATATTATCCTCGAACTCCTCATCGAAATTAAATTGCTTGACCTCCTCCACTATTTCATAAAGGTTACAATAACCTTGTCAGGACATTATTTGCATGAATGGTTCAAAAGTTATGACCATTTTAGACTGTAGTGGTAATTCGTTCCCTGTTTTCTGCTAGCAAGTTGCCTCTACCTCGCCGCTTGGAGCGCTGTAGTCGCCTCAGATGAAAAATATCAGAGCTTCGCGACTGTATTAGACTGTGGTACTACTACGCTGCGCAGTCCGTAGACTAATACATGCATTTTCTTTTTTGCTGGTGGGTTTCCGTCGCACCGACACAGATAGGTCTTATGGTGACGATGGGATAGCAAAGGCTTAGGAGTTGGAAGGTAGCGGCCGTGGTCTTAATTAAGGTACAGCCCCAGCATTTGCCTGGCGTGAAATAGAGAAACCACGGAAAAGCATCTTCAGGGCTGCCGACAGTGGGATTCGAACCCACTATCTCCCGAATGCAAGCTCGCAGCCGCGCGCCCCTAACCGCACGGCCAACTCGCCCGGTTACATGCAGTTTAAATGACTTCAATGCCATAGGGAACCAGGCTATACTGGACTGTGATAGGGTATTGTCGCCATGTGATGCAATATCAAAATGCTGTACTGCTTATAAATGACGTGAGTTAACCAGTGAACTGAACAAACGTAACAAAAAGTAGACAAGACCAGGATTCGAACCCGAACTCCAAGGTGTAAGTTGGTCTGCATATCCAGCAGTCTACTCACTAAGCTACCAAGGCTGTTATGGTATTGTGCCACGATGCACGTTACTAGTTACATTCCGACGCTTCGCTCGTCGAGGCGGTGTTGCCAGGTCGCCTTTTACTTACGTGAGTTTTCAAATACACCTGATTTTATTTTGCTGGACAAGTTTTGTCTTAAAGGTGGATGATCAATCGCATGACGTGCTCCGGGTGCAATTGAAGGCAGAATAAGATATGCATTCACGTTCTTGAAATCTGAATTTAATATAAACTGTTCTTGGGAGGGAAAGAATCGCATATTCTTCTTCATTATATTGTGGTGCCATTGCACACTAGCACTACCTATGAGCCGCACCTGCCAATAAAAATTAAATACACAGTACAACAATTTGCGTTTAATCGGTTGAACTCCTGGTAAAGAAAAACCTAACGTCCTTTCAATGAATTCTGATCAAGGTTACAAGACGTGTTGTAGCTGTGCCCTGAGAAAGTGTTAATTAGCCTACCAGTAAATAAATAAATAAATAAATAAATAAATAAATAAATAAATAAATAAATAAATAAATATAATAAATATAATAATAATAATAATAATAATAATAATAATAATAATAATAATAATAATAATAATAATAATAATAATAATAATAACGTTACGTGCTCAAGACTGCCAGTGCTCTGGAAGTCCCCCTCACATGTTTCCTGCAAGGGATTGTATTGTGCTTTCCGCCTGGTGTCTCCATGATCTGGAAGACGAAACTAGAATGTTCCTATTCTGGCCGCATCCAGAAGATACAACTTCTTCACTAGGTATATAAAAGCAAGCTTGCAGCGAACAAATAGTGTGTGGAATGCTGAGTAGTATTTGAGTTGGTGCTGTGTTATTGTCTTGTCGAGTGATACATATTGAGTAGTTCATTGTGTGGAGCAGTCGCGTGACTTGATTGTGCGCGTTATCGGCCTTGTCTGGAGTCGAGCCAAGTGTACAGTAGTCGTGCGCTGCGATAATCAACATACCTGTGTTTGAACCTGTCTGCATGGAGCTGCTCAGTGAAGTGACTAGCGCGTGAGAAGCCAAGTGAATCAAGATCATGTCAATCAAGATTACAGAAAGATCGCCCGTTAGAGGTAAACATCAGGCAGCCGAAGACCCGCTGTGAGAACAGGAGACTTTTGTGAATGACCTCTAGTTGGTAAAGCGTTGTCATTCATCGTCAAGCATAATTATGTGTGTGTGCTGATCGGGCCATCGCAGATTAAATTAGAACAATAAAACAGTGTTATATTCGTAATAATAACAATAATAATAACAATAATAATAATAATAATAATAATAATAATAATAATAATAATAATAATAATAATAATAATAATCGTATAGCCTCCGGTGCCGTGCGCAGGCATTTTTATCTGACACCATACATGTTACTACCGAGTCGATTCCAACGTTGCGTTATACTCATACCGAACGCCAGAGAAACGGATTTCTATAGGGCTATTTATAGCTGAGATTTTAATTACGTTTGTCAGGTATCAATGTATCACCAGGGATCTTTTACAAGCCGACATCATACGTCATGGAGTGCCGAATGGACTCTATTCCTTTAATGCTGGAACTGTACCTTAATTAAGGCCAGGTCGCTTCCTTCCTAGTAGCAGCCCTGCCCTATGCTTTTGTCGCCATAAGACCTGTTTGAGCTAACAGGACGTAAAACAAATAGCAATGAAGGTCTTCGTTCCGCTCTTGAAAAATCCGACTATCTCTCCCAGAATTGAAATCGCGATATTGGAATCCAGATGCCGACACTCTGTCTCTAATTCATAGGGGGAGCTACCAGTAAATTACTGGCACGTGTCTCTAGCACTTATACAGTATTTTTAATGTCAAGACCGAGCGAGTTGGCCATGCGGATAGGGGCGCGAAGCTGTGGGCTTGCACTCTCGGCAGCCGTGAAAATTGTTTTCCGTAGTTTCCCATTTTCACACCAGGTAAATGCTCGGGTTGTACCTTAATTACGGCCATGGCCGCTTCCTTCGCACTCCTAACCCTTTCCTATCTCATCGTCGCCATAAGACCTATCTGTAATTGTTAATAATAAAAATAATAATAATAATGTCACCGAGCTCGATAGCTGCAGTCGCTTAAGTGCCGCCAGTATCCAGTATTCGGGAGATAGTAGGTTCGAACCCCACTGTCGGCAGTCCTGAAAATGGTTTTCCGTGGCTTCCCATTTTCACACCAGGCAAATGCTGGGGCTGTACCTTAATTAAGGCCACGGCCGCTTCCTTTCCACTCCTAGGCCTTTTCCGTCCCATCGTCGCCATCCTATCTGTGTCGGTGCGACGTAAAGCAAATAGCAAAATAATAATAATAATAATAATAATAATAATAATAATAATAATAATAATAATGTCAAGACACTGTGGCGCGATTCGATCCTGCAACCGTAAGCATAGGAATAAGTAAAGCGAACTTTAAAATGAAGCAGTTTGTGCGCAGCATAAAGCCAACAGCAACATGTAACATGACCACACACGGTTAAACTTTACATAATTATATACTCTATTAGGGTAGGTAACTCAGCCTACCTATTTTTTCTTTCTTTCTTTCTTTCTTTCTTTCTTTCTTTCTTTCTTTCGCAGTGTGTGACTAGTATCAGTAAATACAACCCACAATCGTCGTGTGCAATGTATTGTTTTCCACGGCATGTGCAATTGGGGTAGATCTAGTGGTTGAAACTGCCACCAGTTGGCAGTAGCTCGCAGCAATGCGAGGGCGAGTCGAGCCGTAACAGTTGATCGTGCCTCCGACAGAAAGCTCTACTATCATTACAGTCATTGGCTCAGGCGAACACGCTTTAGTTAAACAATATAATATCGGCTATTTCGTTCAAATTACACCAGTAATTCTGATTTTAGATAATCAGATATTTGAACATAGAAAAATAATTGCGAATATATTACGAGCTTTCACAATAGCAGCAGTATGGTGTAAATGCTAATATATACCACGTACTGAAAGTTAATTATAGACTGGATATTAATCCGAAATCATTAAAACAAAAGCACGCCATCTGGTCTGGTGGTAATGGTAACTTACACAAATCAGTTAATGCCCACCGTGGAAGTAGGATGGAACTCATGGCCCTTAGGATAAGATAATGAGACAGGAACCGTTCAATCTGCCATTCCCATATTATTTATTATTATTATTATTATTAATTATTATAACAACCCTCAGATCCATGTTCAGCGAGCTATAGTGTTATGTTTACAATACGACGATGAAGGGGAATTTGAAGGGTGGTTTTCGTAAACCTATTATCTCTCTTATGTACCGACTCCATAGGTTTAAATGCATTATAAAGGTAGGATGGTGTCTTCAGTTTGAGAATTTTGTGCGTAGCAACAGCTACTGAGATTTCCCGACGTTCATGGAGTTTCCACCATTGTAGCTGTATGTAACAGGGTGTTATGTGTTCAGCACGCCTGGCATTTGTCACGTAACAAACACATGCGTTTTGTGCCCTCTGTAGCTTTATGTTGAAAGTTTCAGATAAGTCGTTGTATACGACTGAACCATAAACAATTATTGGAAATATAAGACTTTGAACAAGTAGTTTTCGCATAAAAGGTGGTGTACATGACACGTTACGTTTCAAAATATGCATGGAGAGGACAAAGTACCGTTGCCAGAATTTTGTCCCACGTGAGTTCTTTTATTGTCTGTTTGTTACGTCATCAGAAAGAGAAAGAGCAAAAAAATGGCGGCGGTAGGATGGCAGTGCACATGGCCCTGAGGTTCACTCAGCCTATACCAAAAAATGAGTATCGGTTTGATTCCTGGGAGCAACGGCGGCCGGGCGTAGATCAAACCACTCTACCGCACCAAGTATCGAGCTTACGGATAGTGGAAGCCCTCCAAGGGCCTTTATAACGTGCACGAAGACGACTTTGTTTATACATGCTGGTGTCCGTCGCAAGAGAAGAGCCTGGCTGGACAACATCAAAGAATGGACAAGGATCAACGACGTCCACTGGCTTTCCATCTGCAGCAAGACAAGAAATCATTTATTACAGCGACTGCCAACATCCAAGGAATCGGATATGGCACCAGAAGAAGAAGAAGACGAAGAATAATAAGAAGTAGTTTTTAAAAAAGAGACCTTTGAGACGTCTGAGACCTCAGTTCAGAGTCACTTGCATCTTTTAAAGATTGAAACCTGTATTATTTTAATTTTCTTTAAGTGTCTTCTTCATCAGGTTTTTTTTTTTCCCCCACGTGAAAGTTAATTTTTCAGTACAAAAAAGGAAAACTTTGGTTCAGAAAAATTAAGTACCGCAGTTTCAGTTTCACGTAATTTTCTTATCTTTGAATTCATTAACAGTAAGGGTATGTCAATATGAACATTCTCAGCGTTTATAATATCGAAAGTTGTTGTGTATATGTACCTGATCATGTCACTCGTTTGCTACGCTCCTTAGATTTTATTATCGAAGTTCATATTCGTTAATATTCATCCCTTGGCAGTAGAACTGAGAAGTGCTTAATGCAGCTGAATCTTGTGATAAACTAAACTAAACTAAACTAAACTAAAATAAACTAAACTAAAATAAACTAAACTAAACTAAACTAAAATAAACTAAAATAAAATAAACTAAAATAAACTAAACTAAACTAAAATAAAATAAAATAAAATAATATAAAATAAAATAAAATAAAATTTAATAAATAAATAATAAATTAAATAAATAAATAAATCGTAATTCTAAGTCATAATTATCCGGATGATAAAGACCTCTGCTAGCACACGTGAGCTCACGCAATATACTCACAAATTCAGCCTGATTTCAAATTATTATTAGGCATATTATTATTATTATTATTATTATTATTATTATTATTATTATTATTATTATTATTATTATTATTATTATTATTATTGCGTTGAGACATCTTGACGAGCAAATACTTCGGTTTGCTTTGATGATGATGATGATGATGCTTTTTATAAAGGAGAATAACATATAGGTCATCGGCCTCTAATGGTACGAAATAAGACGAAATGTAATGACAATCTAAAAGTCCAAAATTCATCCACTGACTAGAATTGAAAGCGTGATGATGAAGAATGAATGGATGAATATGAATTTAAAATAATCAGCGGATCCAACTCACAATACCGAAAGTCAAAAATAATTCCAAAATCGATCAACTAACTAGAATTTAAAAAGACGAACAATTATGATGAACTTAAAACAATAAGTGGATCCGACCCACAATGCCCCACCTTCCCAGAAACTATCTTAAAACAATAGTATATACTGACCAAGGGACTGTTTCCAAAGTACAATCCTGAGTCGATGATGCTTGTTGTCTAAAGGGGTCCAGAATTCAGACCAACGGCCTCTCCTAATGGTACGCATCACTAGTAAAGTAAAACCATGGCGTTTCTCATGTAACGGTACTGAAAAATGAAATGACGTATGGCTTTTAGTGCTGGGAGTGTCCGAGGACAAGTTCGGCTCGCCAGGTGCAGGTCTTTTGAATTGACTCCCGCAGGCGACCTGCGCGTCGTGATGAGGATGAAATTATGATGAAGACGACACATATACCCAGCCCCCGTGCCAGCGAAATTAACCAATTATGGTTAAAATTCCCGACCCTGCCGGGAATCGAACCCGAGACCCCTGTGACCAAAGGCGAGCACGCTAACCATTTAGCCATGGAGCCGGACTGGAGCAGTACTAATCATAAGTAACGTAGACTCACGGTGTTCCACAGATTATGGGACTACTTACAACAATGTACGTCGCTCAGGTAACGCAGACCTATGGTGTTTCTCACATTACGGCGCCACTCATTGGCAACGCAAACCCACGGTGTTCCTCACATAGGTGTACTAATCACGGGCGCCGGTATTCCCGTGGTGTTCCTCACATAGTGGGCACTAATTACAGATAACGCAGTCCCACGGTGTCGCACATATAGTGGGACTAATCACAGGCTACGCCCAGACCCGCGGTGTTTCTCACATAATGGTACTAATCACAGGCAACGCAAGCCCGTGGTGTTCCGCATATAGTGGTACTAATCACGGGTACTCTGCCTACAGTCATTTCTTGATGGATGCAGTGCTTTTGCATTCATCTCTTGGCACAGACCAGAGTAAAATGTAGCTTCCACCGAAGTCCCAATCTCATCTATGGCTGTGACAATGTGGAAGCTGCTGGGACATGGCTAGTGCTGAGTTATGACATTCGGGTCGCGACCAGTGTGTCTGAGAGTTATGAAAGGTGTGGCTCATAGGGTCAGTCGTGCTGCAATTGCTTTCCCCAAGCAATGGCAAACTACTTTACTCCTCATCTTGCCTAGTACGCCTCATTTTGGTGCTGCCATTGGTTTTTGTGGTTTTCCCATACCTGCATAGCCTTTGGTGGTGCTATTTGAGGATCCAACCAGCTTCTGGGCTGAAGACCTAACAGACAAATTAACAGATATCACAGAAACAGGCTCCGATTTCCCACTGAATCCATTTTTCATAACCACCCTTACATTTCATTAATACCGCAGATTTTAACAACCAAGGCACTTAATTTAAACTGATTTACTTTTAAGTTACAATAATTATTACTTTTCGATATATTTTAATTAATACAACAACTCTCTCAGTTCCATATTTCCTATGTTGGCATTCAATGCGTTGATCCCTGCTTGATAAAATAAAATAGCAAACATACGTTCATGTTTGTGTAATAGCAACTTTAATAATGGTTGTTAAACCTTAAAATTAGCTTGTTAATTTGGCGGTGGTTTACGTCGCACTAACACACTGAAAGCATTCGGCGACTATTTACTGTGGGTGTATTTCACAAATAATGGAAGCAGGAAGGGTTCAGAAACACGGCTGTGCATTACTCAGTCAGAGCTTACATGCTTAAGGGTATATCAATGTGAATATTCTCAGTATTTACATTACCCACAGTTGATATTTATATTTAGGGCCTACCTGATCTTGTCACTCGTTTGCTACGTTTGCTGCGTAGGGGACCCACACCAGGATTACTTGACACGAGACTTGGAAAAGACCCAAAGGAAAGCAGCACGATTTGTTCCTGGAGATTTCCGATAAAAGAGTAGTGTTAGAAAATTGTTGCAAATTTTGGGCTGGGAAGAATTGGGAATAACGAGGGGAGCTGCGAGTGGAGAGACGGCGTGGAATAATGACAGCAGACGAATAAAGTCGGATGGAGCTTTTAAAAGTAGGAATATGAAGACAAGTAGGAATTCACGAGGACAAATTCAAATATTCAATTATGGAACTAACCGCCTCTGTGGTGTAGTGGTTAGCGTGATTAGCTGCCACCCCCGGAGGCCCGGGTTCGATTCCCGGCTCTGCCACGAAATGTGATAAGTGGTACGAGGGCTGGAACGGGGTCCACTCAGCCTCGGGAGGTCAACTGAGTAGAGGTGGGTTCGATTCCCACCTCAGCCATCCTGGAAGTGGTTTTCCGTGGTTTCCCACTTCTCCTCCAGGCGAATGCCGGGATGGTACCTAACTTAAGGCCACGGCCGCTTCCTTCCCTCTTCCTTGCCTATCCCTTCCAATCTTCCCATCCCTCCACAAGGCCCCTGTTCAGCATAGCAGGTGAGGCCGCCTGGGCGAGGTATTGGTCATACTCCCCAGCTGTATCCCCCGACCAAGAGCCTGAAGCTCCAGGACACTGCCCTTGAGGCGGTAGAGGTGGGATCCCTCGCTAAGTCCGAGGGAAAAACCGAACCTGGAGGGTAAACAGATGATGATGATGATGATGATGATGACATGATTTATCAATGGAAATTTTCGATATATTTCGAAGTTCTTTGAAAACATTTAAGAAAAGACTAGGTAAATAATTGATGGAGAATCTGCCACCTGGCGTCAGCCCTAAATGCAGAACATTGATTCACAGATTGATTGATTGATTGATTGATTGATTGATTGATTGATTGATTGATTGATTGATTGATTGATTGATTGATTGATTGATGTGGCCAGTACCCTTCCTTTTCATAATAGTTCCCAACCTTCCTCTGAGACAATGAAGGAAACCTCGTACCTGACCATAGGAGGACATATATCGTGGGTGGCGCTGGAAATCGATTTGGAGCCTTCTAGTCAACATAAACTCTAAACCAGCCAGGAGCCTATTCAAAAATATTAAATCAAAGCAAAATGTAATGGGGATGCAAACAACTGCGCTGAGAGGCCCGTAGAAAAATAGCGGGTCGCTAGTAAGTCTGGCAGAGCCTTCATGCACATTTCCCGTTACAAGACTGATTGGCTGGAAATTCTAGGTCCTTGAGTGCAAGTAAGACCGAATAGAAGGAGCACATTATCATAAATTCTTTGGTTAGTTAATAAACGGAGATTTATTTATTTCCACTTTGTCAATAAAAAAGGTACGCTATAAATAACATCGCTAGAGATTGCCCGAAACCCTGTTTGTCGTTTTCCTATCATAACAAAGCTACAGAACTTACTAGCACTGCCTTCGTACATCCTAGCAAAGCGTGTATTGAAAAAATGTAGCCTATAATGAACTTGTGGCGACATCACAACAGCGCAAGAGTTCCACAGCCACAAAAGTGCGTCAGGTGACAGCACCAAGGAAGGGCAAGGAATCTCCATGACGGTCGCTAGGCGACAAAAACACAATAGATCATTTTACTTCGTGCTACGACTGAAAACAAGATTCAGAAGGGTAAACAAACTGTACATTCCTGTACTCCGAATAATAAAGCAGTAAATCTTGTCCCAAATTAATGTTGCATTTAATTTGGGTACATTTAAGTAGTGATCATATCATTAGCCATCCACAAGGCGTTTAAGTAATTTAGAAAATAAATATTTTATTGTACATGAGCCTCGTGGCGGTCGATTTATCCGCACGTTATAGAACCCCTGAGGGATTTAATTTCGGCACGTCGACGTCTCCGTAAACCGTGGAAGTAGGTAATGGGGCGTAAAACCAATAATAATAGTAAATATGTTATTACTAAGGATCATTGCAGGCGGCAATGCGGATTCCATCGCACAAAATTCCACTAAGAAATGTTGTCTCCGACGGACTTTTCTCTTTCATATTTCCTGTCCAATCTTCCTTCGTTGGCTTTTGTTTTCTTTTCCAACGTGATGATATTAGGTTTGCGAGCCTCAACGCTCTTTCATAGCCCTTTAGCCGACACACTCGCTCTCCCATGTGTGGTCCCTGTTCCATTTCTTCTTCGATTCATGTTGAGAATTCCCCTGTGGGTGGGAGCTGTAGAATAACACTCACGGTGTCCCCTGCCTGTCGTAAGAGGCGACTAAAAGGGGTCCCAGGTGCTCTGAACTTGGGAGCATGGGCTGGCGACCACGGGGCCCTTAGCTGAGTCCTGGCATTGCTTACACTTACTCGTGCCAGGCTCCTCACTTTCATCAATCCTACCCGACCTCTCTTGGTCAACTCTTGTTCTTTTCCGACCCCGATGGTATTAGGTTCCTGAGGTCTAGGGAGTCTTTCATTTTCACGCTCTTCGTGGCCCTTGTCTTTCTTTGGCCGATACCTTCAATTTTCGAAGTGTCGGATACTTTCAATTTGTTCTCTCTGATTAGTGTTATATAGAGGATGGTTACCTAGTTGGACTTCCTCTTAAAACAATAATCACCACCACCACCTCATATTGGGAAGGATTGATAATCTGGTCCTTTGCCCCTTAAAATTAAATGAAAAATGGACCAGCTGTGTAGCAGTCAACGGAAATACGAAGATCGAAGTGCCTCCTCCATTCGGGCCTGGTGATCCTCCGCGAGCCGCTGGTGGTCAGAAATGGTCTGTGAGAGGTCCACAGCGACTGCATTGTCATCTACAGCCGACTCAGTCCAGACAACCTGGGTCTGGTACGTTCTGCTGCAGACTTCTTGAGCTTATACGATTCCTCATATTTCCCTCTACCGTCCTAACGCGTTTACGGTAGTTTCTGATTCATGTACACCAACGACACGTAGAATTTCTAAAAATTCTATAAATTTAGCACAATTTCCAGCTTTTTAACTGGTCTGATCATGAAATTATATAAGTTATGGTGACCAATGGTTGCCAGAATGATAGAATTCTTCGAGATAAATGTGACAATACCACTTGCAACTCTCTAGCATCACGGGCACGTGAGTTAAGCTCATTTTACTGTGACGCGACTAACTCAATTTCATCACATGTCCACCATTTTCCATCACGTCACCAATTAGTGAAACTAATTTCAAATAATATTTTCATTCTTTTTTCTACTTGTTTAACGTCGCATTAACATATCGAAAACGTTTTCGGCGACACAAGGATGGGAAAGGACTAGGATTGGGAAGGTAGCGACTTGGGGCCTTAATTAAGGAACAGCCCCAGCATTTGCCTGATGTGAAAACGGGAAAACACGGAAAACTATCTTCAGGGCTGCCGACGGTGAGATTCGAACACACAATCTCCCGAATGCAACCACACAGCTGCGCGACCCTAACCGCACGGCTAACTTACTCGATAATATTTTCATCCCTCACCTTTTAAACCGTATATTCACCATATATCTATCATTTATAGTTGCATAGTTATGAAGCTGAATTTGCTATACTCTACGTGTGACGCTCAAAATTGTACGCGGGGGTACACAAACGAAATGAAAGACGTATTCTACACCAAAAACACACAGATTCGATGTCCTAAAGAAATGTATTTGTGTATCTTTTACAAGCAAAGTAGAAGTAGGAAATTCACCAAGAGTAACAGACAAATGCTGAAAAGAGTGTGTCGCCGTAATTAGCCTTCAGAACGTTTTCGCACGGAACACAATCGTGATAAAAGCTTGCGCGTCAATCAGAAACCCCTTTGCGCAGCTTTCATAGTGAGGGATGTCACAGAAGGATTTTAATTAAATGTACAAACCACGCAATACATCTCCCGCTGGAAGCTGGAATCTGCAGACACTCTCTGCTTCACAAGACATACAATGAAATTCTACAAGGTAACACGCAGTGTACAGCCCAGGTTAATAATGCAACCATTGTTTTAGATGAACCAAAGTTCCAAGCATTGTCCTATTGTACGGAGTGAGTACGCCTTAACCATAGTGAATACAGTACGTTAGATCTCTGTTGTTAAAACATTACTCAGTGTTGTAGGCCCATGACCTAACAGCTGAAGGTCGGAGTGTAGGTCACCACAGTCTGTCAATAGGCATGTCAAACTCTTAAAATTATCACTTGTCACATCCTTTCTTATACATCTACTACCAAATATTCACTCTTTTCTGCAAAGTTTCTCATTTTGCAGACATTTCTTGCCAGCTGTAATGTGTTTTCGTCAAGACTGTTTTGGTAAAGTCACAATTTAATAGAAAACATTATTTTTAACCATTTCAAACCCAGCGTTCGTGTCCTTAATTCATTGTACAGTCTTATCGTTTGTCCGTGAAACCACGGAAATCCACCTTCAGGGCTGTCGACAGTGGGGTTCATACCCACTATTTCCCGAATGCAAGCTGAGAGTTACGTGACGAAACCGCGTAGCCAACTCGCTCGACCATTGTTTATGGACTTACTCTTTCCTTTAGTAATCTATATTGGAACCTTTTCCATCAACCCCTACAGCTCATGGAACCATGTGACGGCGAACATTACCCCCAAAGTGAGAGCGAAAGACAAGGAAGGAAAATATATCTGAATAACTCCGCCCCAAAAACAAATGCCGGATGACAGTAGTGCCAACGTGACAGTGAGATTTTAGATGATTATTTAGTAAAACGCCACCTAAATTATACAAAACATGTCAAGTCAAAATTGAGAATATTTGATCTTTAACAAAATTATAATTATACCTTTAATGGGGATTCCCAGATACAGTACGGGCCTGACTTTTGATCGCGGATTATGATTAATCTACCGATCGATTTGGTTTCCGCATCACAGCAAGTGATATTGATCGATGGGCCTCACAATCAATCGCATCGCCAATACCGTAGGTCTTGTAGAACAGGAGATCTAGAAATTGGAGTGGGGAGCCTTCCTCAGCTCATCTCCGAACCGGGGTGAAATGATATAAGGGCCCGCCTGTGAAGTAGTGATGAGCGATACCGTGATTTGTGAGTCACAGCGTGATTTGATATCGTGATTTTTTTATATCAGTGATTTTTAGTCGTGACGTGATCACAATCACCGCATCGTCCGTGCTGCTTGTTATTTGTAGCTTGTGTTCAAGAGAATGCCTTGTTATTGTGACTAGGCTATATCTGTGTAAACATTTATAAGAAAATCAGCCACCTAAGGTTTTGCATTTAATAAACAGCCTACATTTTGGTTGCATTACAGACACGGTCGTTGCCAATTTACTTCCAGGCGTATAAACATAATAATTTTATTATTTACATTCGTTTTTTGTAGACATGCCGTAGTTCAACCAATATGTCAAGGAAAAAATAGGATCAATATTGGCAACAGTCGTGTTTTATACTGTAACCGATTATTTGGTATGTGCTAGGAAATGAAATTCTATACATTTATCTGGCACAAGTGAAAAATATAATGATGAATGACTATTCTCAGCCACCTAATGTAAGGTTAACGATACCAGTGCACCTTTCCCTAGATACCAGTACCGGCAGTAATTTAGAAAAATGTAAGGTATGGAAAGGCGTTGACCCAGCTGCGTGAGGGCAATTGGGAAGCTACAATGAGCAACGGTCTCAGAGGCACGGCAATACAGTTGAGGGATGTGACGTGCTGACCACACGGCTCTCTAATATCTGCAAGCCTAGAGCTGCGCAGTAGCTGTAATTGAAAGCCAAGACCTTTCGAGATTTCACAAGAGAAAAAATGCCACCTTCAGCAGCATGCTGAGAGTGCCAGTTACAAAGCAAAATCAACCATGAAAAGTAACATTAGACAGACTCTGCTCACACAAAGTATACCTCTCACAATCCACAGTAGTTTTTATGCTCATATGTTTAGAGCCCTAGTCGCTGAAAATATCCCCTGGAATTCTGTGCATAGTCATGTTTTCAGAGATTTGTTTACAGAAATACACCAACAGCACATACCTTCAACATCTACATTAAAGAAAAACTACTTAGATATAGGAGGTAATTTTGCCAGTCACAGAGGATATTTGGGAGTCCTTACATAGGGTTGTATGTGGACAAAACCAGCAACTCTGTGGGCAGGTACATTGATGATCGTATAGTAGGAAAACTGGAACCCAACTGGCATTTACTGCTCTCCTTCTTTGTTCTAAGCAGCTTCAGAAAATAGAGCAAAGCATTGTGTACATCATCAACAAGGGGTTCCAGTTGTTGTATCCTGGGAGTGTTGATGATTATAAAGACCTTCTCCTTGTCTCCAATGCTGCTTCCTACATGATTGCTACTCTACCTCTCGTTAACACTTTCTACCCTTCTTTAATGTTCATGTTACTTGCATGGCCCATGCCTTGCACAGACTCACAGAAATAGTTAGGGCCAAGTTGCCTGCAGTAAATAATCTGATTTCAACAACGAAGAGAGTGTTCTGTAAACTTCCATCAAGAATAGCCATTTTCTGAGAGAAATTCCCCCTATTCTTTTCCACCACAGCCAATCATCAGCCGTTGGGGTTCCTCAATGGAAGCTGCCCTGCATTATATGGAACATCTATGATAGACAATATGCCTTTAACAGACAACTCTGCATGTGTGTCGTATGGGCAAAGATCTGCTAAAGGATTATTCCAGTGTTCAGAGAGACATTCCATATATTCAGGTAAATTTTTCATTTCTTCCAGTCAATCATTACAAAATTAAAAAAAGGTAGAGTCTCAAACAGATATATTTTGTAATTGAGGAAGCTGAGAATATTATACAAAGTACTAGGGGTAAAGTAGGGGATAAAATAAAAGACAGGTGGACTAGTGTATTGCAGAGGAATCTAGGTAATTCAGTGCAGGAAAGGGTACATCAGGTAATGGATGGGGAAAAAGTAGACCTACATAGTGAAATTGAACTGAAAAATGTAGGTAAATTTTGCTACGCCCCTCCAACATCTGTGAGTGTAGAGCACATTTTTTCTGCTTTTAAAATTGTTTTAACAGACAAAAGACGCAGCCTGACTGTGGAAAATTTGGAGAAGATTATTGTTATGTACTGTAAAGCAAACTACGACTGAAAAGTGCAGTAGGAATGTTCCTCACAAATAAATACGCATACCAGTACTCCGCATTTAATTTAATTTTAGTACAGTACTGATGAAATTTTTTTGTTTCCTAATCCATAGCTGTTTGTAACAAACGCCTGTTTAATTATGCCTTCATTTTGCAACTATTCCTGTTTAGAAAGGGTAGCCTAGACCACATTACTGTACTTAACGTAAAAAAAATATCACATTACAGTGTAGGTCTATATTGTCATATTTTAAAGTCTATTTTCTGCCTATTTTTAAAGCATATTTGAAGTGCCTATATTCTCTTTTAAAAACCTATTTAATTGTTTAAAAGGCCATTTTAGGTGCCTAAAACATTTTTTTAGAGTCTAAAATCCCAGGTCTGTATCATCAGATACATACCGATTGTTGACTACTGCTTTCTGGCAAAGGTGCTTGCATTCCAAATGTTTATTCAGATTTGAAGTACTTCTTTTTAAGACAATTTCTGTTTGCACATATTACATAATGTGAAGTTTTCATCCACTTCTTTAAAGAACTGCTACAGGTCACTGTTCTTCATTTTTCTAGAAAACGCCATTTCAGTCAACTTGCCTCCTAATACTGAGCTCCAGTGACAATATGCCCCCGGGCATTCCAAAATACAGGAGAAATACACGTTTGTTACTATTCTAGGAGAGTCCCGTGTACCACGATTTTTTTGAACGCGCGCTTAAAAATAATACCACGACTGATCACAACATCGATCACAGTCACAGTTTAGGTAGCAACATTCTAGTTCGGTATATGGAGTTAAGAGGGCGTACGGTGATCACTTGAAGTGAAATCTTGAAATCACGGCTGATCACAGTGATAGCGTAGAAAGTAACAGTCGTTACTCGTGATTTATTGATATCAGTGAAAAAATCACAGTTCGTGAAATATCGCCCATCACTACTGTGAAGGTGGAGAGACACTCGACGTGAAGTTTCAGAGGCAGTCACACGGCCGGCGAGAGATCTGACTCGGCCTTTGTACCGAGGAATGATTACTTTTATCAAATTACGAAATCCACGCGAGAGAAGCCGCGGGTAACTGCTAGTACTGTATACACGGAAATGGTTGAACGGTAAGGCTAAATGAACAACAGTCTGGAAGGCTCGCTGGGAATAAACCATACATGATGAGGCAATCCTAAACCTTCTCGGTTTTATACGGAAATAAATATTATTAATGATATAAAACATACAAATGTCGGATGTAATTTACCGTCTTATCACTTCCTAGTCATAAATAGTTTAAAAGGCACAATTGCATTTATTATACCTTTACGGCAAGCAATCTGAAGAAGAAACACTACACAACAGTCATTCACCCAGAAACCCTATATGTCACCATTTTTACCACTTACGATGGAGCAAATTCACTGAAAATTATTCATTTAATAAAGCTTGTGTTAACAGTTTTTTTATTATTTCAAAAATAATGAATTGACAGTCACGGGCAAAACCTTCCTTAAAAAATTAAATAACACTTTTACCTTTGCGGAAACCAAATATCATAAATATGTCTCTCGGTTACAGCCCGCCTGGTGGTAGTTCAGGCGTCAAGTCGATATGGTCTGACACCTTGGTTAGCCGTCCAAACTTCCCCGCAGTGTTCATATAGAGAGATGGCATATGAACCAGTTGATGGCGATTTGTCCGTCGGATGGGGATGTTAAGCCTTGAACAGACCCTTTGGTGCTATTCGACAGGAGTAGGCTATGTGCTAGCACCGGGTTTCACCCACTCCCTTCCTACTATCATATATCACGTCATTCCATTTCATCTCATGCATGACCAACACTTCTCCCGTTGCTCTACTGGGTCGGGTATGACGTAAGATGAATCCTCGTAACATGGGAAGGGCTGGCTTTTCCTATGTTGATGTCAACAGGGCTACATTTTAAACTCATTTTAACCAATTTTGACCACACACTCATGTGGAATTAAATTTAAACACTGATGATGGACCTTAGTATGCGAAAACCTGTTATGTTTTAATAAAGTGTGTGCTGATAAGACTGTATATAAATAATAATAATAATAATAATAATAATAATAATAATAATAATAATAATAATAATAATAATAATAATAATAATAATAATTGTACCGGTTGGTACACCCCGACCCCGCAAATTTAAATTGTGCGCCTACAAGTAATCCCCTACAGGAGAAACCCTGAACTTTAATAACTGAAGCAACTCTACAGTTGCCTAGAAGATGTCACTACTGTAAATTTTGTAATTTTGAAGTGTTCTGAACGGTGTCTATTTCGATTTTTGTTTGTTTTGCCCTGTATCAAGAAGTGTGGACATTCTCTTCTAGATGTCTCTACAGAGAAAAGACCACGATTGTGCACTCTGGTGCGAAGTGAAGGGACTGTTTTTGAAGAAAATTTGTATCCATAAGTTTGTTCTTTGTTAAATTTCTTTCTTTCATTTTTTGGGTTGGCAATATTGATCTCTGTTTCCGCCAGTTTTGAATTCAGCCAATCCCGAATTTTCTAAATTAATTTTCCTCCAATCCTAGGTTTCTTGTTCATGTTGTGTGTAACTTTTGATGTTAGCCAATAAAGGGAGGGGGTGTGGCGCTTTTATTTCATGAAAGGTCTCGAAGCTTCCTTGTGGGTATAAAACTGCTGAGGTTCATGGCTCGTTGCCACTCCATCGACATCTTGCTTAGTGTGTGAATATGTAGCAGGGGGCGGGAAGCGCCTCTTTCTTCGGGCAGCAGTTCATCAACAAGGTAATGGCCGTTTAATAACTTTATTTCTTGCTAGCTCAGCAGTTTAACCCACGGGGCAGGTTCGAAACTTTTCTCATGTAACCTACCTTTAAAATGTAAAAACATTTGGTAAAAATTCCGTCTCTTTAACTACAAATTGAGATAGAGAGTGCCTAACCCTCTCGAGCTCCCACTCATATTGTTTTGAGGTAACTACGTTTTCATAACCGATTTTCTTCTTTCTTAATGTAATAAAGTTTTCTTATGCAAGTCACCTCCCTAGTATGGGATTAGCCCTTGTGTAAGCGGCCTAGAGCCGAGTAGGTTTTAATAGTGTAATGTAGGAGTGCAAGCTACGCCTCCAGTCATTTTGTATTTTGGGCCATTTAATTATCCTGTTCTTTTTCGGCCGAGGCCCAGTAGATTGGGTACTAATACCCCTGTTTCATTTTGTTCGGTAACGGCAATTGATTTGTAAGGTCGGGTATGCCTTTAATAGGCTTGACAGATAGAGAGCGGGACAGCTCTTTATAGTGTTGTGGTAAAAGGGCCTTAGAGAGGCTTGAGATGTAAGGTTGGGAGCTAATGCTCCATGTAATTAAGGGTGTTCTGCCCTTTAGTATTTTTGTTGTTGTGAGCTGAGAGCTCAGAAATTATACTTGGGGCTCGAAGCCCAGATCTTGTAATAACCCCCGAAATCTTGTGATTTCTTTGTACCTGATTTTGGCTTATTGTTGACATGTTAAGTTTTCAAATTCCATGTCACCACTGTTAAGTTTTGAAAATACAACCTTTGTTGAAATTTTAATTCATTTTTCGAACTTGTAGTTAGACCCATTCCAGCCCGCACCTTCTTTCACCTCTGCTGAACCACCAAAACCCCGTAACAATAATAATAATAATAATAATAATAATAATAATAATAATAATAATAATAATAATAATAATAATAATAATAATAACTACATCAGCACTGTTAATAAGAAATGCTTTGATACTTTATAATGATTATAATTCGCTAACTTACGTAACGCAAATTTTCAGACGACCCCTAGCCATATGATATAGTTATGTCAAAATATGGTTATGTTTCGATGTTATGACGTGATGACGTGATGACTTCCATAAAATCAGGCTGCAGACATTCGAACCTTACTGAAACGAAACTTTTTGTTCACATTCGGGTTTATAGTTCCGGAACTAAGAGATTTGATCCGAATGGTTGAGGTACCTCATGCGGGACATGAAAGAGAATATGACACTCGGTGAGCCTCAGTTAAATACGTGAGGGCGGGGGTGGCTTTAACAAAATTGTCGCTGCTGGAGTATATGTTTTGCGATTAATAACTCTGAAACTGGAAGACAAATGCAAGTTGTTAAGGTGTATAATTGAATAGTATTTGACACCTTAAATTCCCATAACAAAATGATCTGAACTCTAAAAGGAGCAAGAGGCCTAAATTAAAGTTGGATTTATTTTATTTTTTGACATAAATACTGTATGTCTTATGGAAAAACTGCGTCACGAAATTAGCCTCACAAATTGTGTGACACGATGTTACCTAGCAAGCGTGCAGAATGTGATGTCAAGTTCTGATAGATGGCCATAACTGAGAGACATTATTAAAGAGGGCGATAGAGTACATACAGACGATGTGGTCTTGCGGACTGTGATGCGAAGTACGAGGGCTGTACATAAAGTAGAGGCAATATTGATAGAACACAATATTTAGTTAACTAACAAGTACACAATATTTAGTTAACTAACAAGTACAATTGAATTACATTCCTTCAATTTTACCCGTAGGGGAGTGTTGGCAAGGCGTTCTCTGCTGATAACAGCGACGGAGCGCCCTACTGCGCGGAGTACAGATGACACGTCAGGAAATCAACGGCCTCGGAGAGATTCCTTCAACTTCGAAAACAGGTCGAAGTCGCAAAAACTGATATAGAACATTGGAAATGGAATTTTATATCAGTTTTGTTAGTACACATTTTACATATAATTAATATTTTCGGAATGATTCGAAGTTTGCGAAAATGTAATATCTAATAGTGAATATATCCGTGAATATATCCGTCATTATTCCTCGTATGGTAAAACAATATGAAATATTAGAAATTATATTTTGCGAAGGTTTTATCATGTAAGTTACAGTTTTTCTATACAGCTAATATTAACGGTAAAATTTAATATTTATTATATTTAGATATATGCTATCACGGACCGTAATTATAGACATGTTAATAAGCTTTTGTACTTTTGCCGTGACAAGAAATAAAGATGATATTCTTTACGATTCGCAGATAACTTTGCTCCGGGTCTTCAGAAGAAAATTTCGTCTGTTCTCCAGGAAAACTTCTCTAATAATGACGATTTGAATTTAATAATAATAATAATAATAATAATAATAATAATAATAATAATAATAATAATAATAATAATAATAATAATAATAATACTTCACCACTGATCAATTACTGTTAATGGTACTCGCGTTCTGCAATTTGTAAACAAAGAACAAAACATCTGTGTCAAAAGTTGGATTTGTTTCCCGGCCAGGTCAGGGATTTTAAGCTGGATTATCAGCTGGTTCAAGGTCACTGAGCCTAAGTGATTACAAGTGAGCAGCAGTTGCTTGGTAGGCCAAAACCCGTAAGGGCTGTAGTGCCATGGTAGGGGGGAGTACTATTAGTAAGCTAAAACACTTCTAAGCTTTAATCTACTCACCCCTGAGAAAATGAGTGCTCAGTTTTTATTCATCCATTCTGCTGCTAGCCTCATTATTTAGCGGAGTGTACTCTAAGGATAAATGTAACTCTTCTCGAGCTTCAATGACATCCACCCCCTTCCACCAACGCTGAAGTTTTTGAAATGTGCTAATATCGTAATGGAACCTCCGAGTACTCTTTATATGCATATAAACAAGCCCCGAATTACATTACCTCCTGAATTAAGATTTGAAAGCAGTCATGTACAAATTCATGCCATTTGCAGAAAATATGGGTCAAAACTTCTGTATGTATTATGCGCAGTTCTCTTTATGTAGGAAACATGCATGTTCGAGGAATGGCTTTGGATAAAACGAAGTCGCTAGACCTCAATTACAAACCTGCGCAGAGGTAGAGAAGAGAAGATAAGGTAAGGGAGGGGTTTCTGTGGTGCTCGAGCAGAACAGAGCGAACCCGCTGTCGCACTCCTGGCTTGAAAAAAAAAAAAAAAAAAAGGAAGTGAAACACTGCATTAGTCAATTATTTATAACATTAAAGATGTATGCGTAAATTAGATCCGCAATAAATCTGCCGTCAGCTGTCATAAACAGCCTCCCCTGTGGGTGGGGGCGGTAGGATAGCGTTCTTGGTATTCCCTGCATGTTGTAAGAGGCGACTAAAAGGGGCACCTGGAGCTGGTAACTCGGAAGCGTAGGATGATGACCACCGTGCCCTTAGCTGAGTCATGGAAATTCTTCCACTTACTTGTGCCAGGCTCCTCGCTTTCATCTCTTGGACTACTCTTGTTCTTTTCCGACTTTGACGGTATTAGAGCATTCGAGGCCTAGTAAGAAGTCTTTCATTTTCATGTCCTTCGTAGCACTTATCTTTCCTTGGCCGATACATTTTACGAAATGTCGAATCCTTTCCATTTTCCCCCCTGATTAGTGTTAATAGATGGTTGCTCAAATGCACTTCCTTCTAAAGCAATAATTACCACCACCACCACCACTACCACTCACAGATAGCCCAGATGTACTAAAAGAGTGAAGAGAGAAATATATTCCCGTTTTTTGTTTTATGTTTTTTTTAATTCAGAAAATGCTATAATATCAGTTTGCTAAGCCGACTGAAACGAACCAGAAGACGATACATGCCACAAGAGATGGATGGGGACTTGCTTTCTTTCTTTCTACTATTTCAAGGTCACTAATAAGCACTGTTTTATTACAATATCAAATAGATGCTCTTTTTTCCTTTTTCTTCTTCCTCTTCTTCTTCCTATTCCTTCTCTTCACCTCTCAATTTGTCCGTTTCCATGGCAAGGCGTGCTGGCCTTTGGTCACAGGAGTCCCAGGTTCGATTCCCGGCAGGGTCGGGAATTTTAACCATCATTGGTTAATTTCCCTGGCACGGGGGCTGGGTGCATGTGTTGTCTTCATCATCATTTCATCCTCATCACGACGCGCAGGTCGCCTACGGGAGTCAAATCAAAAGACCTTTACCTGGCGAGTCGAACACGTCCTGGGATCTCCCGGCACTAGAAGCCATACGCCATTTCATTTATCTCTCAATTGACGGCGATATTTCGGTATATTCTTGAAATTTAGATTTTTGAAACCTTATTTTAATTAGTATATCCAGTACTTAATATTCAGCGAGCAAGTAGCTGTGCGGTTTGTGTCACGTAGCTATCAGCTTGTATTCGGGAGATAGAGGGTTCTAACCCCACTGTCGACAGCCCTAAAGATGGTTTTCCGTGGTTTCCCATTCTCACACAAGGCAAATGCTGAGGCTGTACCTTAATTAAGGCCACGGTCGCTCCCTTCCCACTTCTAGGCCTCTCCTATCCCACCGTCGCCATAACACCTATCTGTGCCGGTGCGACGTAAAGCGGACTGTAAAAAACGCTTCATATTAATGGTTTTGTGTATGTACAATGTGTTTTATGTATTTGATTTTTCATATACGATATTCTTCCTTAATATCTTTACGTTTTATTGTGTTATTACTACTATTACGGTTTCTTTTAGCTGACGACAGCACAGGAGAAAGGATTATCGTTTATAGTGCCGAAAAACGTAGATAAAGTCTTAGGGATTGCGCGTATTCTTTTATCAATGGCACTTTCAAGAGTTGCAGCAAAAAAGTTCGCCCAGATATACAGCATTCTCCGAAGACCTTGGAGGCCGGGATGATGAAAACAACGTTTATCCAGTCGCCTTTGCGTTCCTGCCTAATATATATATTAATTGCCTTCGCCTTGTTTTGGAAACGGTTTCTCAATGGAATCCTAAGAAATTCACTATTTAGTTCGAAGCAGCTATGATATCAGCCCTACAAGAAGTCAGCTGAGTAGAGCAATGTCTCTGGAGGAAAGTACAGGAACTTGGCCTGACGTTGGACACAAGGAGAACGAAGATACACCTCTCCACATTCCCATGTGCGCTGCTCTGGTATTTCTGAAGCCAGATGACGTCAGTGAGCGATGGCTGGTGATCTATTCTAAGGCTACTTCTATAGAAAACCTTGCTGACTTCTTCAGCTATTTTGTAGACGTATGGCTTCAAAATGGCGAGATACCATAATGGCATGGTGCACCATCTTGCTGAAAGATCACGTCACGGAGAAGTTGTGGCACAACATACTGCTCCAACATGTCTAGGTAACGTGTTCCATTTAGGCTCCGCGAAGAAGAATGGGCCAATAACCCTGTCCTTCAACAATTCACACCACACATTCACTTTCGGAGAGTCCCGTCCCAACTCTGTCACTACGTGGTGTGTGTGTGTGTGTGTGTGTGTGTGTGTGTGTGTGTGTGTGTGTGTGTGTGTGTGTGTGTGTGTGTGTGTGTGTGTGTGTGTGTGTGTGTGTGTGTGTGTGTGTGTGTGTGTGTGTGTGTGTGTGTGTGTGTGTGTGTGTGTGTGTGTGTGTGTGTGTGTGTGTGTGTGTGTGTGTGTGTGTGTGTGTGTGTGTGTGTGTGTGTGTGTGTGTGTGTGTGTGTGTGTGTGTGTGTGTGTGTGTGTGTGTGTGTGTGTGTGTGTGTGTGTGTGTGTGTGTGTGTGTGTGTGTGTGTGTGTGTGTGTGTGTGTGTGTGTGTGTGTGTGTGTGTGTGTGTGTGTGTGTGTGTGTGTGTGTGTGTGTGTGTGTGTGTGTGTGTGTGTGTGTGTGTGTGTTTTTTCAGATCCCCATATGCGGCACTTGTGCTTGTTTACCGTGCCAGAAATAAGGAATGTAGCCTCGTCCGAGAAACAGACCGAATCGATCGAGAAATGCCTCGTTTCTATCAATTTTTTCCAGAATTGTCTCCGCGAATGCCTCCCGTAGCTGCCTGTCCTGAGGTTTGATTTTATGACGAAGCTGCAGTTTGTACGCCCGTAGGCGCAATCTTTTGTGGACGACATCGTGTACTGTACGAGGTAGGCCCTAACTGTAACTCCCTACTTGCTTGTCGAATTTACTTACGAGGGCTCCGCTTGAAGGACTCACGGATTAAATCAACAGTAGCCTCTGAAACCGCGCGCTTGGCGTGGCGGTCCGACATCGACAGCAAGGTCCCAGATTCTCGAAGGCGCCTGTCCCATTTCATGTTTGTTACGTAAGTGGGAACATCGTCAGTTGGTAACAGTCCATACTCACGCCGAAATCTACGTTGTACAAGCGAAAGCACACCGAACACCTTCTGCTGTGAAGTCCACATGGTTAATGGGGCGCTTCTCGTGAACAATCCAGTTATGCGCATGCGCATGTGGTACCACCGCCACTGCAAGTGAACACAGAAATTATTATTAAATTTTATATTATTATACCTTTAACCTGGACACCTTGTATCAAGCTGGTACGCAGAGAGCTCACAGTGGGATAAGACAAAACGATACGAGTATATAAGTTCAAGTAACTGGGAGAACTGATAACAACAAACTTATTAGAGACAAAAGCCTTTACATTACGGACGAACAAAATGGAAATGGCGTACCATTTAACAAAGGCATCTACAACAAATGGTCCATATCTTTCAGAGCAAAGTTGAGGCATTACTGTAGTCCCATCCGTCCAGAGGTCTAATACGCTTCAGGCTGTCTTGCAATGAACAAAAAAGGCCTGATCGAGAAACTGAAGGCCAAAGGAAAGGAGATTTTGAGAAAGATCTTAGGACCCGTCAAAGACAGCGGGAAGTACAGAAGTAGGCATAACGACGAACAATACACCCATGTAGAGAAAATTACCGATACCGTCCAGAACAAGACTGACCATCCGCTTCATTACCTTCTTTCTGCAGAAGAAAACCAATGGGGCTTGGTTCAGTGAGGTGGGTAATGACATTCAGGAGCGTGCCCCACCTAAGTAGAAACTTCAAGCGTTCCAAGGTTTCCGAGACAAGCCAAAATTTAAAACAGGAAAGGCATGAACGCAGGGCAGGAAAGAACGACACCAAGAACGCATGCGAAAGTAATGAGCAGACATCAAAGTCAGAAGTAGTCGGTTGAAATGACGTGGTCCAAAGTTGGCCATTACGACATGAAATTATTATTATTATTATTATTATTATTATTAATAATAATAATACTGACGACGCTTAGTAACAGTTGATACTACACGCATCAAAATGATTTTAATACAATCATCATGCCAGTCCAAAGCCTGGATAAAATGCGATGGGAATCCGAATTTTAAAACATATAATTTACTGTCGACCAAAATATTATGTGTACGCGAGTTTGTAGTTGTTCATAATAACCAATAGACGTTAAGCCAGATAGGTCTGGATTTTTTGTATTTTAATATTTTTGATCGAAGACGGAATGCAAAAAGTGCCCATTCTTAAACGTGTTTCAATCATGCGTCAATTTCAAAACATTTGTTTTTTAAAAACCCGTCATGTTTTTGGAAACATAAAATTCTACATTTTATAAACAAAGTATAAAACGGTCAAGGCGCTGGCCTTCTGACCCCAAGTTGGCAGGTTCGATCCTGGATCAGTCCGGTGGTATTTGAAGGCGCTCAAATATCTCAGTCTCATGTCGGTAGCTTTACTAGCACGTAAAAGAACTCCTGCGGGACTAAACTCCGGCACTTCGGCGTCTCCGAAAACCGTAAAAAGTAGGCTAGTTAGTGGTACGTAAATCCAATAATATTATCATTTCAGGTGTACTTCCCTTTCATTGGGTGCTGAATATATAAGAAATTGTCCACCACTTCAAAACTACGGCAACAAATTATGTTTCATAGTTCTCATGAGAGCGAATAAATTGAGGAATTTCGCACCGTAATTTATTTTGAAACATTCAAAATAATATTATAAATATCATTTTAACAGTTTTATCGTGTATTTTCATCTATCCAGCGAAGTGAAATCTAAGAGAAAACGTTATTTGACTGATTGAAATTTCTAAATAATCCGCTTATTGTTCTGTTTTCTAGTACAATATATAAGATATGTGATTGTAGTTGATCTTATGTGGTTCGTACTCGCTGGCGAAGCGTTTTCATACGTAAAAAAAATAGTTTTTCTATGATGTTACAATTATCATGTTAAATTACCTCCGTTTGTATAATATGTACGTGATATTTCCGTGTTAGCCAATACCAGCAGTCGAGCTACTTCGGCCGCCATGTTTTTTTGAAATATTACGATATGAGGATTGGAGTCGGTCTTGGTCTTGGCTATTCGTTAGTGATTTATCGATATCGTTTGAATATACCGATATATTTATGTGAAATATATGTATCGATTATCGAAAACATGTTTTCAATATATCGCAATATCAATATATCGGTATTTAAAAAATTTTCTCCATCCGTATTTCTGACCAAGGAGCGCGGCTACTCGAAAGCATGACATCACAGAACATGGGACACAGCGATTACCCAAAATAACTTTTTATTTTATTAAGTGCGCAAAAATTTTTGCATTACAGACTCGAATATTCACGGATACCATTTGATCGTAATTTACAACTTAGAATGTGGTAGCATTCTCAGCGTTCGTTACAAAGTTCACACACACAATCACTGCTGAGGATGTGGTACATCTTATTTATGCACAATTCGGTATGAAACCCGCGCACCGCCATCCTGGTCACCACATGTCGTAATTTCTGGTTTGCTTGTCTCCATTTGGTAGTCATCAATGCTTCTATTGTATAGAAGTCTACTCATATTTGATCTTCCTTCTCCCGTCTGTTCCGCAGAGCAGTCTTCACTGCAGGTGTCTTTGGTAACAAGTAGCTTAAAGTTAGACATTCCAACAAAAATGTTTCTTTTGCCATAACATACTCTAGCCGAAACGGCGTGTATTTTGATAAGCCCAGAGTTCTTTTCAAGAATCTGTTGTTTTACAGTCAGGTGTTCCCAGATGATCTCTATTCCGTTATGTTAACGTGGGTAGTATTTTGGTATCGAGCAACTTCAAGGCAGTTTCCAGGGAGAGAAGCTGTAGATTTTTAATTTCGTTAATTGCTTTAACTGACACAATCAGTCTTTCCCTGAGGTGAACTGAGAAAGATTTTGCAGTCATCTGTATTGTAATTCCTAAATATCTGTACATGTCCTTCTTTTTAAGCGGTAAACCTTTACAGAAGATTTCATAGTTCGAAGCTAGTCTTCCTGCTTTTCTGAAAATTACTAGCTCCGTTTTGTCTCGATTCATCTGTACTTCGTTCGTTTATATCCATTCAACTAAGGAGTCTAGCTAGCCCTCTTTGAAGCTCTTCCCTGTTGTTCGACGCCAGTGGCATATCGTCTGCATATATGTATGATGATACAGCTCGTGATTCCTTATTTTAACTGCAGCTACTACATCGTGAGTAAGAATATTGAAGAGCAGTGGGCTGAGTGAATCACCCTGCAATACTCCATTAGTCTGATTTAACCATTCAGTCTGTCCAATACTGTCGTTGATTCTCACAAAATTTTCCGACAGGATGTTTGAAATGAGTTTTATTGTCCATGGGTCTTCGTAGAGTTTTCTTAGTTTTTCTACTAATTTCCTGTGGTTAACCATGTCAAAAGCCTTTGGGAAATCTATGAATATCACATACAGCATTCCTCGTTCTTTACTTATTTCTGCTTGTATTTGTTTTATTAGACATTCGGCTGCTATTAATGTGGAGCGACGTACTCTGAATCCAAATTGCTCGTCTGGAAGATGTTCCTCTATTTTTGGGCCTATCCTCAAGGCTAGCAACCTTGAGAGTACTTTAAAAGCAGCTACTTCAAGTGCTATACCTCGATACGCTTCAGGATTAATTATTTGGGTCTCCTTTGCCTTTGTATAATGTTTTTTATTGTGGAAATGCGCCACCCCCTTCGTATATTTCCTCTTTCTAAACATTTGTTGAACAGGTCAAGCCATGTGTCTGCCATTACTGTGTATGACTCTTGTAGATGTTCATTACAGAGTCCATCCGGTCCTGATGCTTTACCTCTCTTTAGTGATCTCATGGCACTATCCAGTTCATCCTTGGTGAAGTATGGACATGTTTCTTCTGTAAAATCTGATCTCTTTCCCTTGTGCGATAAAATTTTACTAAAATGATTTTCCCTCTTTCCATGGGAATAGACATTCCAGATCTTGGCTGCTTTGTCCGTGAGGCTTGGAAATGATCCTTTTCCGCAACTTCAGCTTGTCTAATAGCTCCCTTTTCGATGAATTCCGTTTGCTTCATATTTATTAGTCTTTTATATTCCTACCTTTGGCGTTGATATTCCTTCAAGGTTTCCTTGCATCTTGATGTTTTAAGCCTTCTTAAACCGGCTAGAATGTCCTTTATTTTCTGATAGCACTCTGTGTCAAACCATCGTTTTGCTCTTCTTGGTCTAATCTGAACAGTTGCCTCCTTAATCACTTCTACTATGGTCTTATCTGTTTCGTGCAACTTATTTTCTGCAACGAGTAACTGCATACTTTCCTGTAGTTCAGACAACTCTTCTAAAGCCCTTTTGTCTAATTTACGACTAATGCCGTTTGTATTTATCGTTCTCGTTCATTCCTGTTCCTGTTTAAGTTCTGTTGATAGCGGAATATGCTTCCTTATCAATGCCCCATCTGTTTTTTTTTTAAATAATTGTTTCTGACCACATGTTGTGAACCCTCTTGTAAATACTAAATCCAGAGTACTCATGCCGTTGTGACATATGTAACTGTATGCATCCTTTTTGTTTATTGGATTTAGTCCCTCTTGTTCAATGAATGTCAGTACTTCTGTTGTTTTCTTGTTTCCTTGTCTATTGGGCAGTTGAAATCCCCACTTAAGATTACTTTTTCTTTCGGAGGGATTACTGAAAGCATGAGATAAAGTGTCTACAGATGTGCAGTTCGGATTAATGTATGCAGTAATTATGAAACATATTTACGTTTCAACATTTAATACATCTTCCTCTTTGTATATTATTCTGAAAGGAGATAAGTGATGTTTAATTAGGCAACTCACCCCTCCCATCGGTCTGCCTTTTCCTCCTCGTCGTGCCATATTATTTATATTATAGAATCCGTCGATATTTGTCTTTGATTCATCACATAAGAAAGTTTCTGTCAGGGTACAAATGTCAAACTGGTTAAATGTGTCTTCAGGTATAATTCTTGTTACTGTCTTTAGGCTTCTATATTCCAGTTCAATAACTTGATGCACTCACCAGTGATCGATGTTTCTCGTTCCTTTAAATGCCCAACGTGCCCAAAAGGTGCGAAGTTTAATGCCTGTAGGCCAGAAATCTTCCGAAAAGACCATTTCTTTGTAACATAGTGGAACCCCAATCTTGAAAACTTTATCAAGTTGCCTTCTTCTAGATCCTGATAGCTTATGTTGCCAAAAATACCATTTTCCCGTAGGTATGTTTATATTAGTTTCTCATTTGCATCCGGTGTTAATCTGGAGACGTGTAGCCATATCTTACTCTCCACTGCACTGATTGCACTTTTGCCTTCTTTCCTACCTCTTGACACCATCTCTGAAGACATCTATGTTCGTTGTTTTGTTTCGATTCTGCTGTTTTTTTTTCCTTATTACAGACCAAGTCTCTTTTTTTATCATGTTGTACCATAGTGCTCTGAGATTCCTTGGATGTTCCCTTTACAACTGACGTAGGTGCTGTAATGGGTCTGTTCCCTGTTGTGTTATATTCTGTTTCTTGAACTCGCTCTTCCGTATTTTGCTTTCTTATAGAGGTGTCTAATTCGGTTGCTTGACTAATATCCGAGCATAGTGTTAGTGTTATTTCAGTAGACTCATCGTTTATCCCAGTTTGGTTAAATAATTTATTTGTATTTTCCCTAGCTTTGCTGACCTCTTCTTGCTCACGTATTTTCTCCTCCTTAGCTGCTACAGTTTTCCTGACAGGATTTCCCCCTTTTCCAACCTTCTTCGTAACATCGCGCGGATAATTTCAGTATTTTCTTGCTTGTATTTTGATAAGTACTCTATCTTCTTTACCAGGGAGGCTATTATCACACCATATGATTTATTCATGTCCAATGCCTCTGGTATGCATATTTCGCACAGCCATAGTATCGTACGATTTTTTCTTTCTAGATCTTTTACTTCCTGACCAATGAGACCAGTACAGTTTTCATGTGTCTTTTCTTTGCACCTATCGCATTCTACTGTTTTATCCTCTTTGATGCACTGTCTCCGACATTTACGACAATATTCCTTTCCGTAACTTTTGTAGATTCTCTGAGAATGTATTTTTGTACTATCCATGGAGTTTCACAATTGTTTAGAGTAGAATAGTGATGATGATGCTTGTTGTTTTAAGGGGCCTAACATCAAAGGTCATCGGCCCTAGAGTAGAATACACTTTGACATTCGTTGCAAGCGAATTCCCCTTCTCAAAAGTGAGTTATAACTAGGGGACTAAAGTAAACAGTATTTGGAACACTGGTAAAAGATACTTTGTCATTCGTTGCAAGTGTATATCCTTTCGCGAGAGTGGGATACAATGTGCAAGAAAACCATCTTTTTTCTTAGTGCTCTCACATTCTCAAATAAAATAAAGAGAGAGAAAAAATAGAACTATAAATAATTAGGTAGTTGACACAGTGTTACGATAATTAAATGTCCACATTAAAACTATCGCACTGCTCTAAGGCACTATTTAATAGCACTCCAAATGAGGAATATTCTCACTTCACATGCATAGCAAACCCGTTATCACGAATCCAACTCACGCCATTTCAATCGTACACTAGCACTGCTTGTATTGCCGATGCGCAATACCGAAGTAATAAACATCCCCCGTTGGGGCTATAGTCATAAAGTTTGCTGTTGAGGTATGCGATATGCAGCGGTCCTTATCTTGACTTCACTTGTGGAGTTCTAGCTTACCTCGACTTAACGACAGTAATCTTGCTAGTTATTTATTTCGCCTGATCACATTTCATTGAATTTATATCAAGTCTGTGACCTTTTATCAGTTTGACAGCAGTAGATATGTAGGATGCTAAAAGGTTTGTTTTATCACCTATTAGCCTTTTAGCATCCTACATTCAGTATCTTCAATACGAATAACAATGATTTTTATCACTTGCAAAGCAGTAGATATGTCTAAAACACAGAACTTATCGAAATAAATCACCTATTCATCAGAGCAACACACTCAGGTCGATCACTTCACGAGAAGACTATAATGTTGTACACCAAACAAGAACTTTTAAGCAGCAGTATTCATTTTCTTGATAATCAGTACCAATTTATATTCTGTATTACCAAACGTGTAATTGTGCGCTCGGTATTTCAGTCGCTGCCTGCAGGGTGTGACGTCTACGTCACCGCTGTTGCCACCGGCAACATACAGAAAAATAGAAATTAGGTATATTCCTTATTATACAAGTTGAATTTTCTACCACCAATCTAAATCCACCAGATTCCTGTTGTACACATGGCAGAAAATACATGATTGCTATCTAGCGCCAAAGAATTGAACTGATACATGAAAATGAAAATAATGGCGTATGGCTTCTAGTGCCGGGAGTGTCCGGTGACAAGTTCGGCTCGCCAGATGCAAAGGATACATAATACGTTCGTACGGTACCGTGCGTACAGCAACATACACGCCATGACCGGGAAATGCAAGCAGTTCTGCGCTAAAGATTCTGCTACATGAAGTTCCGTCAGTCACCGCTAGCTTCAGTAATCACGCCTGTTTAAAGTGACATTAAAAATAGCGGCTATTTTAATTAGTGTTCTAATAAAATGGTTTACTGCTGTGTTCCGTTTTGTACATCTCGTGAGGGAAAGTGTAAATTCGTTTCGTTTTATGCGTTTCCTGTTAATCAGGAATTAAGAAATAAGTAGATTTCAGCTGTTTCTCGACAAGGTGATACACCATGTACTGTGTGGACTCCTTCGGAAAGGTCGACGATTTGTAGTAGGCATTTAAGGGAAGACAATTATAGTGAGAGCAGAGAGAAGGTTTCTTCTGCCTAATTCCGTTCCTTCAGTATTCACAGACTTTCCTCTTCAGAAAGTGAAAGCTATAGCTAGGAAACCTCCGAAACAACGACAGTCTCAAACACGTCTTTGCTATAATTGAAAGCCCTGCTAAAGGTAAATTGTTAACTTACACATTTGTTTTCATTGCAGTGTGTTTGTATCTAATAACGAGTTTGTTCTTTTTTTTTAGCAAGTTGACTTTGTTTCAGGATCTCCAGCAACTACATCCAGCATAGCGGTAGCAATGATAGCAGGCTGTCTGGAAATACTAGCTGTGAAGGTTGTTTACAATCTATTCCTCTTCGTGCGAGTGACAGCTCGGTCCTCAGCCTCATACGTTTTCAAGATCGCGGATGGCTGTGGTACCCCTAAAAGATCATTTGTGGCGTAACTAGAGTAAGTTATTCAATTCATGTCCGTGCCGTATAGTATCTGCCTCAGAAGAATTTACAAACTGTACTATTTTATTGAAAGACAAGTTCTTTCAAACAATTGTGTGTGACAAGTAATAATAATAATAATAATAATAATAATAATAATAATAATAATGTTATTGGTATTACGTTCCACTAACTACTTTTTCGGTTTACGGAGATACCGAGGTGCCGGAATTTAGTCCCACAGGATTTCTTTAACGTGCCAGTAAATCTACCGACACGAGGCTGACGTATTTGAGCACCTTCAAATACCACCGGACTGAGCCAGGATCGAACCTGCCAAGTTGGGGTCAGAAGGCCAGCGCATCAACCGTTCTGAGCCACGCAGCCCAGCTGTGTGACAAATGCAACGACTCTGAACTTCCGATTTTTCTTCCGCAAAATATCTTGAAACCACTCCTGGACAACCTAGCATTTGATGGCACGAGCAGGAATAAAATAATTTTGCAACTTCACAAAAAGCCTCTCAAGAGAAAATTTTTTAAGATTGTTAATGAATTACTGCTTGTTTATGATCTTCTGGTGAGTTATAGATAGCAGCGGCGGCTCGTGACAACATTTTCAGCGGGTTCACAACAACATTTTTGTTCATGTCTCAAATCAGAAAAAGAAAAAAAAAGAAGTAACATAGGTACATAAATCATTTCACTAAAAGCTCCTTGTATGGTTCCTTTTTCACAAATAATATGGTAGAACCCCTGTCACCGAGGATAGATTTTACACTAGCCTACTCTCTTAGTGTAGAACACAAGTAAAAACATTCATAATAACTTGAATATTGAAGGATGCGAACACTAGTCCTGATTTTTAAATAGCACGAAGTTCACCTGGGTGTTAGTGTAGAACAAAACCAAACCCCATGGCCTACCAAGCGACCGCTGGTCAGCCCGGTGGTCTGAAAATTATGAGGTGTCGTGTGGTCAGCACGACGAATCCTCTCGGCCGTTATTATTAGCTTTCTAGACCGGGGCCGCCATCTCACCGTCAGATAGCTCCTCAATTGTAATCACGTGGGTTGAGTGGACCTCGAACAAGCCCTCATATCCAGGTAAAAATCCCTGACCTGTCCGGGAATCGAACCAGGGGCATGCGGGTAAGGGGTGGACCTCGAACAAGCCCTCATATCCAGGTAAAAATCCCTGGCCTGTCCGGGAATCGAACCCGGGGCATGCGAGTAAGAGGCAAACGCGCTACTCCTACACCGCGGGGCCGGCTATGTTAGTGTAGAAAAAAAGTAAAATTCATAATAACTTTACTGCATTGCGAACATTGAAAGATGCGAGCACTATTCTTGGTTTTTAAATAGCACGAAGTTCGCCTGGATATGACGAGAAACAGAAATAATGTGTACTGCATTTACCGGTCGATTTTTAAAATAATTGTTTCCGAATTGACCCCAATAGTCTCCACATTATCTCGGTTAATCAGGGTTCTACCGTATCACGTGTTAATTATTCTCATCTTGGAAACTATAGACAATATTAGCATAGAGAATTCAATATTCACGTTTTTGTGTGCATGAGAATTTTCATGTTTATTAATATTCACTCAAATGAGCAAGGTCTTTGCACCCAGCTGAATTCCATACACTTCTTCCTTTGTTGAACAATAAGCAGGGCAAACAAAAAAGCGCATTCCTAGATCTACATCCACAGAGCCACATGCGTGTTTCGTACACTTCTCTCTTAAAATTACGCGTTTGTCAGTTTTTGTAAGTTTTTCGATAATCAGATCTGGTCTGTACGGTCCAAGCGTTTTAATTTCTAACTTATCCTGATAGGTTAATAATTCGCTGTTTGAAATTACATGAACTGAATTAATTTCCTCTTACACAAAGAATACCATGGTTACAAACCATACAAATAGAGAACCAAACACAACACTAAAATTAATTTCGCTTGAAAAGATTTTCCAGTCATAAGGTAAAGCAAACTTCTTCCCGTGATTACGAACACCTGTTCACAAAGAGCTAGAAAATGCCTACTCAAAATCACTAGCGAAATCTGCCGGTAATGTAAATGCAATAGTAGATCCTGGGAGGCTGTGGCTAACCGTAATACGGGAGGTGGCGGGCCCTTGTGGTCAACTGTAATACTGCCACTGGTTTGAGAGTGGCTCTAGACGGCAAGGCACGTACCTTACCGTGCTCCTCGCTAATGGGAATATCAGTGCATAAAGCATGACGTCATCTGCTTTGCGCATGCGTATAGTCTTCAGCACAATAGCGCATTATCCAGTGTGCTCGCTGCACTGTCAGTCAAAACGAATAACTGTCGGTGTAACGGAGCTTCGATATAAATCGAATGCTTTCGATCGATTGTTGAAATCAGGTCGAACGAAAGGAAAGTTCTAAATTATCCATAAATGCGTAAAGATGTATTAAAAGCGGGTGTTCACGTGCTCATGTGTAGGGATGGCAACGATATATCGGTTTTTACGAAATACCGATATTTTCCTTTCGATTTATCGGTATATCGATACCGAAATTTTAATTCAATTTACCGAATAATATATCGGTTTTTCCGTAAATGTATCGTTTTTCTTTGAATTATTATTTTCATAAATACATCCGCACTAGAGAACACAGATAATTCTTCAAGAGATGGTGCTAGTGAAAGTGGAATTGCAACCTGGAAATATCCAATTTAATCAATACCTTGCTCTGAGCCTCTGATAGGCTGGATTATAATTCGAATACAAACGGTGGAATATGTAACACCGTTGCCTCCGCATGGCAGTTTACGCAGCGTGAAATACGTTCTAGTTCCAGAGTCGCCGCTAGACTTCGTGTTAGCCCTCCACTGTTTAACAACACAGACATATAAGGAAACTGTGAAGCAAAAAGGTAAGTCTGTGAGCTTTTATGTGAGATAAGCCTTAAAATTAATTATAAGAGGCGTTGATTTGTGAATTCAGCTTGGGGTGAGTATATGGTTTATATTTAAACGTAACATTAAGAAAATAGAAGCTTCCGTGACTCTGTTGGCAGCGCGCCGGCCTCTCACCGCTGGGTTTCGTGGTTCAAATCCCGGTCACTCCATGTGAGATTTGTGCTGGACAAAGCGGAGGCAGGACAGGTTATTCTCCAGGTACTCCGGTTTTCCCCGTCATCTTTCATTCCAGCAACACTCTCCACTATCATTTCATTTCATCTGTCAGCCATTAATCATTGCCCCAAGAAGTGCGACAGGCTTCGGCAGCCAACACAGTTCCCATCCTCGCCGCTAGATGAGGCCTTATTCGTTCCATTCCTGATCCAGTCAAATGACTAAACAAGCTGAGGATTTGCATTAAGAAAATGTTTTGTGCATATTGATAAATATGCAAGAGCCGAGAGAGGTTTTTTTTTTTTTGGTAAACATTATATTCACAGGATGCTTAATGCGCGTGATAAATAATGGTTTATTGCTGTGTACCATTCTGCCAAAGTAAACTTCAGAAAGGTAGTGGCATTTCTTTCCACGAGCAGATGTAGAACTACGAGAAAAATGGGTCAAAATTATATCATGTCGGGGTGACGAGAAGAATAGCATGTGGCAACCTTCCTCGAAGTCTTAGTATGTAGTAAACATTTTGAAAGCACATGCTTTAGCATTTCTACTAAAACTAGCCGCAATCAATGCCAGCACTTTCTTCAGGGTATCCATCATATTTGCATGGCAAGACTAGGCTATGTACTACTACTAAAATGTTCTCATTCCTCACCTGAAGGAGGAGGCGGGCCTCTTAGACGGTGACGCCGTCTCTCAGGCTGGGAGATTTGTCACGTTGAAGGAGATGCTCGGAGAAGGTGAGGGGGTTAGTGGCCGTGGCCTCTACTGGGAATTGTTCCGGCATTCGCCTTAGTGCAGGAGAATGGAAAACCACGGAAAACCATTCTCAGGGCAGTCGACAGTGGGGACCAGCCGTGAGGTCCAGCCCTGTCCCGTCTTCCGAATACAGAGGTGAAGAACCACGGTAGAGCCGTGGCCACCCCTCCTCTCTTCGGTTGGCCGGTCGGAGTGCAGAACTGTGGGACCACGGGCCAGCCGAGGCCACTTGCGGACCGAGACCCACTCTGCATTCATCGACGTACGCTATGTGAATACTTCAGTGTTTTAAAATATGCTGTATGTATGTTCAGTCCTCAGCCCGAAGGCTGGTTGGATCCTCAACAGTTCCGCCATCAGCTGTCATAGATGGCCTAGGCATCACTGAAGAGGCGTACTAGGGAAATGAGGAGTGAGGTAGTTTCCCGTTGCTTTCCTCATAAAATATGCTATGGAGTATTTTCATTTTTATTAGGGCGTGAACTTTCAGGTTGCAATCATACTACCTCATCTTGAATTACTGGGTGGTACATTTTTTTTCTTCATTAAACGTCATAGAAATATCACTTTCCTACTCAAAACGCAATGTTTTATGTTTGTAATGTGCATTTATCTGCAAGTTATTTTCGTAATGCCAATTGGAATCGTGCTGATGAATAGAGGGAAAACTTGACATCCAGCGGCACCATTTGAACTGCTGCTACTCTGTCAATTAGTACCTGAAGAGACCGTGCATGCAGAGGCCTTTACTTATCTCGTAGGTAACGATAACATCTAGGGACGTTCCGATATATCGTACTAAAATATCAATATTTCCTTCGATATCGACATACCGATAATATCCTACTGTCATAACAAAATATCGATATATCTCGATATATTTTTTTTTTCATAATACAAGGATTTGAAATTATATTGAAGTTCTATAAAACGGGGACCGCGACAGTTCCAAGAAAAACAAGATAATTAAGAGAATCAAATATAATGACCAAAATATTTTGTGTAAAATGGTATCAAGCAGTAAAGTAAAAAAAACATCAAAACCTAATTCAACCATGAATTCTAACACTTTAAGTGTCTGAGTTATTGTTATTCACCAGAAAAAAAAAAAAAAGACCAATGATATCTTTATTCCCAGAATGCAATGATAAAGCCATAAATACTTGCACGGTAGATTCTGCATCATATTCTATTTTCGGCCATTCCTACTAATTTACGAGGTTCTCGTCGCCATAAGGCCTATCTGTGTCGGTGCGACGTAAAGCAAAATAGCAAAAAATGTACGAGATTTATATGAACTTCATCAAGCATTACTGATACTATTTTTTCACTCTCTTTCACAGGTGTACTTAGTTCTTTCAAAATGCTAATTATTCAGGGTCTATGCCTTGACTGCTGGCGCCTATTGACATAAGTATATCTTGTGGCTGAGGGTCAATGAAAATTTGCGCTGCGGGAGTATAACCCTAGCACCGTGCAGGCTGGTGCTCATCTGAAATTGGATATATTCCATGGATAATTAAACCGCGAATTCCAGTAGCAAGATAAACTCGACCAACTAGTCGCGAGCACAGGCAGAATACCAATATTGATATTTATGCATTGAGGTCTGATGATATTGTTGTTGGTTTTGGACTCTTAAGTTATCATTAACGATATATCGATATCGTTTGAATGTACCGATATATTGTGTGCTATAAATATCGATTATCGAAAATAAGTTTTCAATATATCGCAATATCAATATATCGGTATTTAAAATTTTTTTGCCATCCCTAAGCGTAGAGCCATGGCAGAGCTGTGGCCACTCTGCTCGGTCGGTCGGAGTGCAGAGCTGTCGGACCAGGTACCAGCCATAGTATAACCCTAGCAACCGTGCAGGCTAGTGGTCATCTGAAATTAGCAGCCGTTGATGGATATATTCCATGGATAATTAAACCGCGAATTCCAGTAGCAAGATAAACTCAACCAACCAGTCGCGTGCACAGGCAGAATAAACCAATATTGATATGTATGCATTGAGGTCTGGTGATGTTATTGTAGTTACTCTTGTACTCTTGGGTTACGATATATCGATATCGCTTGAATATACCGATATACTATGTGCAGTAAATATCGATTATCGAAAATAAGTTTTCAGTATATCGAAATATCGATATATCGGTATTTTTTTAAAAACTGCCATCCCTACTCATATGCTCCTAAGAGCCCACCGCCACTGATAGATAGCAACATCACAGAAGAACTTTTAAAGAGCAGTATGCATTTCTTGAGAATCAGTATCAATTTCTATTCTGTATTACCAAACGTGTAATTGTGCGCTCGGTATTTCAGTCGCTGCCTGCAGGGTGTGACGTCTACGTCGCCGCTGTTGCCACCGGCAACATACAGAAAAATAGAAATTAGGTATATTCCTTATTATACAAGTTGAATTATCTACCACCAATCGAAATCCACCAGATTCCTGTTGTACACATGTCAGAAAATACATTATTGCCATCTAGCGCCAATGCAATGAACTGATACATGAAAATAATGGCGTATGGCTTCTAGTGCCGGGAATGTCCGATGCCAAGTCCAGCTCGCCAGATGCAACGGTCGTACGGTACCTTACGACACAGCAACGTACACACCATGGCCGCGAAATGCAAATAGTTCTGCGCTAAAAATTCTGCTACATGAAGTTCCGTCAGTCATCGCTAGCTTCAGTAATCACGCCTGTTTAAAGTGACATTAAAAGCGGCTATTTTAATGAGTGTTCTAATAAAATGGTTTACTGCTGTGTTCCATTTTTTACATCTCGTGAGGGAAAGTAAGTGAGTAAGTAATTCGTCTTTATTCGTGGCGAAGTTAGGGCTCGAGGCCCTCTCTTACACTTAACCATAACATTTAAAATAATGAACATACATATATTTTTTTAAACACAACAAATCTTTTTTTAAAATAAGATATTACTAATAGCAAATATGGAGACAGTAATAAAACAAATAATTATAGAATGTACAACATGACAATATAAATGGACATGATAATAATTTTAAAACTAACACTAGTAATAAAAAAAGGAAACACAGTAAAAAACCTATAACTAGCAAATACATTTCTAATTTTTATGAAAATAAGCTTATTCGTGCACTCATTCACACTACGCACACCGATCAAGTCAGCTAGAAGTATTCAGCAAGTGATTTCGGCAATCGATCTTAAATCTCCTATGAGAACGTAAATCCCTAATGGTAGCAGGGCGGGTATTCCACAGCCTAGCGGCATGACTACAAACGAGCGGTTGTTAAGTCCTGGAGTGACTGAAAGATATTGTTAAACAGGAGCCAGATCGTGTATCGTGGTTATGATAGGAGGAGAGGTAATTAAACTTTGATGAGAGATAATTCGGTACACCTGAGTTTAGAACTCCATGCAGAAGGGACAACATGTGGAGACTGCGATGCTCATGAACACGAAGCCATGACAACTCCCTATAATAAGGTGAAATGTGAGAATCAAGTGTGCGTGAATAATATTCGATATCCACAGTTGTGCAGGCAGTAGTGCCAGACATGTAGCTTAGATCCCATCTAACAGAACAAATATGACCTAGGCTATCATGGCTCAATCAGTAGACCATCCAACGGGAAATCGGGAAGTTGTGGATCCGAATGCCACTGTTGTATGGCCTATTGACCATTCCTGATCTGTACTTAACATCCCTTCGGTATGTACTACGGTATACGTAGGCCTACTCAACAGGACTTAATACGCTGAAAGTTTACTTCAAATACAGTATAGTCCTGAAAACTAAAGATTCGCTCAAACTGTTGCTGTTGCTTTTGTTGCTCTAATAACACAAGTTTAATCGTATCGGTCGTTGGGTGGTTGCTGTGACTTGTTTTGATAATGGCCGATAAATTTGGAAGGTTTGCTTCCGCATGCCTGAGCGAAACAAATAGTGTAGGCTGCAGTGTTCACTAATGCATTAGTCTTGTTGTGTTGTGCTGATGGCTGGTGTCAGGATTGTTTGCAGGAAATTACATCTAAATTCTGTGTGGTGCGTATAGGGCGAGCCATTAGTCAGGAGAGAATCCATCGATCCAGCCTCGCATCCTTCCGCAATGGTTGCTTCATACTCAATGAATAATGGAAAATGCATGCTCTTATTTTGTAAAATTATCGTTGGGAGCAGGAGAGACCAACGATTGTTCGCTTAATAAGCTGCATTTTGTGGTACAATTGGTCATTTTTTGTTTTGTTTTGACAGTGGTGGTGTATCTGTCTCCTAAAGGGGTTCTGAGGTACGATTTTTGACTCGTCTAATGCCTCTTGACTGAGTGAGCCGGCTACGAGGTACGGGTCGTGAAACTGTAGGCTTGCATTCGAGAGATGGTGTGTTGACTCTATCGTTGCTGTCCTGAAAATGGTTTACTGTATCAATCTTAAAATTTCCAGCGTTTCTCCGCAGTGTAGCAGTGGGCTCATCACTTGGATTGCGACACCTTTCCAAGACGCTGGCGGCTAGAGCGCCGTTGTGACACCACTGAAAGCCTCCTGTGTAGGACAATTCAGTGACGATGCACAAGTGAAAAGGCCTCTAGAGCTTATATGCTTTTAACATTTGCAATCATTGAAATTAAATTATGGTTTTCTTTTGGGAACTCAATTATTATATAAAGGCCAAAAGCGGGCATTTATGCAAGTAGAGGCACATGCTTCCCATAGGGCACCCTCATTGCATTGTCCTACATAAGAGGCTTGTAGTGACCAACCTGCTATCAAATGTGCGTAAATAAAGAAGAAAGCGTTTTTGTAATTAAGTAACACATTAAATATCTATGTACACTGTAAACACCTTGTTATTATTGTAAATATCTATCTGTAGACATCATAAATATTGTAAATATTCCATGTGTGTGTGTTCAGTCCTCAGCCCTAAGGCTGGCTGGATCATCAACAGCTCCACCATCAGCTGTCATAGATGGCCTAGGCATCACTGAAGAGGCATACTAGGGACATGGGGGAGTGAGGTAGTTTCCCGTTGCTTTCCTCACCGAGCCAGAAGTTGCTATTACATATCAGTCTGCCAAGCCCACTGAAATGCATGCATCAACCGACCCTATGAGCAACATTCATAGCAGGGACTGGCTACATAAGGAATGGCATTACTACCATCGCTCATACTTCAGTCACTTTCACATTGTCAAAGTCAGGGATAAGACCGAAACAGGTCAATGAAAGTAACAAAATTGCTCTAGCCTATACCAAAAGACATAGTGCACTGTAAACACTAGGTCCCGCCAGCAAAGGTATCGATCATCTGTAAAATACCACTATTCAGGTATACCCACATCAATCCCTAACAAAGGAAACAGAGTAAATTGTAAACTTATATTGTAAAACTATATCCTAATATTTTAACACCTATGGAACAATGTTAATGCTAAATTGGAAAAATGTAACCATATATTGTAACAAAGAAAAATCGTAAAACTAAAATTATAACCATATTGTAAAACCAATGTGAACTGAAAAATGTAATCTCAAATTGTACATTTTGAAAAATTCAATAAAACACTTAGGCAAGAGGCCGAAACCCCCAATCTGCTTTTTCACCGTTTCAAACCTCCCCTCCCATCTCCTAACTCCAGCAAATCTCCAAACCCGTCGAATCCCCTGCCCAGAGAGAAGGCGTTACCTTCTAGTTGCCCTGCTCCTCCGCTTCGGGGAGGTGAATGAAAACCTTTTCTAGGTTCTAGGTGTCTCAGCCAGGGCGGATGCAGAGTGGACTTCGACGTACGGGTAGCCACAGTTGGTCCGTAGTCCGACAGCTCTGCACTCTGACCGACCAACCGAGCAGAGGAAGGGTAGCCGCGAATCTGCCGTGGCTCTAAGTCTCTGCATTCGTGAGACGGAGAGGGGCTGGTCCCCACCGTCGGCTGTCCCAAGAATGGTTTTCCATTCTCCTGCACTAAGGTGAATGCCGGGACAGTTCCTAGTATAGGCCACAGCCGCCAACCCTCTCACCTTCCCCGCACATCTCCTTCACCGATACAAATTTCCTGGCCTGAGAGACGGCGTCACCGTCTAGGAGGCCTGCCTCCCCCTTCAGGGGAGGAATGTAAACGTAGTAGTAGTGTCTCGACTTCTAACCTTCTCCGGGGTGTTGTCGAATTGGTCCGATGGTTATAGGAATTTGGAGATCAACTAATTAGTGGTGTCGGATTGGTCCGACGGTTAGCACAGGGGGTGGGGTCGAACTGGTCCGACGCTAAAATATCAAAACGAAGAATCGAAAAGCCTTATCGTTCTCTCATGTATTATACCAACTGTCTCAATAATTTGCCACAGGACAATGTAGTAAATACAGTATATGTAGCGGCCTTTCGGCCTTGTCAAATAACCTATACTGCTAATAATAAGAGTTAGTGTTTGACATTTCTTACAGGGAGGTCCGTTTACTGCCTGCCGAGGCGGGTTAAAGGGAGTGGCTGTGTTGTTGCCATGGAAACGAGGGTGGGGCGACTGCGGCTGCCATGGAGATAAAACTTCAGGGCAGCTCGTCGTGCTGGGAGTTGCCAAACCTCTCACTTCACTTGTGAGCTAGATCTTGTCGCAAGCAGTTCAGTGTGAGTGGCCGTTAGTAACTTTCTAATTGTATTTTAAATACTATTTTCGTACGTACGCACGTGCAATCATTGTATTTTAATTTATATTTCGAGTACGATGAATACTCCTTGAGGGAGTTCGAATCCCACCGTCGGCTCTTCTCACAATAGTTTTCTGTGGTTTAATATTTTCACCTCTAGGCAAATGCCGGTATAGTTCCTATCCATAGGCACCCCTTACCCAATTTCATTCACCATAACACATTTCGTCTTCATTAGCTCCTCAACTGAGGTTGCTGCCTGGAAGGGCATCCGGCAGTAGAAACATGCTGTATAAATTAATCTCATCTAATCCTGACCCGGTATCAATATACGAGACTGAGAGGTAGACATACATACAGACAGAGGAAAGTAGGCTGATTATATTTTGAGCAGCTGCTTACTTAACGTCATAGTATGAATATTTGAACAGTTTGAGCATTATGTAAGCATTCATTTAATATTAATATTGTCCCCTATTGTATAGGAAAGCGTAAGTTAACTGTTAAGTATGAGATGAGCTACAATTGCTTTAAAAAGGGTAGCACTGTCGAAGATGTAAAGTGTTACGGCAAAAATCCTTTGTTTTGAAATCGGAAAGCGTAAAATTCAACGGTTTTAATACGCCCATCTTTTGTCCTACTTCTTAAAACTCATTTAACTGCCTTTACACCCACAACCATCTGTTAACTCTAAATAAAAGATTTTTTTAAAGTAGCTTTACGTCGCACCGACACAGATAGGTCTTATGGCGACGATAGGACAGGAAAGGGCTAGGAATGGGAAGGACGTGGCCGTGACCTTAATTAAGGTACAGCCCCAGCATTTGCCTAGTGTAAAAATGGGAAACCACGGAAAACCATCTCCAAGGCTGCCGACAGTGGGGTTCGAACCCACTCTCTCCTGAATACTGCATACTGGCCGCACTTAAGCGATTGCAGCTATCCAGCTCGATAAATAAAAGGTTTATTTGAGTCCTGTTTATTCCCTGACAGTCCCGATATAAACGCATGGTAAATATAAGTAATTTAATGACTTTCAACATACTATTCGTAAGATTCCCAGTTTCGCCAGTTACTTGAGGGATGTCGTCCTGTACCGATCCTTCAGTAAGGATTTCCCTCACAGCAACCTGACTGTTTGTATTTCACTGATAAGAACCTGATAGTTTGTATAAGAGTGATCGCAAATGGGACGACACCGCCTGGCCAGGTAGTCTACAACAGATCACAGCGGTCAGAATGGAGGGAAAAAGTGAGCCAGAAGCGAGGGGTAAGAGCATGTGGAAAGGAATGCTGGAATGTGGCAACATCGTGAAATGGCACGTGCAGTGCTCCTCCCTCCAACCTTACCTGCCAGACGCCAACTTTAGTTAAGTCTAGTATAGCAACAGTGCAAACTGTGATGTGAAGTACTGATAAGTGACTATGAGTGAGAGACATGTGTACATTCATTTGATTTTTTCAAAGGGAATTTTGACACCACTTTTTTTTACCGTTAGGTTCGTGCATTTACCTAACTAACACCCAGCCCTTACTGCTTCTCTCCATGACGGCTTGAAGTAAATCACAAGAAACAAATCTGAACCAAAGAACGACGTTACATTCGGTGTAAAATGAAGAGTGGGTCGGCTATAGCCTCCCTTATTGACATTATTGCGTTGCCTGTGAAGTAGAGGTGGAGTAGCCCAATGATCACAGACTCGACTTTGCAGAGAGAAGGGTGAGGTTACCCACGACACATCTTTTGTGGGGAAGGTAAGTATCTGGTCAATCATGTTGTAGAAACAAAGGAGGTGGACACTAGAGAAGAGAGAGCTGTTAGACATTTCACTGTGCGTGTGTCCAACACTCAGGGACGTAGTCAAGGCAGGGTGTGGGGGTCACTGGTGGTTAGAACCCCATCTCCCATGGAATTTCACAAAAATAAGGTAAATAGAAACTTGCAATAAACTAACTAAACATTCAGAAACATAATTGTAGAACCAGCAGATGTGTAATTCCCTTGTATCAGAGTCTTTGTAATGACAAGTCATTCTACCACGATTTTGTAACTACAGCCTCCTTCCCATCAGTCGATCCTGGTTACGCTACTGCCAACCCTTGTCCCGTTTCTCTACGGGGTCGGGTATGGAGTGAGATGAATCTTCGTACCGAATTTTCCTAACGTCAACCGGATCAGAGGAGCCAATGAGATGAAGTGAATGGCATGATATATGACAGAAGGAAGGGAGAGGGTGGTGGCACACAACCTATTCCTGTCGAATAGCATCAAGGGGTCTGCTCACTGTTTAACGTCTTCATCCGACGGACGAATCACCATCAAGAGCGTCATATACCCTCACTCTGCAGAAAGGTTTGGAATTGAGTCCAGGCTTTTGACACGCAATGTATTAATTAGAAACTCTATACCACCCTGCCGGCCAACATTCTGATGGTGAAAAGTGTTTTCGACCAACGGGACTCGAACCGCCTAACCACGGTGTCAAATAATTTAGACTCCGCATTAACAATCATGGCCACCAAGTGGGCCTGTTAGACATTTCATTGTCAGCCCAAATCGCCTTTTCTATATGGAGCAGTTCTTTCTTTTGTCTTTTTTGCTACTTGCTTTACGTTGCACCGACACAGATAGGTCTTATGGCGACGATGGAACAGGAAAGGCCTAGGAAAGGAAAGGAAGCGGCCGTGGCCTTAATTAAGGTACAGCCCCAGCATTCGCCCGGTGTGAAAATACGAAACCACGGAAAACCATCTTCAGGGCTGCCTACAGTGGGGTTCGAACCCACTATCTCCCGGATGCGAGCTCACAGCTGCGCGCTCCTAACCGCACGGCCAACTCAGCCAGTGGAGCAGGTTTTTTTGCTCGCAAGTGTACAATGCAGTCGTGAAAACTATAAACATTCGCTTGAAGTGGCCCACAGAGGCAGACACGCGCACACTGTACAGTTGTGCAAGCAGTAGTGCCAGACCTGTAGCTCAGATCCTTTCCCAGAACAAATATAACCTAGGCCACTATTGCTCCATCAATACAGAAACCGACACGAAATCGGATGGTTATGGGTTCGGTTCTCACTGATTTCTGGTAGGTCCTTTCTATCCTGTGCTTAACTCTAATAAGGCGACAATAATTGATTTTGCTCAAGGGACCTTCAGTATAACTCAGCTGGTGCGCTTTCCTGTACTCAAGGTTCTGGGACTGAATTCCAGTGAAGTTAATTAGTATTTCAGTTTCGGTAATTTAATTAATTTCTAAAATTTCAAGTAATTGATCCATACCTTTATTTATTCTGATAGGACTGCCAACTTAACGATTACTTACAGAAATATCGTAGTTTGCGAGGTGTAAGAAGGTGCGGACATGAATGGGTGGACAGAGAAAACACGAGAGCATAATTTAAAACACTAAAATTTGAAATTTTATTTCTTTCCTTTTTTTTTACTGACTTTAAACTTTGATGAACAACCACAAATAACAGTTGAATAGACAAATGGTGAATTCGTCAGCTCTGATCACAACATTGACTAAAAGCTAAAATTCAGTTTCATAATTTACAAAATGAGCTTGTAGCTCAAAGTTACACTATTTTCAAGGAGACCTTTGCTCCACTCGATTTACACTCTACGAGACTGAGTTCCAAAACTTACTACAATCCAGCCTCTCCAAGGCACAATTTTCTTATCCAAACACTAGATAAACCTTGAAAACAGAGTTCACTGTCTTTCTGCTCGACACTCTGATCCACAAAAGACTATGAGTAAGTAGAAATTAGACGCAATAAGTGCCGTTAAATATACAGACGCGAGGCTGTAGTAGTCGTAGTAGTAGTAGTAGTAGTTGTTTGCCTTAATACACTCCTGGTCATACTCTACCTCCGTAGCGTAACCGTTAGCTTTATATTAGCCACCGTCTTCGGTCGCCCGGGTTCGATTCCGGTACTGCCAGAAATGTAAAAATGGCAGGAGGGCTGGTGTGTGGTACATGCAGTCCCCCCTCCTGTGAGAGTGTGCCAGAAAAGACACGAACGAGGACACGAGTGTTCTTACCTGTTCATACACATATAACTTATTACACTACGAACCATCTCAGAAAGACGCAATAGTTTATAGCCTACATCCCTCTACATAGGATGAGCATCACGAAGGACATCCGGCCGTAAAGCAGGCGTAAGTTCATATGTGTGACACACTTCGCACCTCAGACCCCACCATGGTGTGGACAAAGAGACTTATTATTATTATTATTATTATTATTATTATTATTATTATTATTATTATTATTATTATTATTTATTCGTTATGCCCATTCAAAGAGCGCGTTTGAACTTGATCCTTGGCCTAATCGTTTTCGCCTTCTTGTCCTCCCAAAATCTCCTCACGAACGCACTATGTTGCATCTTGCGTTCTGTTGACCACTTCCGACCAGTTTTATTTTTTAGGTTTCTCCACGAATTTGTGCTTGGTCACTACTCCACGATCTTCTATGATGTCGTCCGTTATATTCAATTCCTGGATGTCAGCCTTTGTTTCTTCTAGCCAGTTTATTTTGACCTTCTATGAGTTGATTACTTTTGCTGAGGCTGTACATTCTATACATATGGCCATACAATTCCAGGCGTCTCTTGCGTATGGCATCGATGAATATGTCAGTTAATGAGTAGAGGTACGCTGTTCTCCTCTTAATCCACATTCTATTCTCTCTCGTTGGATCATTATTATTATTATTATTATTATTATTATTATTATTATTATTATTATTATTATTATTGTTACCGTGTTTTGGCGGTAGGTAGAGGTGTAAGAAGGTGCGGGCGTGAATGGGTCTCAAACTACGGAATCAAAGTTAATGTAAAATTTAACAAGGTTATATTTTCTTTTCAATATTAAGTAATAACAAAGAACAGGTACTTAGTAGCCGAAACACAATTTGAAATGTACAATTACAGGGGTTACAGAGTTTGGGCTTCGAGCCCTGAGTTCACAAATCTTGAGCAACTAGCCCAACTTTCCGATATACAAATTTTAACAAAGGGGCAGAAGACCACAATCAAACCCTGGAGCACTTGCTCCAAATTACACAGTAAAGCCTCCCCGAGGCGCACAACACTCCGTTTCCAAAACAGCCACTCGCTCTTTAATTTAAGCCTCTCCCAGGCCACACCAAACTCCACCTTCAAGTTGTCCTCAACGGACATAAACACAGGGGTAAAATACCCAATCTACTGAGGTCTATTAAATGAAAAGCAGGTTAATTAAATGACCTCTAAAACAATTTGAGAGGAGGCGAACTTGCACTCCTAATACACTTTGATTTTAAGACCTACTTTGGCTCTTAGGCCACTGATGCAAGGGCTAATCCCAAACTACAGAGGTGACTTAGAAAAGAACAATTTGTTTTACGTTATCGAAGAATAGGTTGAGAAAAATAAGTTCACCTCAAAACAATATGAGTGGGAGCTCGAGAGGGTTAGCACTCTCTATCCCAGTATGTAGCTTTACAAGAGAATAGAGGAAAAGAGTAGTTACATTTTAGGAAAAGGTTACATGGTAGAACGCTTCGCACCCGCCCCGAGAGTTAAACTGCTGAGCAAGAAAAGAAAGAATTTATTAATCGGCCATTACCTTATTGTTGACCGCTGCCGAAGAAAGAGGCGCTTCCCGCCTCCTGCTATGTACTTAATACACTGAAAGATGGAACAGAAGTGGCCCGGAGACCCTAAAATCAGCAGTTTATATCCTCTCGCGGAAGGTTCTAGGCGTTAGGGGAATGAAAACACCCTCCCTCAACGTTTTTATTGGATAGGACCCCGCAACAGATTCAAGTTGGGGGAAGATACCCCTGATTGGTCAGAAATTAATTAAAGAAATTCGGGATTGGTTAAATACAAAACAAGGGGAAAAGAGAGGGGTATACAGCCAACTTAAACAATGACAGAAAGAAATTTAACAAAGAACAAACTCTTGAAATTAAATTTCCTCCAAAAAAATAGTTCTTTGACTCCTCATTAGGTTGCACTATTGTTGATCTTCAGTAGTGTCCTCTAGAAGAGAAAGTTCACACTTCTTACTTCAAGTGAAACAAAACCACATCAAAAATGACACAGTTCAAAAACTCAAAATTTTCCACGTGGTGACATCTTCTGAGAAAGTAGAGAATTAATAGCGTAGATAAAGTTCAGAGTTCCTCCAGCAGAGGAGTTTCAACTGGCGCACATTTTAAATTAGCGGAGTGGAGGTGTACCGCCCGGTACAATTATTATTATTATTATTATATCGATGGCCGAGAACGAAAGGGTTACAATTCAAAATCCATTATTGTTCAGAAGAATTTAAATATTTTAGCAGTTCACATTATTGCTGCTCAAAAACACGTTTGTTACACAATTTTTATAAAAATCGGTGTATACATAGTTCTTACATCATTTATTATAATCTGGGAAAGAGTTCAACTCAAACTGTACCCTTCCGAATTGAGGAAAATGACTAATGTCAGAACATTCAAAACCGTTAAAATTGCTTCCTGGCATGAATACATTCGATTTTTTTGTTGTAACACTTCCTGAGGCTGTAGGGGTCCAAATAAGCTAGACATTGTTGGTAAAAATGTCAAAAAAAGTTTTAACCTTTCCGTTCTCACCCATCGATATGACGATCTATTTTAAGCATAGTACCTGTAATGTTTAACAATAATAATAATAATAATATTGGTTTTACGTTCAACTAACTACTCTTGACGGTTTTCAGAGAAACCGATGTGCCGGAATGTTGTCCTACGGGAGTTCTTTCACTTGCCAGTAAATCTACCGACACAAGGCTGACGTACTTGAGCCCCTTCAAATACCACCGGACTGAGCCAGGATCGAACCTGCCAAGTTCGGGTCAGAAGGCCAGCGCCTCAACCACCGGAGTCACTCCGCCCAGCTATCTGTAATGTTTACCTCATTTTACACGACAGTGTGTGTGTTTTTTGGAAAACATACGATTGTTGAATCACAGCATCGTTCATTGCGTCACTCGAGGCCTAGCGATGGCAGTGGATGAAATGCAACCCACAAGTTGTATGTGCGGCCCATCTCAACTCCTCAACTTGAAACCTATACATCATATATAAGGCGACCGTTACTTTACTTTGCCCCTTTACGATCCGCTTCTTTATTTCAGTATTCAGAGCGGCGACCGCGTAACGTATAATAAATTAACGATTTGCTGTATACTGCGACAGATCCTTTAGTCACTCTTTTTGTACCTGTCAACATTTCTAACTTTGGAGCGGTACTACAAAGGATAAAATATGTGCCAACAGACCATCGTAAGTCTCTCTTTAATCTCTCATCTCAAGTCTACAAGGTTAGTTTCCTGCTCGAAAGGAGCAGAACGCACTGATTTATGAAATCGAGCTGTCATAAAAATAATGTGATAAGAACATTATCACAGGCCACCTCCAGAAACAACTCGTCTCCTCTAAACTCCAAAATGAATGTTTGACAAATGGAAATCAGGCGTTCTTTATTGGAAAATGAAAAACGTAAAATGGTATCAACATTTTGTTTATTACTCTCAATTTCTACGACACTAGCAGAATATGAATTTTTTTATTATGAAACATGGCTGAAAAGTATTCACTGGCATCTTGGAAGGGAGGGTGCGATCAGTCGTTGAGAGGAAGTTGGATGAAAACCAGTGTGGTTTCAGACCACAGAGGGGCTGCCAGGATCAGATTTTCAGTATGCGCCAGGTAATTGAAAAATGCTACGAGAGGAATAGGCAGTTGTGTTTATGTTTCGTAGATCTAGAGAAAGCATATGACAGGGTACCGAGGGAAAAGATGTTCACTATACTGGGGACTATGGAATTAAAGGTAGATTATTAAAATCAATCAAAGGCATTTACGTTGACAATTGGGCTTCAGTGAGAATTGTTGGTAGAATGAGTTCTTGGTTCAGGGTACTTACAGGGGTTAGACAAGGCTGTAATCTTTCACCTTTGCTGTTCGTAGTTTACATGGATCATCTGCTGAAAGGTATAAAATGGTAGGGATGGATTCAGTTAGGTGGAAATGTAGTAAGCAGCCTGGCCTATGCTGACGACTTGGTCTTAATGGCAGATTGTGCCGAAAGCCTGCAGTCTAATATCTTGGAACTTGAAAATAGGTGCAATGAGTATGGTATGAAAATTAGCCTCTCGAAGACTAAATTGATGACAGCAGGTAAGAAATTCAACAGAATTGAATGTCAGATTGGTGATACAAAGCTAGAACAGGTCGATAATTTCAAGTATTTAGGTTGTGTGCTCTCCCAGGATGGTAATATAGTAAGTGAGATTGAATCAAGGTGTAATAAAGCTAATGCAGTGAGCCTGCAATTGCGATCAGCAGTATTCTGTAAGAAGGAAGTCAGCTCCCAGACGAAACCATCTTTACATCGGTCTGTTTTCAGACCAACTTTGCTTTACGGGAGCGAAAGTTGGGTGGACTCAGGATATCTTATTGATAAGTTAGAAGTAACAGACATGAAAGTAGCAAGAATTATTTCTGGTACAAACAGGTGGGAACAATGGCAGGAGGGTACTCGGAATGAGAAGATAAAGGCTAATTTAGGAATGAACTCGATGGATGAAGCTGTACGCATAAACTGGCTTCGGTGGTGGGGTCATGTGAGGCGAATTGAAGAGGATAGGTTACCTAGGAGAATAATGGACTCTGCTATGGAGGGTAAGAGAAGTAGAGGGAGACCAAGACGACGATGGTTAAACTCGGTTTCTAACGATTTAAAGATAAGAGGTATAGAACTAAATGAGGCCACAAAACTAGTTGCAAATCGAGGACTGTGGCGACGTTTAGTAAATTCTCAGAGGCTTGCAGACTGAACGCTGAAAGACATAACAGTCTATAATGATAATGTATGTATGTATGTATGTATGTATGTATGTATGTATGTATGTAGGTAACATGGCTGACCGAGCGAGTTGGCCTTGCGGTTAGGGTCGCGCATGAGCTTGCATTCAGGAGATAGTGGGTCCGAATCCCACCGTCGGCAGCCCTGAATATGGTTTTCCGTGGTTTTCCATTTTCACACCAGGGAAATGCTGGGGCTGTACCTTAATTAAGGATACGGACGCTACATTCCCAATCCCAGACCTTTCCCATCCTTATATCGCTGAAAACCTTCGATGTGTTAGTATGACGTTAAGCACAAACAAAAAACATGGCTGCTAGCGCTGTAAGAAAAGTTTTTACAACTTGCAGTGAGCAGAATTAATTTCGTGCGAAAGAACCTCAGAATATTTTTATAGCATTTTCATGTTTGTTCAACCCTTGTCCCGTTTCTCTACGGGGTCGGTTATGAGGTAAGATGATTCTGTCGAGGCAGGTTTTTATGAAAGGATGTCCTTCCTGGCGTCAACATCATCAGAGGAGTTAATGAGATGAAATGAATGAAGTGGTACATGATTGTAGGAAGGGAGAGGATGAATCCCGGTGCCGGCACATAGCCTACTCCTATCGAATAACACCAAAGGGGTCAGCTCAAAGTTTAACGTCCCCACCCGACGGACGAATCACCATCAACAGAGTCATATGCCCTCACTCCATATGAGCACTGCGGAGAGGTTTAGATTTTAATTCAGGCTTTTGGCACGCATTCTAGTGATTAGAAATTGTATACCACCACCTCATCTACCCTGCCAGCCAACATTCTGATGGTGAAAATTTTTTCGACCAATGGGACTCGAACAGGCTAACCACGGTGTCAGTCCATTTAGACTTCAATGGCCATCAGGCGGACTATTTTAGTAACATTTTCATAATGTACGAAAATCTTCGTGTTTGTGAGATTTACAATGTTTAGTTTCTATTTCCATAATTTGCAAAACAAATTACCTTGCCTATATGTTTCCGTTAGTAATGAATCTACCGGGCGAGTTGGCTGTGCGCGTAGAGGCGCGCGGCTGTGAGCTTGCATCCGGGAGATAGTAGGTTCGAATCCCACTATCGGCAGCCCTGAAGATGGTTTTCCGTGGTTTCCCGTTTTCACACCAGGCAAATGCTGGGGCTGTACCTTAATTAAGGCCACGGCCGCTTCCTTCCAACTCCTAGGCCTTTCCTATCCTATCGTCGCCATAAGACTTATCTGTATCGATGCGACGTAAAGCCCCTAGCAAAAAAAGAAAAAGTAATGAATCTGGCTTTCTAGATATTACACCGAGACCGTTTTCCAGCAAACACGTTTGCAAAACCCAACAGCGGGGGAACCTACCACTATCTGCAAAAGAAAGAAAAGGGCCCCAAAGAAAGAACGTGAAAAAGGAACACTGGTTGTGGTGGTGATTACTGTTTTAAGAGAAGGTACAATGGGTGACCATCTACTCTTAAACACTAACCAGAGGGAAAAATCAAAGAGGCTCCACCCTCGAAGAATGACCGTATGGGCAAAAGAAATGCAAGGGCCACGAAGGGTGTGGAAGTGAAAGATTCCCTAGATCTCGCAAACCTAATGTTTCCTTCACAAACAAAAAGTAACCGTCTTGGTAATTATTGTGAAGGCTTCTTGCATCACACACATTTCAAAGCGACATGTTTCTTTGTTATGAAAAAAAAAAGTTTTCCTGCTATGTTTTGATACCACTGTGTTTAACACTGAACCCAAAGGAATTCAGAATGAAACAAAAGCAACCTGAAACGTAATTTCGCGAGTACCGCATTACAAATTTTATTTTAAGAGAAGAGCACGGCCAGCTGTTTATCAAAGAGTCCTTATTTGTGGGACGATCGGTGTAGCATCAATTGCAGAAGAGCTGCACCAAGACATACGACAAAGGTTTAACGGGTGAAGCTGCATCTGTCCAAAGCAGCCACAGAAAACGGCTCATAGACTTGCCGCAGAGCGCAGATAAACCTGACGTACGGGAACGACACGCGATTAAGAACGGTGAACAAATAGCCACGCCGGCACAATCTATAATCTCTACAATAAATTTAAACTAAACCAGAGTTTTATCTATGAAGCTAGACTAGCACAGCTTTGCAGTGCAGTGAATAAAATATCAAAGCTTTGGGTTTTTAATATTGACCTATTAACATTTCAGTAAGCTGGTGACACAAACAGAAAAACATGATTTTACAAAATATTCATCGGGGAAAAAAACTTAATAAGTGGTTGACTTTGGACAAATGTACTAAATAAATCCTCAACATAGGATAAAACTAATTCACAGACGGTGCAACTGTAAAAAGGAGTGATCTGTTATCAACAGCAATCGATCTTGCAAATTGGTATGAGTACAACAACTTTACACTGGGGCGAACCGCTGGTAATTTCACGTTTAAAAAAGCCTAAACAGCTAGAATGTTTTTAACGTTACGTAAATCACAAGCACAGACGAGAAATTCATATCTAAAAGGATTGAAATATATTTCTTAATCTGATAATGCATATCGTAAGTACAATATAAAAGCTTTTATTCACATCGTATATTTTAACACTTCACATAATTACGAACCAGCAGCATTTTAAATTTCGTAAATTCATTTCTCAATTTGTTAAATTTTCCGAAAAATCAGGAAATCATATTTTCCCCTGTGACTTGTATCTTTAATTGGCAAAGTTAAAAAAAAAAAGGGAAGCTTACTTATGAATCACTGTAACAAATCTTTTTTTTCCAATTTGTTTTACGTCGCACCGACACATATAGGTCTTGTGGCGACGATGGGACAGGAAAGGCCTAGGAATAGGAAGGAAGCGTCCGTGGCCTTAAGGTACAGCCCCAGCATTTGCCTGGTGTGAAAATAGGAAAACACGGAAAACCATCTTCGGGGCTGCCGACAGTGGGTTTCGAACTCAGTATCTCACGGATGCAAGCTCACAGCTGCGCGCCCCTAACCGCACGGCCAACTCGCCCGGCGTAACAAATCTGAAGAAATTCTAATCAGCATTCAAGATATAACGCACTTTTCTTTTTTTAACTTTTGATGTGGTTAATTAAAATATCTAAGAAAATTTTGAACAAATAGTTTCATGTCACATTACTTTCAAGAAACTCACGAGGAGCGAATGAAGAACGAATCACTGTACTGTTCACAATAAGTTCACACCATCTAACTCGAAAGTGAAGGAGGCGTTGCAGCTTATCCGCTGCTCTACTGTATTTTCTTATTTATTATTAAACCAGCTCCTGCATTTCCCCTTTTGTATTGGTAATTATGTAGTCGCCTGACTAAAACTCCTGCTCTTCTTGCCAACATACTTCACTTATATCAACTACATCTAACTTTAGTCTGTCTATTTCCCTTCACATATTCCCCAACCCACCAAAACGATTTAAAATTCTAACATTCCACCCTCCGACTCTCAGATTATCAGTAGACCTTCGTGCCCACCACAACAGTGCAGGTCTATATGCCTACTAGTTCAGCGGATGATGAAGAAATCGAAATGATATATGAAGAGACAAAAGATTTAATACAATATGTAAAAGGTGACGAGAATCTAATTGTGATGGGAGACGGGAACACAGTGGTAGGCCAAGGAAGAGAAGGTAATACGGTAGGAGAATTCGGATCGGGACAAACGACCGAAAGAGGAAATCTTCTTGTTGAATTCTTCATCGATCATAATTTATCCTTGAAAATACTTGGTTCAAACACCACAAACGACGGCTGTATACGTGGACGAGACCTGGAGATACTGAGAGGTATCAGACTTCATTATGATTAGGCAAGGATTCAGAAACAAGGTGTTGGATTGCAAGACTCCCAGGAGCAGACGTGGACTCTGTCCACAACTTGTTCGTCATGAAATATCACCTGAAGTTGAAGAAATTGAAGGAAGGAAGGAAGGAAGGAAGGAAGGAAGGAAGGAAGGAAGGAAGGAAGGAAGGAAGGAGATGGAATCTAGATAAGTTGAAAGAAAAGAGTGTGAGTGATTGTTTCAAAAAACATGTTGCAAAATAACTAAATGAAAAGGGCTGAAGAAAACACATAGAGGAAGAATGGACAGTCGTGAAGATTGAGGAGAGCAGGGATATCGACGAAAGGTTAGGAAGAAAGAAAATATCAACTAAGAATCAATGGATAACTCATGAGGTACTACACCTGATTGACGAGCGACCAAAATGCAAGAATGCAAAAAATGAGGGCAGAAGAAAATACAGAATAATAAAAAATGAAGTGAATGGAAAGTGAAGGACAGCTAAGGAAGAATAGTTGAAAGAGAAGTGCAAGGATGTTAAAGGTTGTATGCTCCTAGGAAAAGTAGATGCCGCATGCAGGAAAATCAAGGAAACCTTCTCAGAAAGGAAAACTAAGTGCATAAATATTAAGAGCTCATATTAAAAACCACTTCTAGGAAAAGAAGACAAGGTAGAAAGATGGCAGGAAGATATCCAACAGCTGTATGAAGGTAAAGAAGTAGATGTTATGGTTCTGAAACAAGAGGCTGTTGATGCTGATAACATGGGAGACCCAATTTTGGGGTCAGAATTCGGCAGAGCTCTGAGAGACTTAAATAGGAACAAGGCATCTGATACTGATGACATACCTTCATAATTACGGACTACCTTAGGAGAAACCAGCATAGTGAGGTTATTCCATTTAGTATATACGTTGTATGATACTCGAAAAGTGTCATACGATTTTTGGCAGAACTTTGGTTGTAGAGTACCTATTCCAAAGAAAGCCGGTGCTGACAAGTGTGAAAACTAACGCGCCATTAGTTTAGTATCTCCCATCTGAAAAATGTTAAAGGGTATTATTTACAGAAGAATGGAAATACAAATTGAAGCTGAGTTGGGAGAAGATCAATTTTGATTCAGAAGAAATGTAGGAACACGTGAAGCAATCCTAACTTTATCTGAACTTAGAGGACCGAATTAAGAAGGAACAAGCCCACGTACATGACATTCGTAGATCTAGAAAAGGCATTCGATAACGTTGATAGGACCAAGATATTTGAGACTGTGAAGGTGATCGGGATCAGATACCGAGAAAGAAGAATTATCTACAATCTGTATAAAAATCAGTCTGCAGTGATAAGAATGGAGGGCTTTAAAAAAGAAGCATCAATCCAGAAAGTAGTGATGCAAGGCTGCATTTCATTCCCCTCCTTTTCAATATATTTATGTATAGAATAGGCGGTAAAGAACATCGAAGAGGAATTTCGAAAGGGAATCACAATCCAAGAAGAGGAAATCAAAACTCTGAGATTTGCTGATAATGTATTAATTTAATTGAGTCTCCAGAAGATCTGGAGAAATTGCTGAATGGTATGGAACACAGTGTTGGGGAAGGAGTACAAGATAAATATAAGTAAGTCCAAAACAAAAGTAATAGATTGCAGTCGAACAAAGTCAGGTGATGCAGGAAATATCAGATTACGAAATGAAGTCTTGACTTGGGTATGAGAATAACTAACGATGGCAAATTAAAGGAGGACATAAAATGCAGACCAACACAAGCACGGAAGGGCTTTTGTTACAAAAAATTTGCTCACTTCGAACATTGAAATGAATTGATGAATTAGAAAGTGTTTCAAATACTTTCGTCTGGAGCATGGCATTGTGTGAAAGCGAACATGGACGATAACTAGATCAGGAAAAATGAGACTAGAAGCTTTTGATATGTGGTGGTACAGAAGAATGTTGAAGGTGAGATGGGTAGATCGAAAAAACGAATGAATCGAATTAGTGAGAGGAGATCGATTTGGCTAAATTTGATTAGAAGAAGAGATAGAATGACAGGACACATTTTAAGGCACACAAGACTTGATCAGATGGTTTTTGAGGAAAGTGTAGGTGGCAAGAACGGGAGGGATAGACCAAGGAATGAATATGACAAGCAGATTAGAGCAGATGTAGGATGTAGTAGTTACGTAGAAATGGAAAGGTTAGCACATGATAGGGTGACATGGAGAGCTGCACCAAACCAGTCTATGGACTGATGACGCAAACATCAGCAGCATCGCACATACCTTTTTCAAATTTGCAAAGCCATACATGAGACTGTGACAGTTCAATGAAAGTAGCAAATTTGAGCAGCCCATACTAGAAGACATAGTGCAATGCTGTAAACACTAGGTCTCGCCAGCAAAGGAAAATTAATTATATAAATTTTCTTTATGTAAGGTTAATTAATTACGATTTTATTATAATAGTTCTTTTACCATTTATTCGACAACAAATGTTAGACACTGCTGAAAAGAAAAGCATACAGCATCCTCAAGGATAAGGTAATTTTATGCACAAGGGATGTGACATGTAGTTCATTACTGCAGGAATATTATACTACAAATTCAGACCAAATGAAACACACAGTAAAGGGTGCCAAAACAGTCGCATCAATACACAGTATGCCCCCTCTGGCGGCAATGCAGGCGTGTATTCGCGCATGCAAACGATCAGAAAGGTGTCAAATGGCATCCTGCGATAGATTGTCCCAAGCATCTTGCACCTTTTGATGCAATTCAGCAGTGGTTCTAGCAGGCTCTGGAGAACGCGTAAGTTTCCGCTTCATCATGCCCCATACGTGGTCAATTAGCCAGAGATCTGGTGATCTTGCTGGCACCGTGCACCATGAAGCCTGGGGTAGGACTGGGTGTCGTGGACGAATGCACTTTGGAACAGGCCGCTCATCAGGTCTACGCCGTACTCGTGTATCGTCCATCACATGCGTACAGACAAGACCTACTCTCGTCAGTGAAGACAACAGACCACCATTCCCCTCTCCAGTCGACACTTCCACGATACCAGAGTAGCCGAGCTTGGCAGTGTCGTGATGTCAATAGTATCCTGGCCAGAGACACACTTGACCGTAATCTTGCTGCAAGCAGACGGTTCCCAATGGCCCTTGGTGACACAGCAGGTGCAACATGTGACCGGATTTCGTTACTGGATGATGTTCGGTCGGCCACAATGCGTCGATCTTGACGTGCGTCTGTACTACGCAGACGTCCGGAGCCTGGTCTGGGAATGTTCCACCGTCTACTGTTGAAAGCAGCAACACACCAACGGCGCATTGTGCCCAACATGTGCAGCAATCCGTCCATACGTCCATCCAGTTTCCCGCAGCAGACCCACAATGCGACCCCGTCAGTTGTTCAACAAGAGCACGTATTCGTCCGCGGGGCGTGGTTGTACCCTAGAATGAATGTTGCAAACACTGTTCACCTCTAAACTAAACACAGTTATTGCCTGCAGAGTTAAAACAGAGTGCGCACGGACACGCCTCCTGAGTGCCATCTGATCGTCGATGTCCGTGACAAATGCATCACTATCACAACAACCCCTCAATACCCAGGTGCCACTGAACACAATCCTTGATAATGTTGCATGTTTCTTTTTTGTTTCCGGAAGTGCAATTATAAATTAATGAAATGTTATTTACAGTCATATGAAGGAATACAACCATTACAAATGATACGTTTACTTTTATAGCCTAATTTATGCGGCTTCATTCCACTGAAAAGTAGACAGTATTTAGCACTAAATTAATGGACTGAAATTGAGAAAAATGCAGGCAGCCTATATGGCACCAAATCAAAATTCCTGCTCATATTTTAATTAACCACATTAAAAGTAACAGAAAAATGTCCGTTATCACTAAAGTGCTGATTAGAATTTCTTCAGATTTGTTATGGTGCTACAGGTGTGATCGGCATCCCCCTGTGCGTGGGGGCGGTAGATTAACACCCATGATATCCCCTGTCTGCCATAACAGGCGACTAAAAGGGGGCCCGGGGGCTCTTAACTAGGGCGCATGGGTTGGCGAAAACGGGACCCTTAGCTGAGTTCTGGCATTGCTTCCACTTACTTGTGCCAGGAATTGTTTGTTTGTGGATGTTTAGTACGTCACATGCCTTACTGTACTTATCCCACCATCTATGATGTGTTAGTATGAATAGTGAATGTCCTCGGCTATTAGTAAAGTTTTTTTTGAACAGTGTACTGTATCTGAACACCTCGAAAACAAAAGTATTAGTTGTCAGAAATCAACTGAGGAAATACCAATAAACATTAAGGTAGGTGATGAAAATGTACAACAAGTAAGTCAATTTTGCTACTTGGGAAGCATAATCACTCAGGATAACAGGTGCACCACAGAAATCAGGAGGAGGACTGCTCTGGCTAAACAAGCCTTCAGTATCAAGAAACAGCTTCTGACAAGCAGGAACATTAACATTAAAATTAGGAAAGAATTTGCCAAAATGTTTGCGTGGAGTGTTTTATTGTATGGTTGCGAAACATGGGTCCTTAGAAAACAGGATATAAAACGTCTGAAAGCAATGGAAATGCAGATATGGAGGAGGATGCTGAAAATTAGTTGGACAGAGAAAAAGTCAAACAATATGGTCCTTAAGGAAATAGACGAAACAAGGGAACTGATCAACACGGTAGAAAAGAGGAAAATCAAAATACACGACTATGCTGGAAGGAAACGTTCTGGGTAAGAACGAAAGAGGAAGGCCGAGGAAGAATTATCTGGATTCTGTGATGGACAGGCTGAATTTGAAAAATAAAAATTATGTTGACCTGAAACGCTCCCCAGGGGAGAGACAAATGTGGTTGCAGCGACAAGGCCTTGCCTTTAGGGTATGAATGAATGAATGTACTGTATCTGGTTTCTATTATGTCAAATTTCATAAATCTGATCACAAATCCATTCCACAGGACTAGTTATCACAGTTAGCAAATTTTAACCCTGCAATGCCACTGAATTTGTAAAAAAAAAAAAAGGAAACACCAAATACCAGCTCATTAAAATCGCAAAACGCGAAAGTAACTCGGAAAGTACAGGGAAACCTGCCATAACAGAAACTATAGTAAGTTGAAACCTGACGTTTCCATTTATCCTGTCTACAGTGGGACTCGAACTCACTATCTCCCGAATGCAAGCTTACAGCTACGTGACTCGAACCGCGTGCCCAACTTACTCCGTCCATCTGCGAATATTTAAATTTGAAACAATACAAATTGTCTGAATTGGTACTTCAAATTATCCTTAAAACACTGACGTTTCACCTTCAACTGTTAAAGTAATTTTCAACATGCCATTTCATCTCATCTCTGAATGTTTATTATTTAGTAATCTAGTGTTAAGCGACTAGTTTCCTTTCTTGAAATACCATCATGTACCTTAATGCATTTCTTGACCATTCTTTAGAGAAATATGTTCTACTCTAGTAGTTTCGAGATGTGAATTCGGAGTACAAGGCTGGTCACTATCGATGTTTTCGAATCAGATTATAGCTTAGTGTTCAGTGACCGCGTACGAAAGCCGCAATGCCCATGACTATTGTGCCATGGACCACGCAGTGGCAGATGACGGGGTTCACCCGGGAGCCCCAGTCGGTGCCCAAACATTTGTTTAGTGGGCTTTAATATTGACGTAGGCCTTTAAAAATACAGCAGTACCGACCTGCCACGTTTTCATGCCTGCGTTATTAAACGTTGATATAAACCCGCGTTCACGTTACAAAAATGTGATCAGATTTATGAAATATGACATGATGGAAACCAGATACAGTACACTGCTCAAAAAATAACTTATTTCCTACATACATGCTAACAGCCAACGGGCGTTCACTATTCATTACCAACACACCATACACAGTGGGGTAAGTACAGTAATGAATCTGACGTACTAGATATCCACAAACAAAAACTCCCGATATCCACTCCACAGGACTAGTAATCAGTCATCAAAAGTTAACTCTCTAATGCCACTGAATTTGAAGAAAGGGAACACCAAATACTAGCTCATTAAATCGTAAAATGCGAAAATCGCTTGGAAAGTACAGGGAAACCTGCCATAACAGAAACTATAATAAGTTGAAACCTGATCTTAACGAAACATCCCATCGTTCTTCGAAATTTACACTAAATCTGAAAATGACCTAGAAAGTATAGGAAAACGTGCCGTGACGGAAACTGATCTTAATGAAGACATCCTACGGTCCATTGAAACTGACGCTAAAATACATATGAAACTGCTTTCTTAGTGGAATCTATCAAAGGAAAATACTGCTTTTGTCAATATAAAGGAAAGCGCAGGACAATTTTAAAAGTGCAGGCGTACTGAAGTGCTTGGCCCAGTTTTTTATTTCCAAGAAAGTATTTATAGTTTAGAAAACTGTTTGTAAAGGGGTCTTGTGATATTAGGGAAAGGGTTAGTTACTGAGATTACCGATGATTGATAAATGGTCTAACGGATCACTCAACCTGAAAGTATCATATCCATAATTATGGTTCATTGTGAACAGGAGTGACATACAGATGAACGCCAAGACCGTCGTGTAAGTCATAGCAGAACAACGCACAGTAACAACAAAAGTGGTGTTTCTTCTGGCAGGTCAGCTAAATTGGAGCTGGACTATGATCACGAATGCTTCTGAGCAGATTCCACTCACGCCTCACCACCGTGCAATCCGCTTCTGGTGTGAATAAATGAGGAAGGAATGGTGAAGCGTTTGTATTTGGCGAGGAGGGCAGATTTTACTTCCGTGCTAACGGTAGTTAGCATGTACGGCGTCGACCAGGAGAACGATTCCTTCCTACAGGACTCTCAGGTACAACTCCTGGGATCATAGTACGAGGTGGCATCGTCAACAATGTCCTTTCTCCTCATGCCTATGTACAGCGAACATTGAATTTTGCACGGCAGCCTAGAAGATCACCCAATTCGCTCTGTTGCTGTTTGAACACTACTAGAAACATACGCTGTTCCAACAGGATAATGTCCACCCATATGCAACTCGTACAACTCAATCTATCCAAGGTGTTCGTTAAATATCTTGATCAGTACGTCTAAGAGACAGGTCCGCCACTGAGACTGTATTGGTTGTCAATACCAATGATAGTTCTTGCCCTTTTGCGTCATTGGATGGAATATAAACGGATCTCCATGCCGCAAAATGGCATTCGTCATCTCTATCATAACATAGATAGTTTCCAAGGCTGAGCTACGGCCTGCATCGCTGCTAGAGGAGGGTACACGGAGTACTGAACAATCTTTCGACAAGTAATAAAGACTATAAACATTAGTATGGCCAAATGCGAGTTTTTGCATACCTACGGAGAGAATAAAATCCCCATAAACTTTTATTTATTTTCCACCAGAACATATGTTAAATTATTCTTTGCTTAATGTATTTTCTCACAGACATACAATGTATCAATATGATTCTTTCATTGCATAAACTTGAAGAGAGTCGATCTAACTCTTCGACCTCCTACCCCAACATTCAGGTTTCGAATCAACGGCACTAGAGTGACAGTAGGAAGGACATACGGCCGTAAATTTATGGCCAAGTAGGCTACAACCTGAGGGTTCCCTGAACTCATGGCAAACATAGGAAAGTAGTATTGAAGGAAGCGACATTTCTAAGGTTTCAAAAGAAGTTCAGTCACCTAGAATTAATTTTACATCATAGAACTTTGTTCTGAGGGATGGTAGTAATACGTAAGAGTTGGAGTGAAACAGTATAAGACACTGTTCATCCGCTTTTTGAGCTATAGTTAAGCGTTAGCACCTTATTAGCGGGCACAAGAAGATTGTGCTGAAGGACAAGAGATCATCGTCTGTCTCTTTCTTCCTTCCTTTCTTTCTTTGTTTCTTTTTTTCTTTCTTTCTTTTTTCTTTCTTTCTTTCTTCTCTCATTCTGCATACGGTACATATTATGCGATCTATGCTACTATGATCATGTCACACCAATCTTCTTCACTGAAAATTATTCCCATTCTCACTTCATTGCTCGTATTCTCTATTTCACCACCGATCATCCATTCACACTTTCGAAACACGGCAAAAAAGCTTACACTTTTTATAAATACCCTCTTATCGCACCACAAGAAAGATGTTTTTAGTAATTTTGCGTCGCATCGACACACACAGATCTTAAGGTGTCGATGGGATAGGGCAGGACTAGTAGTAAGTACTGGGAAGGAAGTGACCGTTTCACACTGTGGGCCGGTCGTCGGAAAGGTAAGAAAGTGCTTACACACGAGAGTAACCACGACCAATTGCCGGCGTCGACCAAAAAAGAAGTGAGCGACGCACGGGAGACCAACGACCAAGAGCTGCATGGATGACAATAATTACATACGTGTTCCCATTGCAGGCGACTCAGCAACCAGAGCTAAGGAAAGTGGCGTATCTATTGGTTCATGTTTTCTCCAATTTTGTTCGTGCCACTCAAGTGATCTGTATATCATGAGTTTTGATAGTGAGATGGTTATTTCAGCCCTGGAGTCACGAAAAGCCATTTGGGAACTTGCAAGCCTGTATTATGCAAACAGGGAGTTGAAGAAAAAGCGGTGGGAGCAGGCTGTGGAATTGTTTGGGGGTGGAGAACTTGTTGACGCATCGAAAAAGGATCTACGTAAATAAAACTGAATAAACGCGTCCTAGTCTATATCTATAATAATAAAATGAAGTGTCTGTCTGTTTATCTGTGTGCGTGAAGCCCAGCTAAATCTACAGCACGCAGAGATCTGACATTTTAAACATAGATAGATGGAAGGGGGGTCCAAATGCACCTCGAACCCGAATTTTTCATTTTCGCTTTCGTTGGTGAGTTATGAACGAAAAACCGTCGGAAGACGTGTGTTGGGATATGACACTCCAACGTGCCGTCACCAAAATTAAATGCATATATTCACTGTCACTACGCAACGTACATAAGATACCTAGGTGATAAAAGTGTCAAGGAGCCATTTTAAGTCCATGGTGTAGGAAGCCATTTTCAGTCCTAGACACGAGGAGCCGTATTCAGACAGTCCGTGATATAAGGAAGTGTTTGTATGTGTGCGATGCGTGGCCAAATCCATGGAACTGAGAGATCTAAAAAGTATTTTCACAACGACATGAAAAATATAGGTAAACAATGGCGAATTTCCTCTGAATCTACCGTACACACGATCTGGAAAAGTTGCTGTGTACTGGAAGAAAATAATAAGAAATAGAATCAGTAGCGTTCGTTGTTAAAGTGCGGATATGTATTCTCAGTTTCAACCGCATAAAAACGGGACAAGGGTTGAACTTACATATTCAATTACCGTAACAATGTAGTTCGATATTAAGTCCTGTTATTTGTGTGCTTTCTTAATCTGCCAGGAAAAAACCCTAAATACACACTGAGTAAATTTTTTTAAGACATGTCGTACTACTAATCTCTCTGGGCTTCAATTACAAAACTTTCTTCTTTGTGTGTTGAGCAAGTACTACTTCCTATTATATTCTAGTTTAATTTCTTCATTTTTTTATCATATTCCCATAAAGTCCATTTTCACGGTCTCCAATCTTCCCTCGCACATTCTTATATTATGTTTTAGTCTTATATTCCTGAGCCCACAAACACCTTCGAAAAGCAAAAGCAATAAGCAATGAATTCCCACAACTGTCACGATCACATTGGTCAGCCGACCGACTGTAAGGAGAATGGTTTGGAGCAGGTTTCCTACACACGAAGAACTAGCAGTTTGTGCCGAACATGAAGATATCGCACAATACACAAAAGGAGACAAGAGCAGCAAACAGTATTTCTCGAACAAAGCTGGCAGTGCATGTCAATAACGATTCTCTCATGTGTTCAGGTACTGTTGTTAAACTTAACGACACGTCTTGGCAACGTGATTATATTACTAACCCCGCTTCACTCTGTTTCAAACGCAGAGCAAAACTAATTCTATGCCCGAGTTTGTTGCAAGTATGAATAGATAGCGAATTTTATTTAGTACTAACTTATGATACAGCACAAACACGAACGGAATGTCTAACTTCAATGTTGTTCCATATTCTCTCTGGTGAACAATGTATTTTTATTCCTTTGTATGATTTTGAAATTGATACTGTTCGAAAAATATTCTATTTTAGAAGCAACGGTAAGGATTTTACGAAAGTAAACAAAATGTTAATCATCCCAGAACACACGTCGTTTAATACGTCGTAGTATTTCGTTATAAAGATAAAGTTGGAATTCAAGAGGACAAATTGGGGCAAATATTCGTTTATAGGAAGGGGAGTTAGGGATTTGAATAACTTACCAAGGGAGATGTTCAATACATTTCCAATTTCTTTTCAATAATTTAAGAAAAGGCTAGAAAAACAACAGATAGGCAATCTGCCACCTGCGCGAATGCCCTAAATACAGATCAGCAGTGACTGACTGACTGAATATTGAGGAGTTCATTATATGTTTGCAACGAGTCATTCATTAAAGTACAATAGTCTATCTTTCCAGAATTCATGTTTCATTATTAATAAAATGATCAATGAGCGGATCACGCACGCCATAAAATTTCTTCAAAAGTGAAGAAAAAGAGCATGGTTTCAAACGAAAGGCAGTCATGCATCAAAGAGAGAGAAGAGGACTCGCCTGTAGTTTTACGTTTCTCCCACACAGTACTGGTCCTAATAGAATTCGCGCAAACTGAGAAAACTCGTACTTTATTTATTATACGTTAACACCCGCGAGGGTTCAACCCTCGGTAGTGGGCCATCTGCAGCTTGTCTACTGAACCAATGAAAAGTACTATATTTTAAAATTCAAGTTACATCATGTATATGTAAAAAAAATCATTTTTAAATAAGGGAATTAATATCATGAAATAAATCCCCAATAAGAAAGAGAGAATGAATTAATGAGCTCTCTCTAACCGTTCCATACCAGTACCAATGTTTACAATATTGTGCTTTACGTCGCACCGACACATATAGTTCTTATGGCGCCGATGGGATAGGAAAGGGCTAGGAGTGGGAAGGAAGTGACCGTGGCCTTAATTAAGGCACAGCCCCAGCATTTGCCTGGTGTGAAAATGGAAAATCACGGACGACAATCGCCAGGGCTGCCAACAGTGGGGTTCTAACCCACTATCTTCCGAATGCAAGCTCACAGCTGCGCGACCCTAACCGCACGGCGAACTCGTTCGGTTCTTAAGTACCGTCAGCAGCGAACTGATTATATTACACTAACTGTTATATATAACAATGCCTCGGTTGAACGAGTCTTTAGTCCCCTGAGACCGGGCGAGTTGGCCGTGCGGTTAGGGGCTTGCGGCTGTGAGCTTGCATCCGGGATATAGTAGGTTCGAATCCCACTGTCGGCAGCCCTGAAGATGGTTTTCCGTGGTTTCCCATTTTCACACCAGGCAAATGCTAGGGCTGTACCTTAATTAAGGCCACGGCCGCTTCCTTCCAACTCCTAGACCTTTCCTATCCCATCGTCGCCATAAAACCTATCTGTGTCGATGCGACGTAAAGCCATTTGCAAAAAGAAAAAGAAAGTCCCCTGAGATACATCTAAAACAATCTTTTTGGAAAATCAAATGATCATAACTACGTTTTAATACTTCACATCACAGCCTGAAAAGATCACTTCCGTCCTCGATAATATGTCTCAGTCATGGCGATCCATCAATACTTCACATCATAGCCTGCACGGTTGCTAGGTAACATCGTGTCACACATTTTAATGATAATAAACTTTACTGCAGCCAATGAACAAATAAAAACGTTAAATAAATAAAATAACAGTAATCACCTTAGCAAAAAGCTGTTAAAGATTCGTGCCGAAGTGCACAAGTCACAGCCATTGTATCGTTCACAGGACTTGCCACAACGTTCACAAACACAGTCCGAGTCTGGTTGATGGAACTTCTTAGTTTTACACAACTTGTAATGAAAATCACGTATGGCGAGTGTTTCAACTCGTAACCTCCTCCTTGCCAGATTTTGTAGATCATAGCATCCATGGAGTAAAATTCACTCCATATGTTTCTCTTCTTTGCTCTTAATGTATCTATAAACTGTAGATAACTCGATGTAGATAGTAGCAGTAAGTGATAACGAAGCTCCTCTACGTCGAATAGTTCACATGTTTACTCATATGCAAACCTTAAAATAAATAATCGTATGGCCTCAGCTACCGTGTGCAGACATTTCAATTTGACGCCATCTGGCTGTCTGCTCGTCAATTTCGACGTTCCGTTTTACTCTAGGCCACCACTAGATGGCAGACCGAGTAAACCGAAACTCTTTTGGGCGTCTATGGCTGAGATTTTTAATGAATTTTGTCGGGTAAACACCAAATGTGTCACCAGAGATCTTTTACATGCCGACATCGTACGACATGGAGTGTCGAATGGACTTTTTTCCGCCCTTCAAAAATCCGACTACCTCTGCCGGGTATGAACCCGCTATCTTGGAATCCGGAGGCCGACACTCTACCACTGATCCACAGAGGCAGCTATGCAAACCTTGAATATGTGTCACACATTTGGATCACCAATTTCGTGTCGGAAATCTTCAGATGACCCTAGACATAGGACATATTTATGTCAAAATGGGCGAGGGCGTAGCTGGCCGAGAATAATATTACAATATTTAAATATTTAAATGAAAATTAATTAAATATAATTTAATTTCTTACTAGAGGACCCGTACTGCTCCACGGCATGCCTTTAAAATAGGTCAGAAAACTCGTCTTGATCTACCTGTCGTAGTCATATTGTTTTGCCTGCCCTTATCAATGGTTTTATGAGCATTTAATACCGGTACATAATAACTGGTCCGCCTCCGTGGTGTTGTGGTTAGTGTGATTAGCGCCACCCCCAGAGGCCCGGGTTCGATTCCCGGCCCTGCCACGAAATTTGAAAAGTGGTACGAGGGCTGGAACGGGGTCCACTCAGCCTCGGGAGGTCAAATACGTAGGGGTAGGTTCGATTCCCATCTCAGCCATCCTGGAAGTGGTTTTCTGTGGTTTTCCACTTCTCCTCCAGGAAAATGCCGGGATGGTACCTAACATAAGGCCATGGCCGCTTCCTTCCTTCATCTTTGTCTATCCCTTCCAATCTTCTCATCCCCCACCAAGGCTCCTGTTCAGTATAGCAGATGAGGCGGCCTGGTACTGATCCTCCTCCCCAGTTCTATCACCGACAAAGTGTCTCACGCTCCAGGACACTGCCCTTGAGGCGGTAGAGGTGGGATCCCTCGCTGTGTCCGAGGGAAAAACCAACCCTGGAGGGTAAGCAGATTAAGAAAAAGAAGGCATAATAACTGATTCAATCGTAATGTAGTTTATAACACTTCTTTCTATACAAAGTACTTTGTATTCACTGTGGTTCGACCATTCGGGCGTATCTAGATGTTAACATTTTCAAACAATCTTGCCGTGACAGAATAGTAGTTCGGATAAGTAGACACCCGCTTTTTCAAGAGGTTGTCTCTGCACTTTATTACGTGTAATGGTCATACAGAAGGCTAGTCGACTTGATTCCTTTCCGTCTGTGCGTACGTTGATGTTTTCTATTAGCAGCATAGTCCGACTCGTTGAGTGAATGGTCAGCGTATTGGCCTTCGGTTCAGAGGGTCCCGGGTTCGATTCCCGGCCGGGTCGGGGATTTTGACCTTCATTGGTTAATTCCATTGGCCCGGGGGCTGGGTGTTTGTGCTGTCTCCTACATTCCTGCAACTTACTCACCACACATAACACTGTCTTCAACCACATTAACACGCAGTTACCTACACATGGCGATTGCCGCCCATCCTTATCGGACGGTCTGCCTTACAAGGGCTGAACTCGGCTAGAAACAGCCACACGGAATTATTATAATTAGCAGCATGTAAATTATTAGGGAAGTTCTGCCATCTGTTGAGTATATTTAGAAGCTGGGGAGGGTCAGAGAATCAAAGAGTATATAGCACAGAATAATATTCTTCAATGATCAGAGGAATTATATACTCTCTGGCTTAACAGGTAGTTATGAACCATGGCTGCATCCAATGACGTCACTAAAGATGAAAATCATATGTATCAGAAATTAATCGAAGTGTTAGTTGCTTAACAACATAAGTACAGAAGCCTTCGCCTGCAATTATTGGATTAATCATTTAATGATTTGATTGTATGAATATTCAAAGTTGGCTGAACTCAGAGACCTGTTAATGTCTCATGATTCATCGGCATGTAATTTTGGAAATAAAACAGAAATGAATCAAATCGGTCGAGTAGAACGGACGGGTGGATTTGCTAAAACTGTTTTTAGTAAACCGGAACTCTTTTAATTACGGTTTTCGGAGACGCCGCGGAGCCGGAATTTAGTCCCGCAGGAGTTCTTTTATGTGCAAGTAAATCTGCTGACACGAGGCTGACGTATTTAAGCACCTCCAAATACCACCGGACTGAGCCAGGATCGAACCTGCCATGTCGATGATGATGATGATGCTCGTTGTTTAGAGGGGCCTAATATCTAGGTCATCGGCCCCTATGGTACGAAATGAGACGAAATGCGATTACAATTTTACAAAACTCATCCACTGACCAGAAATCAAAACGTGATGATGAGGAATAAATTGGTGAATATGAATTTAAAACAGTGGACAAGACGCGCAATGCCTCACATTCCCAGAAGCAATATTACTGACCAAGGGACTGCTCCCAAAGCCCAATCCTCAATCAATGATGCTTGTCTAAATGGGTCAATATCTATGTCAACGATCCCGCATAATGGCACTTATCGCTAGTAAAGGAGAACCATGGTATTTCTCAAGTTGCGGTACTAATCAGAGGTAGCGTAAACTCATGGTGTTCCAAACATTATGGTACTACTCACAAGTATTGTACGTCGTTACAGGTAACGCAGACCTATGGTGTTTCTCACACAATGGCGCCACTCATAGCCAACGCAAACCGATGAGGTTCGTCACCTAGGTGCACTAGTCACGGGTGCCGGTATTCCCGTGGTGTTCCTCACAAAGTGGGTACTAATCACAGGCAACGCAGACCCCGGTGTCGCTCATATAGTGGTACAACACACAGGCCCCCCAGACCCGCGGTGTTGCTCACATGGGTACGACTCACGGGTACTGGAAACCCACAGGGGAACTACTCTCTGCTGCTACTAATCACAAACCTATTTCGTACCTAATATAGTGGTACTACTCGCAAGTAAAGGCGACCCATGGTGTTTTCCGCGTGATGGTACTAATCAAAAGTAGTTTCATGGTTCTAAGACAATCACCCCTTGGTCGCCCCTTTTAGTCGCCTCTCACGACAGGCAGGGGATACCGTGGGTGTATTTTTCGTCTTCGTCCCCCACCCACAGGGGGTCCTGCCTAGTTGGGGTCAGAAGGCCAGCGCCTCAACCATCTGAGCCACTCAGTCCGGCGATTCTTTTAATGAATATACATACATATATATATATAGACCGTCCTTGAGGATTAATCAGTAGTTCTTTGTGGTTTCCCTAGTATTAAGGCAGCTGTCCTTAGCGATTTTTCTCCATATTAATAAATGTTTTCTTTTTCAGGTATTTTCTAAATTTATGTTATACTGAACAGTTTCGACAGACTGAAGAGCTTCACAGTTTAAAAAAAGACTCAATAAGCATTACAAATATACTACCTTGGCGTCAGGAAAGAACAACGTTTAATCAAGAGAGGCCAAGAAGGAAATATTAAAGAAGGAAACCCGGTAGAAGTACAGCAAGTAGAAGCAATATCAAATTCGGTTGAGGCATCATGGACATCATTCATGCTTCACAAACCGTAAGCCCCTGGTCGGGTCTCCACCGTTTCCTGAATATTATTCTCGAACCAATCTTAAAACATACAAATGTAAGTTCCATGTCCAAGTGTACTTAGAACAATTTAAGAATATGAATCTGGAGGAATGGCTATGAGATGGACGTTCTTATTAACACGCCCTTTGTATATTAGGTACCTAGCCGGCATTCACCTGGAATTGATCCACTTTTAGGATGGGCAAGAGTGCGATTTTAATCCATTTCTCATCCCAGTTACGTTACCTGAGGGTGAATGCGTTTTTCAAATTCTCAAACGTGAAAAATCCAGTCCTTACCAGCGAGACCAGAAACTATTATATCAGCCCCCCGTACACCGTAGCAGACAATGCGACTTTACTTCAGCCGAAGACAGTTTCACAAACCATCCTTATGTTAGCAGCAGATTGTGGAATCGAACTGGGTAGGAAGCTACATACTTGACTAATCAAGGTGGCACTAAGACAGAGGATTACACGCATTACTGGCTGAAATTAAACATATTACATACAGTTTGTACACCATTGAACACAATATTTTGTTCGCCCCTAAATGAAGGCTGCCATAGCCTATTTGTGTTACCTGAATTAATAATACTGTGCTCTCAGCTTCCGAGTTTCAGACTTTCTGAAATGGTGCCATCTAGTGGTCTGCTTACCTATTTCGGTTGCACTGTTATTTTGCAGCAAAAACGGAAAACTAACAGGATATATACTATCGCTGAGTTAGTTTAATTTTGTCGAATGACACTTGAGCGTGATACTACAGATTTTTACCATGCTAACCACAATTGACATGGAGTGCTACGATTGTCTTCCATCCTTCAAAAATAGACTACCTTGGCCAGTATCGAACCCGCGAATTTTGGATCATGAAAGGGACACTGTACTACTGATCCACCGACGTAGCTATTTGTTAATCAATTCAAGGTGGAGAACATTTGATGTGTTTCAATTTAATTCTTTCTTTCTTTCTTTTCTCAATGCGGTCATTTTTATTTAATCAGTTTCCCCTCCAGTGTTGGTTTTCCCCCCGGACTCAGCGAGAGATCCCACTTCTACCGCCTTAAGGGCAATGTTCTGGAGCTTGAGACATTTGGTCGGGGATACAACTGGAGAGGAGGACTAATACCTCGCCCAGGCGGCCTCACCTGCTATGCTGAACTGGACGAGAAATAGGAAACCACGAAAAACCAATTCGAGGATGGCTGAGGTGGGAATCGAACCTCCCTCTACTCACTTGACCTCCCAAGGCTGAGTGGATCCCGTTCCGGCCCTCGTACCACTTTTCAAATTTCGTGGCAGAGCCGGGAATCGAACCCGGGCCTCCGGGGGTGGCAGCTAATCACACTAACCACTACACCACAGAGGCGAAAAATACGGTCATTCTTAACGCTATTTTGCTTTACGTCGCACTGACACAGATAGGTCTTATGGCGACGAAGGGATAGGAAAGGCCTAGGAGTTGGAAGGAAGCGGCCGTGGCCTTAATTATGGTACAGCCCCGGCATTTGCCGGGTGTGAAAATGGGAAACCACGGAAAACCATCTTCAAGGCTGCCGACAGTGGGACTCGAACCCACTATCTCCCGATTACTGGATACTGGCCGCACTTAAGCGACTGCAGCTATCGAGCTCGGTCATTCTTAACGCAATATCTGATAACGGTACTAGCTTTGTACACCCCTGTCCAAATGGGCTTATGTTTGAATTCATAATGCGTGACAGTTTGCAAGGTCGAACGCCAGAAGCTACTGCGTGAACGGGTTTGCCAATTCTCACTCGTAACCCACTGTACATTTCTGTCCAGACATTAAAACATGTCACGTTGCGTTAAAAACAGCACATTCTCATACTAATGCGGTCGAAGGACTAGCACCATTACAGAAAGCGCTACTGGCCGAGCAAAACAGCCAGGGTCAACTTTACTGTCATTTCCACTAAACCTGGCTTCATATAATCAAGGTGAGTTCCGTGGAGGAAGAAGGAGGTCAAAGGCGAGTGGTTCGATCTCACGCAACACATATCTTCAATGTAGGTTACTTTTCTGTTTTCCGCTCTCCCTCCAGATAAATATTAATAATGATGGTATACGCCCACTAACTACTTTTTACGGTTTTCGGAGACGCCGAGATGCCGGAATTTAGTCCGCATGAGTCTTTTACATGCTAGTAACTCTACCGACACGAGGCTGCCGTATCTGAGCACCTTCAAATACTACCGGACTTTTTTGGTAGTGGTTTTACGTAGCACCGACACAGATACGTCTTATGGCGACGATGGGAAAGGAAAGGCCTAGGAGTTGGAAGAGATCAGCCGTGGCCTTATTTAGGGTAAAGCCCCAGCATTTTCCTGGTGTGAAAATGGGAAACCACGGAAAACCATTTTCAGGGCTGCCGACAGTGGGATTCGAACCCACTATCTCCCGGATGCACGCTCACAGTCGCGCGCCTCTAACAGCACGGCCAACTCACCCCGAACCTGCCAAGTTGGAGTCAGAAGGCCTGCGCCTCAACCGTCTGTGCTACTCAACCCGGCAGATAAATATTGGAGCAGTACCTCATTTCAATTCTCGGGTACGAATTCCAATCAAGGAGCTCAGTAATTAAACTTACAAGCATTTCTGAAATTCCCATAATAATACAGTTTTTCAGATAAACTAACACAGTTTCATAGGACTGATCATCAAAAGCTTGCATGGAGTCAGAGAGGAAAATCCCAACAAAAGCCATATTAAAGACAATAATGGGTATGGACGTCACCCCCGGATAATACTTCGATAATAATTAACCCCACGCACGGCTTCATCCATCGTGTTCGCTCCTAACTTCACTTCCACCTCGTCATTCCGAGTACCCTCCAACCACTGCTCCCACCTGTTTGTACCAGCAATCACCAAGCGAGCGGCTGCATGGTTTGTGTCACATAGCTATCAACTTGCATTCGGGAGATAGTGAGTTCGAACCCCACTCACGGCAGCCCTGAAGATGGTTTTCCGTGGTTTACCATTTTCACACCAGGCGAATGCTGGGGCTGTACTTTAATGAAGACCACGTTCGCTTGCTTCCCGCTCCTAGCCCTTTTCTATCCCATCGTCACATAAGACCTATCTGTGTCGCTGCACACCGTAAAACAAAAACAGCTACCTTCATATCCATTACTTTTAACCTATGAATAAGATCTCTTAAAGTACGCTCAGATTTCACTCCCGTACAGTAAAGTCGATCTGGAAACACAGCGATGTAAAAGCAATTTCGCCCTCGAGCTTGCTTCTTTCTTACCGCCGATCGCAGCTTTGTTGCATTATTCGATTTCACTCAGCATATTACTGTACCGTCCTGGGAGATTATACATCCTGTATACTGAAAACGATCTATCTGTTCCAGTTTTGTATTCCCCATCTGACATCCAGTCATCTTAGGTTTCATCCCAACCGACATCACTTTACTTACTTCATATCTTTTCAAACTCCACGACATTCTGCACAGTCTACCATTAACACCAAGTCGTCGAACAGGCCAAATTTCTTACTAAATGTCCACCCAGATGAATCCCTCTCTGCCATTTTATACCGTTCAATAAATTGTTCATGTATATCGTGAAGAATAAGGGAGGAAGACTGCAGCCTTGGTGTAACCCTTGTAATTACTTTGAACCAAGAACTCGTTCTACCATCAATTCTCGCTGTCTATGGCCCATTTGTCAATGTGAAGAAAATGCATCTAATGCTTGTAACGGCATGCCTTGATCCCAAAATACCTCAGAACGGCCAATATCTTGTTCCTAGACACTCTTCCGTAGGCTTTCAGTCGACACCGTTTACTGCGACATCGCTTTTAACGTGTTGTGTACAGCAGGGAAGTATAACGGTCCCTTCCAAATCCTACATAAACACTGTATTTTTAAAACTCGCTTAGTATGACATGTCGTATTTGTTTGTTGGGTAGTCAGCCCGAAGGCTGGTTTGATCCTCTGCAGTTCTGCTAACAGCTGTCAAAAATAGCCTAGGTGTCACTGAAGAGGCGTACTAGGGAAATGAGGAGTGAGGTAGTTTCCCGTTGCTTTCCTCACCGAGGCAGCTGTTGCTATTACATATCAGTCTGCCAAGCCCACTGAAATGCATGCACCAACCGACCCTATGAGCGATATTTTCACACCATTCATAACAGGGACTGGCTGCATAAGGAATGGTATTACTAGGATCACTCATACCTCAGTCACTTCCACATTGTCAAAGCCAAGGATGAGACTGAGACAGGTCAATAAAAGTAACAAATTTGATATAGCCCATACCAGAAGACACAGCGCACTGGAAACACTACATCTTGCCGGCAAAGGCATACATGTCGTATAAAACGATGTACAGTATTTTGATCATTCGGAAAAATCTATCAGCTATACCGTCCAATGTTGATTTTTGTTTGTTACATATTTGGCAATTGCTGACAACAATGTAATGCTTATTATTGTAGACTTCAAATCACTCTGTCTGTTAAACAGTCAAAGCAAGCATCGCTGCGAAGACATCGCAAAGTAAAAGGAAAGTTTTTAATATTGTAGAAAAGTCACACATAATATTGCGATTAGAAAATTGGGAAACAAACATCAGAATCGCGAAGGATTTGTGTGTATCACAATGAATAATTTCTACAATTTCGCATGTCAGAGAGAAAATCCAGTCTCTTTAAGAAGAAGAGTATTAAAAAATATGAGCACAAAGATATTGAAGAATCTTAACTTACATGGTTTAAGCAGCAAAGAACAAAATCGAATGTGTTGATCAATGGACCTATCCTTCAAGTGAAAGCCAATGACATTCCTCCTCGCAGTACCACTCCACAAATACTGTTCTATAAATTCAGTACTTCTTTCAGGTACTTTTTTTTTTAAGATTTAACTTATTCTGTTAATCAACCATGTAAGTGCGCAGCCTAAAACAGATATGACATTTTTAGCAACAAAACAAAAGGCCCGGTTTGAGCGACTATCGGCTTTAACGACCGTTGATTGACGGTCCCTTCGATGTCGTTATAACCGACTTCGACTGTACTATTTATACAACTATTTGCTATGATAAACAATTCAGGAAAATGTGTGCATGTGTGCACTCTAAGGATAGAAATTACAGCTGTTTTTCTCGGTATTTGCAGAAAGGGGGGGGGGGCTATAGCCGTCTCTGGATACGTTCCTATACTTCAGTTCTAACCACCTAGTATATGCAATATAGTACCACATGTTTATGGTATCTTATAAACCTTGGTGTGGTGTTACTCGCGCCCATAAATGACGAGGAGCTCCAGTATGAATACAAGTTGCATGCAAGACGCCAGACTATCCTCGGAGCTACCAATGAACGTGACCTCACGCAGCGTATTGATTAATTATATTATAGTTCCTTAATTCACTTACGGGACTGGAACAACATTGTTTCCGCTCACTCAGAAAGATGAAGTTCATGTAAGAATCCAATCTTCAAACCGAAAGCTCAGTGGGTTCAATCTTTAGTAGTCAATGAACACTTGATTGAAAACCCTTTCATGCGGATATGTGGTTTCTGTCTCCCCAGGTGCCAACGTGGGACCAACTAACAGATACCAACGGGACAAGGTGGAAGCAAATAAATACCTGCTGCACGAATATTCCTGGTCTACAGCAAATTGCGACTGCGGCAATCCACCACACTACTGCCGACTGCCCAATACGAGCATTCAAGGACTAATAACTTCCATCCATCATACGCCTGCTGAAACGGTCGAATTTATTGATGGCCTGGATGTACAAATCTGATCGAGTTAACTTATGATGTCAATATTTCTTGACTTGTATATTTTGCACACAGACTTTATAAACATGTGAATAGTGTTTTACCACACGAAAATAAACGTAAGAATATTTCCAGCCATGAAATCGCCAATCCAATTTTCTGACAACGAAATATAATATTATACTGTATACTAGCAAATGTACCCGTCCTTCGCTACGGTATTTTACACTGTATACAGGTATCGAAGTAAATGCAGTGGATAAGAATGTTTAAAAATTGCATGTCTCTTAGCGTTATCCGAGAAACAATCATGCGGGGGTCCCCATTCGTAGTTTCCAATGTAAAATGTGAACTGCGGAGTTGTGATGATAACGGCAGGCTCACTTGCCTACTGCCATTCACAATCGAGTTGGGAAGTTTGCATTATAATGGTAGGCCCCATTGCCTAATGTGGGGTCACAATCGATTTGGGAAGTTTTCGTTACTATCGCAGGCGCCCTTTCCTACTTCCAGACAGATTACAGTTGAGGCGTTTTTATTATAATGGCAGGCAACTGCCCTACTGGCAGTCAAAATTGAGTTGCGCTGTTATCATTATAATGACAGGCCCCTTTTCCTACTCCCAGCCAGCTTACTGCCAGTCACACTCACTCTGTGAGTTTACATTAAAATAGCAAGCCACTATGCCTAATGCCAGTCACATTTTAGATAGATACATTTGTTTATAATGGCGGAAACCCTTGGCTACAGCCAAACATAATCGGGTAGGAGAGTTCTAAACAAAATCGCATGCTCCCTTGTCTTCTGCAAGTGAAAACGAGAAGGGAATTATTCATTACCATGGTAGACCCTACTTACTAATGCCACTTACACAGAAGTTGGAGAAGGACCCCATTCCTAATGCCAGTCAAAGTCGATGTGGGGAGTATTGATTACAATAGCAGACACACCCTTTCTCCATCGCTACAAATCGACATCAATGAATATATATACATCGACATACGAAAGTATATGCGTGTTTAAAATATTGCAGACCTTCATTTACAGATTAACTGCTGTTAAACAGTACGTCATATCGACAAAGGGATGGTAACATACGACGCCGTATATCACGCTCTAAATGGCTTGTCCTATGATAATTTCTCGTATCTCATCTATTCATGGATCAGATTGAGTTAGAAACGTTGAATAGCCTGGAATTTGGGGAAGTTTGTCTCACAGTGCATTACTTTTCAGATAATTATGTGACAGCTACAAACATACCATTTGGCTCACATATTGCTACTGTGTGATCCAATGTTCGTATAGAATTTGATGATTCTATCTTTCCTATAAGTGATTCAAAGTATGAATTATGCGTATAAAAAGTGCAAAATTCAGTTAAAGTTGAGAAATAGAGACAAATCTAACGTATAAGGGATAGAGACACGACAAAAAGTCATAGGACCAAAGTTGTAGATCACTCCAATTTGACTGTGCCATCCGTTTTGAGATAGGAATTATCGTTTAGCCACGAAATACCTCAAAACGAAGGTCTGCACCGTCATTAAAATTGCCCCCATATTTCGATATTCTTCGGGAATGACAAGTGAAAAAATTTAAGATCTTGGGAGTTTTCCGTCGAATACAGGCTAAAACGTTTAATTTTGCCAAACTTCAATTTTCTAGCTCGTCTTGCAGATTGTGCCGCAATCTTGATTTTGGGAGAGGGGAGTACAAATTAGGACTTCCAGGAAACTAAAGCTAAAAAATATGCAGATGGTCATTATTACCCCTTAAACAGATAGCTGTAAGAAAAATTCGCTAAAATAGTCAACGTACAGACACACAGTCGCTACGATTTTATTTATATAGATAGATAAGGAATCTGCTCCTATATCTGCTGGACATAGCCTGCAAAACCGACCGTTCATGATATCTCCCTTATTAACCATCCTATAAAAAAATGCACAGGAGATAAATGTTTTAGAAATGGATTTCCATCAAAGCTAGTCGATTTCCAGTCAGATTGGTCTTGTGTATACTGAGTAAAATCACCGTTCCGGTTCCCTATAAATCCCCAGTCCATTCCGCGAATTTGAAATGGTATAGACCTTAAACCCTACCTTTGGACAGGCGGATGCTAAATATAAAGTTTGGTTGAAACATATTCAGTAGTTTTCAAGTTATAAGAAATACGCTTCACACGCACCCGCTTTTGAGTTAAGTCATGCACATGAGAAAAAGTTTTAGAAATTGATTTCCATTAAGGATGGCAGATTTACATTAATTTCGGATGTGCATATTTTGTGGGAGAGTAATCACGATTTCGGCTTGGGATAAACACGCAGTCAATTTAGCTATTCAGAAATAATATTGACCCTAAACCTACCTAAGGACAGGTAGATTCTAAATATCAAGTTTGGCAGAAATATATCCAGTAGTTTTCAAGCTACAAGAACTCAGACAGACAGACAGACACCAAAGCTAAAAATTGTGCAGATGGTCATTACTACACCTGAAACGGGTAACTGTACGGAAATTTCGCCAGAAAGTTTAGGGACACACTATAATTGGCAAGGATGGAATGTCCGTTGAAAGATGATTTCGCAAACGTCCGAGCAATTTTTTTCTGAGTTTTGTTTTTCCTAGACAGGGTTGGAATAAATCATGAAGTAAGTAGTTCGGTTTGCATAGCAGCGTTTGTTGGGATCCGCTCTGTATACGAGTCAGGTTTCGCTAATTTAACAATCCAGCATTAAATCGTAATTTTTTCTCATTTAGTTATTCAGTTATTCCGCATTTTTGTCAAAAAGTAAAATAAAAAATATTCGTTTGTATAAAAACCTGTAACATTTTCTACAAAGAGTAAAGAGTAAATACTTGTTTCCCGATGTTAATTAACAGTTCAAAACATTCTTATGCCACCTAATAATCTAGAGACAGGATCGTATATGATCAACGCTTAGTGACCCTAAACTTTTGGTAAAACTGTACATGTATGTTGAAGTTACAACAAAGAAAGAAGCGGGCGAGTTGGCCGTGCGGTTAGGGGCGCGCAACTGTGAGCTTGCATCCGGAAGACAGTGGGTCCGAACCCCACTGTCGGCAGTCCTGTATATGGTTTTCCGTGGTTTCCCATTTTCACACCAGGCAAATGCTAGGGCTGTACCTTAATAAACGCTACGGCCTCTTCCTTTCCACTCTTAGGCCTTTCCTATCCCATCGTCACCATACGACATATCTGTGTCGGTGCGACGTAAAGCAACAATGTAAAAATAAAAACATCAAAGAAAAAAAGAAATGTATATTTCCCTATTATAGGTCTATTGACTAAAAAATATAATCTACTAGGGAAGATTTGGGAATTTTCGATTTTTCTAACGACCTTAGGGTTGTCAGGTACCAAGTTTTAAGATTTTAGGGTGCTTGGAAGTGCCTTATTTAATTCATGTATATTTTAATTCGTATGTCCGCCTTTGTACATTGCTACACTTCATCTTCTATTCATTAATATAGGATAGGCAAATGGTAAGGAACAGCGCTGAAAGGAGGTAGTATATTACAATTATCATCGAACAGAAAATGTTATGGATGAATTTATAATCAGAAATGTAGCGATCAATAAAGACATATAGTTTTTAATATTTGAGACAAAATGTTTCTTATAAACATTAAAACGTTAAATTCTTCAGATCAAATACTGGCATAAAAATACCAATCTCCACTCTGCGGAAAATTGTACTTTATTTTCTGAACTTTTCGTCGTAATGGTCGTCGTTGTTGAGTTGTTAAAGACATCAAGATCAACTGGCTGCCTGAACGTTGATAGAAGAAGAAGAAGAAGAAGAAGAAGAAGAGCAGAATTTCAGCCGGAATGCTGTCCAGATACCGGCTCTCTCCCTTTGATTTAAACTGAGCGAATCGATTCCGCGACCTTAAGAATTCCATTCTGCTAGCCAAGAGAACTCTACTTAACTTACTTACTTCGCTCCTCCCTTCCAAAGCATCAAAGTATTATGGCAGCATATGCAAGCTGATATAAACAGCAGTTTTCACTAATGACCTCTCTTAGCTTTTAACAAATTCATTCATTATCTATTAGAAAGAGTATGTGCAGCCGACACTAGTTAAGAGAGAACAGAACTCTTCCTAAGAGAAAGCGTAGCGAAATTATAAGTTAACTTGCAACTTTGCTCCAAGGGGGATTAAGATGTGCGCATAGAGAACATAATGAATATAAATTATAGCTTCAAATTAGCTCAGCGCACAGTACAGAGAGAGAGACTTTACTTAATAGAAAACGTTTTTAACCTAAAATCCTCCCTCTCTATATATATCTCTGTTTCCTTTTTAATTTCTTTTTTCCTTCAATGCCCAACGAAAGTCACCCGCTTGCCATTAAGAATAGTACTCCTCCGTTGGAACTTCTCATCCGAATGCATTGTTCTATAACACAGCACGACGACGAAGGACGACCACCAAATCTCTCACTACAGTTGCGGGAGATGAAGACTCCACATCACTCTGCCAAGAAAGGAAGATCCAATAATTTCAGCATCATCAGACTTGGTAATAGCGGCAAAATCATAAAGTGGGTTACAGAAGACGGAATAATTTTCCCCGCTCATTAAATAGATCTAACGTAATCAGACTTTCAATCGTCGATAAGATTACACTACTACTGTAACGACCCGATATTCCGTATCTGCCATTAACATGCATGTCTTTTTCTTTTCTTTTATTTATAATGGGCTTAACTTACACCGACACTGTTAGGTCTTGTGGCGACAATACGAGAGGAAAGGGCTAGGAGTATGAAGGAAAACGGCCGTGGCCTTAATTAAGGTATAGCGCCAACATTTACCTGGTATGAAAATGGGAAACCACAAAAAAAACATCTCAAGGCTGCCGACAGTTGAATTCGAACCCACTATCTCCCGAATGCAAGCTCCAGCTCACAGCTGCGCGAACATGCATGTCTTTTTGGTGGCCATGATCGTTAAGGCGTTAATTCCATATGGTCTGACACCATGGTTATCCAGTTCGAGTCCCGTTGGTGGAGAAAAAAAAATTACTACCGGTACCAGAATGTTGGTGGGCAGTGTAGCAACTTCTAACCGTTTCTAATCACTAGATTGCTTACCTAAAGTCTGGATTCAATTCTAAACCTCTCCATAGTGTTCATATGGACTGAGAGTAAATGACGATGTTGATGGTGATGAAAATCGGCACCACACTTTAGGCTATAAATAATTTTATTCACGCTGAATGAAATGGTAATGTAAGGGAAGGCCTAAAATTTAATCCTAAAACATCTATGTTATTTGTTTTCCTATCGATGAATACAAGTAATATATTTGTGTCTTATACAGTTTTACCATACCGGCGTCCGCCTCTGTAGCGTAACGGTTAGTGTTATTAGCTGCCGTCCTCGGGGGCCCGGGTTCAATTCCCGGTACTGCCAGACATTTGAGAATGGCAGGAGGGCTGGTATGTGGTTGAATTGGTACATGCAGCTCACCTCCAGAGACACGAATTTACTTACTACCGTTGCTTACTCCATATCAACACCGAGCCACGAAATAATGGGTGAACAGAACTTAATGAAAATTGGTATGTCAAGTCGGAGAATAAGGCAATAAAATCTAGGCTATAAATAATTTTATTCACCCCGAGTGAAATGGTAGTGTAAGGGAAGGCCTAAAATTTAATACTGAAATACCTATGCTATTAGTGGTCCTATTGATAAATAAAAAGAGTTCTAGGAAATACAATTTACAATAATTTATGTATTATGCAGTTTGACCATACTGGCTATTACAACAGGGATATTAATGAATTTAGACTTTCCAACTAGAGTATGGTTCCAGGGTATGGGACCCTCACCAGGATTACTTGATTCAGGAACTGGAAAAAATCCAAAGAAAAGCAGCTCGATTAGTTCTGGGCGATTTCTGACAAAAGAGTAGCGTTACGAAAATGTTGCAAAGTCTGGGCTGGGAAGACTTGGGAGAAAGGAGACGAGCTGCTCGACTAAGTGGTATGTTCGGAGCTGTCAGCGGAGAGATGGCGTGGGAGGACATCAGTAGACGAATAAGTTGGAGTGGTGTCTTTAAAAGTAGGAATGATCACAATATGAAGATAAAGTTGGAATTCAAGAGGACGAAATGGGTCAAATATTCGTTTATAGGAAGGGGAGTTAGGGATTGGAATAACTTACCAAGGGAGATGGTCAATAAATTTCCATTTTCTTTGTAATCATTTAAGAAAAGGCTAGGAAAACAACAGATAGGGAATCTGCCACTTGGGCGACTGCCCTAAATGCAGATCAGTTGTGATTGATAGTCCATATCACCGCCAAGCATCGCTAACATATTGTTCAATCGTGTTAACTGGTGATGGTGGTGGTTTCTGTCGTAGAGGTCTTAAGGTGAAAAATCGCGTGGTCAAGGAAAATTGTTAAGATGACTAATAAATGATGAAAAAGTTGTCAAGTAACGATCGCTTGAAATATAAAACAAGAGGAAGTCATGAAAGGAGGGAAGATGATCTACTTTACACTGATGCCCTAACATTACGGAATCGGAAAAACTAAATGTGTGAGCCCAAGAAATTGATGAACAATAACATTACATTGATTAATGTGTATTGTCATGTGCTTTGTCTCTTCTGCTGCAATTCATCTCCGACAGATGGCATTACTACTGCGTGCCGCGCGAACTAAGAGAATTACCTACCCGAATAGAACAGCCTGCCTGAATATTGGCATGCGGTAGGATGCCATTCCTCTGGTTTATACAAGTTCTGATAACTACTGGTACGTGATACACTGAACATTCCATATTCATACTTTCATTCTTGCTGCGAATCGGATTTATTTTCTCCAACCACCAATATGACCAACCTGATTACATTTTCATAACCTTCCAAGTATTATTTCTAACTAAACAGTGCGTATAACGACAATTATAGATCTACTTTATAATATTTTACTAGCTGATGTACCCCTGCTTCGCTACGGAATTCTACACTGTATACTGAATGCTCTATAGAGTAACAAATAAGTTACAAGATTGTGAGCAACTGCAAAATGGCCTCGATAAAGTTGTGAGATGGACAGCAGGCAATGGTATGTTGATAAACGGGGTTAAAAGTCAGGTTGTGAGTTTCACAAATAAGAAAAGTCCTCTCATTTTTAATTACTGCGTTGATGGGATGAAAGTTCCTTTTGGGGATCATTGTAAGTATCTAGGTGTTAATATAAGGAAAGACCTTCATTGGGGTACTCACATAAGTGGGATTGTAAATAAAGGGTACAGATCTCCTTCCCTTTCTTTTGCCGATACCTTCATTATCTGAAATGTTGGAACTGTTCCCATTTTTGCCTCTAATTAGTGTTACTACCGGTTGGTTACCCAGTTGTAGGCTACTTCCTCTTAAAACAACAATCATCACCAAACTCGTGGCAACAGATCATTAAGAATCTTTGCAAGCTAAGACGAATACTGCTCGGACATATGGTTGTTGTTGTTGTCGTTGCGCGTTTAACGTCCCACTGCAACGTTTACGGTTTTCAGATACCGGGTTGCCGGAATATTATTCGGCAGGAGTTTTTCTACATGCTGAGAAATCTGCCGACACAAGGCATATACCACCGTACCCGGGATTGAGCTCAATAACTTGGGCTCAAAGGACCAGCGGTCGTACTCTCCGAGCCACTCAGCCCCAGCCAGCAGAAATTAGATTATCACGTGATCAGCGTGACGATATCATCACCGTATCAATCGGCTTTCGCGACCAGCTTCGCTGCCTTTAATAACTCCTCAAATGGTCTAACGAGGCTGAGTAAATCTCGTTCCAGCTCTCAAGTAATAGTGATAGTGATTATTGTTTTAAGAAGAAGTACAGCTGGGTAACCATCCTCTATGTAACACTAATCAGAGAGAAAAAATGAAGGGATTCGACACTTCGAAAAATTAAGATAACGGCCAAAGAAAGACAAGGGCCACGAAGGGCGTGATAATGAAAGACTCCCTAGGCCTCGAGTGCTCTAATACCGTTGGGGTCGGGAACGAACAAGAGTTGAGCAAGCGAGGTCGGATCGGATAGTTGAAAAGCGAGGAGCTTGGCATAAGTAAGTGGAAGCAATGCCAGATCTCAGCATAGGGTCCCGTGATCACCAACCCACGCTCCCAGGTTAAGAGCCCCCGGGACCCCTTTTAGTCGCCTCTTCCTACAGACAGGAGATACCGTGGATGTCATTCTACCGCCCCCACCCACAGAGAGTTTTCAGCTCTCAGCCCAGATTAAAATCATATGACTGCCCATAATTAGAACTTACTTTCTTCAGTAGGCTATCTAGGCCTATACTATTTAAAAACCGGGCGAGTTGGCCGTGCGCGTAGAGGCGCGCGGCTGTGAGCTTGCATCCGGGAGATAGTAGGTTCGAATCCCACTATCGGCAGCCCTGAAAATGGTTTTCCGTGGTTTCCCATTTTCACACCAGGCAAATGCTGGGGCTGTACCTTAATTAAGGCCACGGCCGCTTCCTTCCAACTCCTAGGCCTTTCCTATCCCATCGTCGCCATAAGACCTATCTGTGTCGGCGCGACGTAAAGCCCCTAGCAAAAAAAAAACTATTTAACACGTTGAGTGCCGAGCCGATTGTAGCACACTATTCCACTGGTGCCAGGCATGTTTTTGAATTGCATTCCGCTGGTGCCAAAGCAATTGTACGCGTTGTAGACTGTTTATATAATCTTGGGATGTATTTATATGATGTACTAAGTAAATTTCATCTCACCATACCATGGTCATGCGTGACGCCATATGGTGTCACATCAATTTTTAGGAAAGATAAAATATAGCGTGACGCCATATGGTGTCACAGAATTTTTTGACATGGAATGTTCAATACGAGTTTCCAATACGGGATATTTATTTCCTAATTCAAATTAACGCAATATTTATGAAAACCTAGTAAAATGCAAAACAAGTACTTATATTGCATTACATATTGTTGTGAACAGTTTTCTGATAACTCTAAACAATGAAAATATGCGTCTCGGCATGCCCGAGTTCTTGTTACTCGTTGTAATTTTTCAAACCTTATTGGCATCGTTGTTCAAACATCGTCCTTTGTACACTTGTTTCATGTGCTGTATTCATATTTACGTTTTGCACATCTGATCGGGAAGTTAAGGGAAACGCGCTAACTGTACGCTACCTGGCTGCTGGCGCAGCTCGACGCAGCCCGGTTGGTTCACGTCCGATGTTTCGCTCCTCCCTACCTCTCCGCCACACCCCGATACTCCCGTGGTACTTCTAATTTTATGACTATTTATTTGCTCAATTTTGGCGTTTAAACTTGCGCTGGGTACATGCAGTTTTCACCTTGGCATTCTACTGCCTCCCACGAATATTCCTACCAAATTTCAACCGAATCCGAGTGTAACACATGTATGTGTTCCCTCGTAAGATTATTACCAATATCTTCAATTTTTTATATTTTTGCACAACTATATAAACTGGGTGATAATACGTACGTAAACGAGGAATAAACAAAGCCTGGCGCGCTTTCACCTGTGACAAAGACCACTGGCCAGTCAGTGGCTTCGGAAGAATACTGTGGCGCCACATGGTGGCATACAGTAAAAATACATAGCTGGAATAGACCCTGAAGTTCGCCCTTCACGTAGTACCAATTTTACGCGCATAGATGTCACAGCTGATTATCTACGGCGCATCGTCTGAAACTCAACTGTGCCGCCATATGGCGTCACGCCAACTCTGATTTCAAGAACGGTGTGCCGCCATATGGCGTCACGCCATCTCAAATTTGTAGACCACCGTGACGCCATATGGCGGCACGTGGCACCCAACGTGTTAAAAATGAGATTTTGTTTGTATGTTTGTTTGTTTGTTTTTTTTTGCTGGCCTTGAAATTGTATTTTCTATAAGGAATTTCATATTCATTTTCTTCGTAATTAACGGTTTTCGAAAAAAATTCCGATTTTTGTATACCGTAAATCCTTCTTAGATGTATATTTGATAATAATTAAGAAAGTTGAATACAATACTCCCATTCCCTAGTACCGGTTCGCGAGGAACTGCGGAGAAAGTAATAATTTATTGCAATCAAAATTATTTTGATACATGCATGATTTTGTACCCAATTAATGTACTCGTATCTATTACTACCATAATATTACAATTACCCTTACTCACGAGCCAACGGCCGTAGCCGTGGTGAAACACCGGATCCCGTGAGATCTCCGAAGTTAAGCAACATTGGGCGTGGTCAGGAGTTGGATGGGTTGCCACGCACTGTTGGTGGGGGATTGGGGGGGTGGTTAAGGGAATGGAGGAGCGGAAAGGAACTGGCCACCCGACCGCACATAAACTCCGGCTCAGGAACACCACTGCGGAGGTTCGGACCTGCCTTCGGGTAGAATAACCCTTACCTTACTCACTATTTACACCCGATCTCTAAATTGTATTTTCTAAGATATTTTATTTTTTTCCTAGACGTTAACATTGTTATATAGTCTAGGACAACATTTATCTTACCCCTATTCATTTGTGTTAGTGCAAGTATTTATTTGTGTCATGAGTCTGAACTGTATTATCTTGAGCTTAAAATTGACATTATGAATTCACTTAATGAATGAATGAATGAATGAATTAATTAATTAATTAATTAATTAATTAATTAATTGGCTGATTTGACTGGATTGTATTCATAAATGCATGAACGGATGAACACTCCTCTCTCCTAATCACGGATAGCCACCAACTGGGGAGATAGCATTCGTTAATGAATGAGTGATTGAATGAATTGAGTGCTCCCAGCCCACATCTACTGAAATCAATCAATCAATCAATCAATCAATCCTGATCTGCATTTGGCAGTCGCCCGGGTGGCAGATTCCCTATCTGTTGTTTTCCTAGCCTTTTCCTAAATGATTTCAAAGAAATTGGAAATTTATTGAACATCTCCTTTGGTAAGTTATTCCAATCCCTAACTCTCCTTCCTATAAATGAATATTTGTCCCGATTTGTCTTCTTGAATTTCAACTTTATCTTCATATTGTGATCTTTCCTACTTTTAAAGACGCCACTCAAACTTATTCGTCTACTAATGTCATTCCACGCCATCTCTCCGCTGACAGCTCGGAACATACCACTTAGTCGAGCAGCTCGTCTTCTTTCTCTCAGTTCTTCCCCGCCCAAACTTTGCAACATTTTTGTAACGCTACTCTTTTATCGGAAATCACCAAGAACAAATCGAGCTGCTTTTCTTTGGATTTTTTTCCAGTTCTTGAATCAAGTAATCCTGGTGAGGGTCCCATACACTGGAACCATACTCTAGTTGGGGGTTCTTATCAGATACTTATATGCCCTCTCCTTTACATCCTTATTAAACTCCTAAACACCCTCATAACCATGTGCAGAGATCTGTACCCTTTATTTACAATCCCATTTACGTGATTACCCCAATGAAGATCTTTCCTTATATTATCACCTAGATACTTACAATGATCCCCAAAAGGAACTTTCACCCCATCAACGCAGTAATTAAAACTGAGAGGACTTTTCCTATTTGTGAAACTCACAACCTGACTTTTAACTCCGTTTATCAACATTCCATTGCCTGCTGTCCATCCCACAACATTGCAGTTGCTCACAATCTTGTAACTTATTTATTACTCTATACAGAATAACATCATCCGCAAAAAGCCTTACCTCTGATTCCCACTTGTTTACTCATATCATTTGTGTAGGTGAGAACATTCTATGTGAATGAATGCAGGGCTGAATGAATGATTAATGAATGACTGAATGAATGAACTGAATTCATGTATGTATGAAGGAATAGGTCTCTCTCCCAGTCGCGGATAACCAGCAACTGGGGAGACAGCTAATTAACATAGTCGCTATATAGTATCCCCTACATATCATAGATTTTACGATACTTCTTCATGCATATCATCACTGTGTGCAACCCTTGTCCTGTTTTTTTAAATTTTTTATTTACAATCTGCTTTATGTCGCAACGACACAGATAGGTCTTATGGTGACGATGGGATAGGAAAAGGGCTAGGAGTGGGAAGGAAGCGACCGTGGCCTTAATTAAGATACAGCCCCAGCATTTGCCTGGTGTGAAAATGGAAAGCCACGGAAATTGCCATGATTGTTACATTTTTCGTGAATGTTCACATATCTCCAGAAATATATTCTCCCATCTAAAAACTGCACATAACAAATAGAAACTACAACTTCCGATCACATGTCTCACATATATTTTTACCGCACAGGCTATGACAACAGAATTCACTAATGTAGATTTTTAGTGTAAAGTCCCTTAGTGCCGAACATAGCTAACATTGGAATATTGTTCAATCGACATGATACGTAACGAATCAAATTTGCTGTGGCGGCTGTTTTGGGGGTAATTGTTTTTATGTAGTAAAGAAACCGCCTGTTCATACGTCCATTGATCAGATAAAATAATCAAAATAACCATCGAAAGGAATGTTACATTGTACAGAGTAACAAACAAGTTACAGGATAGTGAACAACTGCAAAAAGACGTCGACAAAGTTGTGACATGGACAGCAGACAGAGGTGAAAAGTCAGGTTGTAAGTTTCACCAAGAGGAAAAGTGCTCTGAGTTTTCATTACTGTGTTGACGGAGTGAATGCACCTCATAGGGACTGCTGTAAGTGCCTAGGTGTTAATATAAGGAAATATCTTCATTGGGGCAATCACATTAACGAGGTAATAAATAAGGGTTACAGATCTCGTCATAAGGATATGAGAGTATTTATAGGTTGTTGTAGGATGTAGAAAAGAGGGCGCGTAAGTCGCTGGTAAGCCCCGGTTAGACTATCGTTCCAGTGTATGAGACCTTCGCCGCGATTCTAGAACTGGAAGAGATTCAAAAGAAAACAGCACGATTTATTCCAAGTGATTCCCGAAAATATTACAGTCACCGAGCTGAGAAGACTTGGAAGTATTACTCGCGAAACTTTTAGTGATACCTGGACTCCCTAGTGCTGAATCGGTAGATCTCGGCAATCTTCGAGATTCGTATTGGCAACCTTTGACACACAAACTACTATGAATCGCCATGAGACATCTGGCGTACACTTTACGTACTAGTACTGTTGCTGTTTACACAGCAAAACCAAAATATAAAATTCACGCTAGGAACAAGGTTCGCACCGAGAAATGTTGTATAATGTTATATAATGTGTGTGTGACGGAGTTGTTGGCTTAAGATAATAAACGTTTAGAAAATTACTATCGATCGATCATACTATCGATTTAATTCCGATTGTATTTCCATTCAGTTGGCAGTATTACCGGAACCGGGCTAGCTCCCTCCTTGCTCCTCACCCCGTACAAAAAAGTATCACTAAAAGTTTTGCGAGTAATATGTTCCGAGCTGTCAGTACAGAGATGGCGAAGAATGACATTACTAGACGAATAAGCTTGGACTGAGTTTTTTAAAGCAAGAAAGATCACAATATGAAGATGAAATTTGTTTACAGGAAGAGGAATTTGGGATTGGAATAATTATTTTACCAAGGGGGATGTTCGATAAATGTCCACATTGTTTGAAATTATTTATGAAAAAACAGTTGCCACCTGGGCGACAGCCTTAAATGAAGATCAGTGATAAATGGAAAATAAAAAAGGAAAGGAAGAGGTGGAAATAAAAATCTCCCTTGACTTCCGATGTCCTAATATCGCCGAGCCGGAAGAAAACTAAATGCGGTAGCCTGCAACGTCCTAAGCCCGCCTGTTGTTAATTGAGATATGCTCTCTCTCTCTCTCTCTTTCTTTCTTTCTTTCTTTCTCTCTCTCTCTTTCTTCGGCTTCCATTCGTCTCCGCTACAATGCATTACCACTGCAACAATTCTTCACAAACTAAACCGTCAGCAACAGATTCAACAGCTGTTATTACATAGTTCTAGGTCTACTGTTTTCGCGGGTTTCTTCCACTCTCTCATTAATAAATAATTAGACATTCAAGTTCATTTCCAATTCAACATATTTTCTCTTACTTAGCTAATTACTTAGCGATCTATTAATGGGTGTACTACTTCCAAATCTTTATTACATAACATGCATTGATTTTTCTAATTTTCTTGTCTTATATACTTCCATTAGTCACCAAATTATCCCTCTAATTGCCCTTCTAGTAAACTTTTCGCCTCCTATAGCAATATTTGTACTTATTTTACAAACTTCTGCTATTGTTCTCAGGAAGGAAAAGTGCATTCGTATTTAAATAATAAACTTAATTAAATTCTCAAAGAAACACCCGGTACAATGGATCATGTCTATGGTTAGTAATAATAAAAATAATCATACTAAAATGCACTCAGCTATGGTTTTAAAGGAGCATCGGAGTGGCGGAATTTTTTCCTGTACAAGAATTCTTTAAGCAGTCTTTAATGCCACCGATCAAAACAAGGTACGATATCGCAACTTGTGCATAGGAGGTGAATTCCTCACTTAACTACACTACACAATAGATCAAAATGACATTACAGCGCCAATGAAAAAATAAAAATAGGAACGATTACAGGAGGAAAAGGGTTTTTCATTTTGATACTTTTCAAAGACATCAAGGGTATAATTTTGCAATTGAATATGGTGAAAATCACAACAGAAATGTAGGAAATAAGACTAGAAGCAACATTTCAATTAAGAAAGTAATATCGGGGGAGGGGAGTAAGAGACGTAAAAAGACTGAATACCAGAAGTGAAATGCCAATCAGCTATTCCAAGCGCTTCCATGGGAACACGGGTAACACCTAGGGAATAACTAGACTTGGGAAAGAGTAATAATAATAATAATAATAATAATAATAATAATAATAATAATAATAATAATAATAATAATAATAATAATAATAATAATGCCATCCAACAAACAAGCACCAAAATTCATGGAGACAAAATATGGAAAAATTAAACGAGTATCACAATTTAAGACTCTTGATGAAACAATTCATGAAAATGAAGATGCCAAAAGATGGAAATTGCATACCGACTAACCCAAAATATCTAAAACAAAAAAGTATCTCCAAGCACACAAAACTAAGACATTAGAATCCAGTAATTAAACCAGAATGTCTTTATGGGTCAGAAAGGCTAATTTTGAACAGTAAAGCAAACACTGAAAACAATGAGAAAAAGGAACGCAAAATCTTAAGAAAAATTCTAGGCCCTAAACTCGTCGACGGACAATATCGACTCAGAGGCAAACAAGAAATCAAACAATACACAACTATTCACAGAGACATTAGAAAACGCAGGTTAAGATCTATGGACATATTAAAAGAATGCATCCAGACAGAGCTACGAAACAAATAGTTGAATTCTACGAAGACAGGAGTAAAGTCAAGCAGACACAACGAAATGAACTGGCGAAATCAAAACAGATTTGAAACAGGCAGGAATTACACCAGCAAATGTTCAAAACAGGGTAATCTTCAGATCCAAAATTCACAAGTGGCAAGTTGACTAAGAGGAAAGGCCAAAGAAGACAGAAACAACTTGGTCTGAAGACAGAAAGTAAGCCCACAGCAAATAATGAAAGAAATACAGGCACAAAGGAAGGCAAATGTATGCTTCTAAGTACTTTGCGTAGTCCTAATGGGCTTATTCACATAAATAATAATAATAATAATAATAATAATAATAATAATAATAATAATAATAATAATAATAATAATAATAATAATAATAATAAATGTCAGCTACTTGGCATGTTTCAAGCCAAGTGTGGGATCTGCAGTAGGATCATGTCTCAATATCCAAAAATAAATTATTGTTTATATTGCTTTGAAAATCCACAGCCTGTTTCCAGTCATTCGACCGGGTCAGGAATTGAATGAATGAAGCCCCATCTAACGGCGAGGATACGAATTGCGCCGGCTACCGAAGCCTGTCGCACTCCTCTGGGGCAATGATTAATGAATGACAGGTGAAATGAAATGATACTGCAGAGTGTTGCTGAAATGAAAGATGACAGAGAAAACCGGAGTACTCGGAGAAAAACCTGTCCCGTCTCCTCTTTGTCCAGCACAAAACTCACATGGAGTGACCGGGATTTGAACCACGGAACCCAGCGGTGAGAGGCCGGCGCGCTGCCACCTGAGCCACGGAGGTACAATTATATTGTTATTATCATTTATAATTATTTATTTCGATTCGGCCAGCTATGGACGACATCTTTTGAACTATTTCCTTTCATGGTACTGTATTTAACCTTTGTCCAGGATTCCCGTATTCGTCTTCGGTGACCTTCCGTTTCTCTTCAGTACACTTCTTGCCCGTTTTCAGTTTGGGATTTTTCTAACAATCACGATATTCGAAGTTCCTTTCGAAAAAGAACACGTTTAATCCCTACCTTTTCTAAACACTTTTCCACCACTTTGAACCAGACCTCCCTTTTTTTTTTTTTTTTTTTTGCGTCGCATCGACACAGATACGTCTTATGGCGACGATCGGACAGGAAAGGCCTAGGAATTGGAAGGAAGCGGCCGTGGCCTTAATTAAGGTACAGCCCCGGTATTTGCCTGGTGTGAAAATGGGAAACCACGGAAAACCATCTTCAGGGCTGCCGACAGTGGGGCTCGAACCCACTATCTCCCGATTACTGGATACTGGCCGCACTTAAGCGACTGCAGCTATCGAGCTCGGTAGACCTCCTTTCGTCTTCGTATCTATAAAAGTACGCAATAATCCAACTGGGCAATCTGTCTGTCTAAACCCACTTGTATCAAGTGACAGTTGAAAGCAAACCTCCTTTTCGAAATGTGTCCGTTATTTTATTATTATTATTATTATTATTATTATTCATTTAAAAGGAAATATTTAAATTTTTAGAGCAAACTTTTTTAGAATTTTTTATCTTTTTACTGATATTTTTCTATTTTTTTTCCTTCCGTTCGTTTCATTTTCTGCTTAAGGATGACACGCACACCCAGTCCCCGGGCCAGCTGAAATAACCAATTAAGGTTAAAATCCCCGACCCCGCCGGGAATCGAACCCGGGTCTCCTTGAACCACAGGCCAGCACGCTAACCATTCAACCATGGAGCCGGACAACTCGACTGAAGATCTACAACAAATTCGGCAGCTGTTTACATCTTTAATATTATGCAGGTCGACGAGGACAGACCAACTTAGTCCGCTGTACGCATTAAATACGAGTAAATAAATAAATAAATAAATAAATAAATAAATAAATAAATAAATAATGTTACAAATCTACCATTCATTAAATGACTGTACTATCAACATTAATAGATGGCGGAGTGTCGAAATTTTGCCTTGAAAAGCGTTTCCTTAACGTACCTGGAATTTTACTAAGGCATTTAAATCCTACTGTAATCAACTGTACTAGGATTCGATTTCGCAGCCTTCAAAAGGTGAGCGTCCCAACTCACCACTCCACGAAGCCAGCCTAGCGCGATAATAGGTGCGTTGTCGGATATGTTTAACTAGGATTTAGAAGAGTAAATCGAGACGGAACAGGGTGCTATCTCGCTAAGACGGTAGCGAGGAAAACAAAACTTGGCTCAAGATGGCAACTACAATACATCAAACTAGTGCGAATTGAATCGTACCTCACCCAGTCTGTTAAGGTCTGTGCTTATTCGGGGATTTAAATTAAATTAGTCTGTTGTTCATTATTTAATTAAAAGAAATAAAGAAAAAAAGAATTCAGGTGTGTTAGAAAATAACATTTATTAGAGAAAAGAGTATTTAGAGTTTGAATTTGTTTCTGGAGTTTAATAGTACGTCTATTGATAGTTATTTAAGAGTATGTTATGAATCAAGTCGATTGTTTCATATTTTCGAACACCATGACTGACATTATTAGTATTTTTGGATGGTGGTATGTGATAAACCTGAATGGTCACCCATCCAAAAACTGACGACGCCCAATGTTGCTGTGAAATACGCAACGGGACTGTACCGCCGATTTTTCGCAACTTCTTTGTCGTAATAAGTTTATGCGGGTGTTGAGTTGGTATAGCAGCTTAAAGTAGTTCGGCATTTTTGCGTAGCACCGCATCAGTTACTAGGTTCCAGTGCTAGGTGGTTTAGCGCAGGGTTTGAAGAAGTGAGAATTTGTGGATTTGGGAAAGGAGATCTTGGTGGGGATTATAATCTTGGTGTGGGGGTGGGAATTTCACTTCAGGGGTCTCACAAAACTGCGTGAACTAGCCAGTCGAACACGCGTTCTCTGAACTGAGCCTCACTGTTAAGTTGGGGCAACTCAGAACACACCCTTCCGTTGGCATCAGAAATGTGTGCGGCGGAAGGGGGATACTGTAGGAAGTGCAGTAAGGAGGGAGGGAGAGAGAGAGAGAGAAACTACTGGAACTGATGAATGGGGCAGAACAGGCACACATCTGCGGCGATCGAGGTCTACGCAAGCCTGCTCCCCCACCTCTTATTGCAAGATCGCGCCAGGCAGTACAGTAGTTTTCATAAATACACTACTTTAAATGCATTAGGATTCCTTTACTGTAGAAAAAATACCTTGGTGAAATGGAGCAAAGCTGGTACGAGATTATTTAAGAACCTTTTAAACGTACAGAGCATTTCAGTGAACCCATAAATCATTTATACAAATCTAACAGATTTTATATAAAAATTAAAACGAGTGACTCACTGAGAAAACCAGACGTATTTTCAGGCAGAGTTATACAATTTCATTTGAACTATATCATCCATCACACGATAGTTCAACCTTCCTTATCATGAATATCCTTAAAAGCTCCTATTGTAGAAAGCATATTAAGTTAAATGGATATCAATGGTTGCGAACAAGCAAGCATATTAATCAAGTTTCCCTCAGGTTTCTTCGAAATGGATTTAAATGTGTCTACTATGTCTATATTTTAATATTAATAAGTAATTCGGGTATTTCGAAACAGTTCATCACTATTGAACATCCTTGCCAAGTATCGTATAATATGCTTTCAGCACTGCTTGCACTTACTTCCCAATTCCCAAAATTCGAGTACGCTTATTTCTTCCATTCTCCGTCCCCAAAATATCTAACAAGCTAGGATTTTCTTTTCATATTCTGTCATTAAATATGTCCAAAAAATGAATCTAAAATAAATCTGTAATAGTAACAGTTGTTCTTCCATTAACTCAATCAATTCACGATAAGCAATAGATTCTGTAGGTTTTTAAATGAGCGAGGGCATTCTTAGCACAATATATTTTAGTTAAGATACCAAACAGTACTATTTCATTATTATGAAAGATACGGCAAAACACATTTCACCGGGCGAGTTGGCCGTGCGCGTAGAGGCGCGCGGCTGTGAGCTTGCATCCGGGAGATAGTAGGTTCGAATCCCACTATCGGCAGCCCTGAAGATGGTTTTCCGTGGTTTCCCATTTTCACACCAGACAAATGCTGGGGCTGTACCTTAATTAAGGCCACGGCTGCTTCCTTCCAACTCCTAGGCCTTTCCTATCCCATCGTCGCCATAAAACCTATCTGTGTCGGTGCGACGTAAAGCCCCTAGCAAAAAAAAAAAAAAAAAAAAAAAACATTTCTCCGACCTCTAAAAACTCACTGAGCTGACGAGACATAGTATATTCATGAAACGTGGAAGGGTTATAGCTTACGCATTGGGTATAAACGAGATCATTTGTGCAGTAGAGATCAAGTGCATTTTCCCCAGACCTTTGGCCGTAAGCATCTATGGTCTTTGAAACAATGAAGAAGGATTATGAATCTATGACTAACATTCAAGAGGTATATAATAAACTATGGAATAATAACTAGTCTATATTGTATCTCAATTATAATAAATATTCCGTATTTAATATGAAATATGTTTGGGAAGTTTCTGTAGCAAAATATTTTTATAAATAAGGGACTAATATTAAAGCCCATGTGTCTTATCAATTGAATGACCTAGTGGTAATTACAATTTAAATATAACAGCGAAGGAAAAACATGTAAAATAAGCTGTTGTTAAGCCAATGGTTATTTATAACTCCGTCATAAAACTTCGTAATTATGTGCGGTAATTTTTAGGCCTCAAAAGCCTAACTTTTGCAGTACATAGGGCAGTCCCATAATTAGCCTATCCTGCACTACTGTACTTATAATTTTAGCTACCCACAAAATAATATAAAACAGGTACATATCCCGCTACCTTTATGCAGTACACAGACAGAAATACCGGTATCAACAATGTCTATGACGGGAAAAGACGTATTTTTTTACGCCACTCTGACACAGATAGGTCTTATGGCGACAATGGGAGAGGGAAGACGTAGGTGTTGGAAGGAAGCGGCCGTGGTCTTAATTACCTAACGTACAGCTCCAGCATTTGCCTGGTGTGAAAATGGGAAAGCACGGAAAACCATTTTCAGGGCTGCCGACAGTGGGGTTCGAACCCACTATCTCCCGGATGCAAGCTCACAGCTGCGCGCCCCTGAACGCACGGCCAACTCGCCCGGTAGAGATGTAATTAATCGGCCAATTAATCACATATTTGCAGCAAATAAACTGCGTACACAAATATCAATTAAGTAATGCTATTTTCGAACGTTGTAGGTACATTATAACTTCTGATACCCATTTATTTTATCCACTTCAAATTTACGGGGAGAATTAATTTCCAAATTATGGATTAATACGCAAAGAATGAACTGAATTTGTCAAGTAAGAAATAACATAACGGTATCTAATCTGAAAAAACCTCAATGAAATACTTGATTTAAAAAATAATAAACAAACAAGTAAACAAATACTGAAATTATGATGTGCAGCCTTCAGTCATTTAAAAGTCCCACAGTCACACAAAAATTATAGGAGAGTGAGGTTCATTTATTAAATCGAATTACATTTTTAAATTTCAAAACATGCAGGTACTTACATTCGTCTGTCAAGTTTTTGTATCCAATAGCACAGGCACTGGGAATGGCCCAACCTCTTTATATTATCATGACAGCATGGAGAGCAGAGGCTGAACTGTCACTTACTTTAAACACGTTAGCAGAATTTTAAATGAATATCATACATTCTGTGAGACGACACAACAATATGGAGCATGCCCGAGCGATAAAAGTGTTTAAAACCGCGAGATAACACGGGAAATTACGTGTAATACCGAAAAATCCTGTCCGGCTCCTCACAGTTTTAAGAGTAATCGATGCCAGAATACAGAAGCGGAAGTGACGTCTTCTGTTGTGTTTAGCGTGCTGCTATCTATTGGCTGCAATGGAAAGCAAGTGATGGACGAGGCTTGCTGCCTTACTAGCAAAGCTTGAACGTAGTTCACAGCTTTGCCACAACCCCGGCATATTCAAATAATAGCTCTCCCTAGTACCACAGTCTAATGTATACTGTATGTGTATTAGACTGTGCTATTACTACAGCCACTACTTAAGAATATTAGCATTAATTAACAGCTTACTCATTTAAAATAACGCAGCAGTTCTTTGTCGTAATATCAGTACTAAGAGCTCGGTGTGGATAATACTGAGGGAATACCAGAATACATCTTAAGCGAAATGAATTAATTGCAATGATGGTGGTGATTATTGTTTTAATGGACATAAACTAGATCATCAGGCAAGTGATGAGAACTAATTTCGTACTGCACCCATTTCGCTCTGTAACCTTCTCTATTACTTGGCATTTATTTAAACTCTGTTTTCGGGCTCCTGTGCCATTCCTTAATCTTCTTCTGAAATTTAATGTCGGAAAGGATTTTGAGTACTCTAACAGCGTTATCCTGTTGCTTTATGGTCAATAAAATGGAAAAAAGCTATAAAAAAGTAAACAATGACTTTAAAATATATGACCAAACTGAATTCTTGTGACTGCGTAGCAATTGTTATACGAGAAATATATCCATGCTCTATATAATGTACAGCTCTTGATTTTCTGTTGTTTTTTTACAATAGTTCACTGCACAATTCACAAAATAAAACACGCCTGTTTGTACGGACGGGTGGGAAGGCTAGTTCAATGCTCATGCTTGAGACACGTTGTGTTGTTCTTAGGGTCATCAGTCCATAGACTGGTTTGATGCAGATATCCATGCCACCCTATGCTGTGCTAACATTTTCGTTTCTACATAACAACTACATCCCACATCTATTCTAATTTGTTTGTCATATTCATACCTTGGTCTACCTCTGCCACGTTTACCTCCTACAATTCTCTCAAAAAACAACTAAACAAGTTCTGGGTGTCTTAAAATGTGTCCTATCATTCTACCCCATCTTCTGGTCAAATTTCACCAAATTGTTCTTTTCTCACTAATTCGGTTCAGTATCTCTTCATTCATGATTCAATCTACCCATCTCACATACAACATTCTTCTGTAACACCACATTTCAAAAGCTTCTATTATCTTTCATTCTGAGATAGTTATCGTCCATGTTTCACTTCCATGCAATGCAACGCTTTAGACGAAAATCTTCAAAATCGTCTTTCTAATTCCTACAGCAATGCTCGAAGTGAACAATTTATTTTCTTAAGGAAACCATTCATTCTAGTCTGCATGTTATGTCCTCTTTACTTCTGCCATAATTAGTTATTCTACCATCCAAGTAACAATATACATCTACTTCCTTTAGGACTTCATTTCCTAATTCAACATTTCCTGCAATACCTGACTTCGTTCGACTGCACTGCAATTTTGTTCTGGATTTATTTATTTTCGTCATGTACTTCTCCAATAATGTGTCCATACCATTCAGCGATTTCTCCACATCTTCTTCAGACTCAGATAAAATAAAAATATAATCGGCAATTCTCACAGTTTTCATTTCCTCTCCTTGAATTGTGATTCATTTCCCAAATTCCTCTTTGATTTCCTTCACCGCTGTTCTCTATAAACATTGGAAAGGAGAGGGGACAAACTGCAGCCTTTTCTCACACCTTTCTGGATTGCTGGGGTTGCTTTTTTCTTAGCCTTCCATTCTTATCACTCCAGACTGATTTTTGTACAGATAGTAATAATTCTACTTTCTCTCCGACTCACTGGCTGCATGGTCAGCATTGAGGCCCTCGGTTCAGAGGGTCCCGGGTTCGACTCCAGGCCGTGTCGGGAATTTTAATTGCGTGTGATTAATTCTTCTGATTCTGGGACTGGGTGTTTCTGTTTGTCCCAACACATTCCTCGTCATAATCAGATAACGCACTACACTACCAACCACCACAGAAACACGCAATAGTGATTACCTGCTATTATTATTATTATTATTATTATTATTATTATTATTATTATTATTATTATTATTTCTCGGTATCTGATCCCGACCACCTTCAGATCCTCATTCATCATTATCGAATGCCTTTTTCTAGATCTACGAATGCCATGTACGTGGGCTTGTCTTTCTTAATTCGATCACGAAATACTTTATCCTGCATTGTGTTCCAGCACGTATGTCGGAAACACAAGACTCACTTCCTTACCCGTACTTACTCACCAACAACTGTTAACAGCGGACTTTAAACGCTTTCTCAGAAAATAAACGTAACATTTCAAAGATATTTCGAGTTTTTTGACCAAATCTCTATTTATATTAGAAGTATTTTGTGTCCGCTTCTGTGGTGTCGTGGTTAGTGTGATTAGCTGCCACCCCCGGAGGCCCGGGTTCGATTCCCGGCTCTGCCACGAAATTTGAAAAGTGGTACGAGGGCTGGAACGGGGTCTACTCAGTCTCAGGAGGTCAACTGAGTAGAGGTGGGTTCGATTCACACCTCAGCCATCCTGGAACTGGTTTCCCACTTCTCCAGACAAATGCCGGGATGGTACCTAACTTAAGGCTGCGGGCGCTTCCTTCCCTCTTCCTTGTCTATCCCTTCCAATCTTCCCAACCCCCCCCCCAAAGGCCCCTATTCAGCATAGCAGGTGAGGCCGCCTGGGCGAGGTACTGGTCGTCCTCCCCAGTTGTATCCCCAGACCCAATATCTCACGCTCCAGGAAACTGCCCTTGAGGCGGTAGAGGTGGGATCCTTCGCTGAGTCCGAGGGAAAAACCAACCCTGGAGGGTAAGCAGATTAAGAAGAAGAAGAAGAAGAAGAAGAAGAAGAAGAAGAAGAAGAAGAATTATGTACTAGATAGAAAACTAAACAATTGAGCGATAAATGACGTCCAACGCGGGACATTTACAAAATACCTTGAAATGTGGGACGGTTGGTCACCCAAATTCCACCTGGTGTGACTTCTCTTGCTCAACCTTTGGATGTCTATACTTTTCTCGTCAATGGAAGAAGTTCGCCAAAAGTTTTTGAGAGAATTTTATCGACAACATTGATATTGACCTCCAGAGCCGTAACGCTACCATTAACCTTCATGGGATTATCCATAGCCAGATCAGTGACCCCATGTTCAATAACATGATTAAGCATGCCTGCAAGAAAGCTACGTTCCCAGTTGAATATGATGCCAATCATGTTCCTGACGGTGTTACCTGGAGATTTGAGTTGCTGAGAACACGATTTCACAGTACGCGAGGAGGTTTCTGGCCTGACTACCCATGGGAGTAACAGGCGTATTGACATGATAGCTAGAACTCTGCATGGATGCGGATATCCGCGAAGTTATTGTCTTGGCGGATGTAATAGATGATGCTTGTTGTTTTAAGGGGCCTAACATCGAAGGTCATCGGCCCGCGGATGTAATAAACTCCATTGATCTTCACTCAGGTATACTCTTATTTTAGCTTGTGGTTAGGTGACCCTTGTCATTGGTATGGGCGAATGAGCCTTGAGACCATGAAGCTATAAATCTGACCTAAGTCTATCTGGCGCACCTGTCCGCAATTAGTGAAAGGGTGGAACAAAGATTCCGAAAATGAACCGCTCAGTACGTTGGTAGTTGTCAGAAGAGGAAACCCTCAAAAACCTGTGACTGTAGGGGGTGTGGTGCAGGTATCAGATCTATTGTATTATGTTAACAGATCTATCCTTTTCAAAACCTTGAGTGCAATATAGTTAAATATTTATAATATCCGCGGATAACCATTCTCGGATCCGGATGAAGGAAGTGCGAATGCGAATGCGAATGCGGAGCGGATGTGGATAATATTTTGTATATCCGCGCTGGGCCCTATTGATAGCCTTTCAACCAGCTAGCAAGCAAGGACTGATCTTAGATCCCACAGTGCGTTTCGAGTCGCACGTTGGCCAGTCTGAAGAGGTGGACGCCGAAAATAAGTCGATTTAATGGCCAACCGTAAAGTATTATAAAAGCAAATATCACCTAGACAGTATCTCCGTCCATGGACTCATGATCGGTGCTCGAGGCACAATCCTTAAATTTCTTGCACATCTCTTGGTCTCAACCGGGCACGACTGCACGACATTGCTATCGCCGCAATACGAGGTTCAATAACCATTCTCCGCAATCTATATATATATAAATTAACTTGTCCTGACTGACTGACTGACTGACTGACTGACTGACTGACTGACTGACTGACTGACTGACTGACTGACTGACTGACAGATTCATCATCGCCGAGCTAAAACTACTGGACATAAAGAAATGAAATTTTGGGGATACAATCATATTAACATGTAGGTGCTTGCTAAGAGAGGATTTTTGGATATTTCGTCGCTAAGGGGATGAATAGGGGGTTAATTTTTAAAATGAGGATATCTATATCTCAAAAACCTAGAAGTTTACAGACGTAAAGAAAGGTATTTGGAATCTTCTTCAAAAATAAAGAAACACGTACCGGTATTTCTTTATTTTCGGAAAATCCCATTAAGGGTGGGTGATAAAAGAGGGAAAACTGGTTGAACACCTTTTATGAGGAGACATATCTCAAAAACTGAAGATGTTACAGCCATGAAAATTGAAATTTGGAATCTCCTTTGAAAATAAAGAAACACGTATTTTTGCGTTTCTGGATTATCCGCTGAATAAAGGGTGAATAGGAGTGACGAACGGGGTGAATTAAAAAAGTTTATATCTGCAAATTATCTCAGACACGTAACATATTACGGATTTGAAAACTGGTATTTGGAATTTCCTGTAAAAATATAGAAACAACTATTTCTTCGGAAAATCCAGTTAAAGGGAACTGAATTAAAAAAATTAGCGTATCTACAGAATATCTCAGAAACTTAATATGTTGCAGGCCTGAACATTGGTATTTGGAATCTCCTTTAAAAATAAGGAAACACGTATTCTTTGGTTTTCGGGAAATACTCTTAACGGGGTGGGGGGAGGGGGGAGAATTGAAAAATTAGTTGAATTATTTGTATGAGAATGTATATACAGGCCTACACCAAAAATCTAAAGGTGTTACAAACGTGAAAACTGGTATTTGGAATCTCCTTTAAAAAATAAAAATAAACCACGCATTTCGTTCGGGAATCAACTTGGTATGGGGGGGGGGGATGAAAACGGAGATGAATTCCTTTTACGAGGATACACATATCTCAAAAACAGAAGATGTTACAGCCGTGATAATTGGTATGTGGAAGCTCCTTTAAAGAAACGGTTACTGTTTGTTTCTGGAAAATTCACTTGAGTGGGGAGTGTGAAAGGAAGTAAAAAATTTGAATTCTTTTTCTGGAGAAACTTATATCTCAAAAATGAAGGTTAATGGCACGGAAATTTGTATTTCGAATCTACTTTATAAATAAAGGAACACGCATATTTTGGTTGGGGCGAAACCAACTTAACGGGCGGGGGTGGGGTGAAAAAGGAGTTGAATTCTATTCATGAGGATACTCTATCTCAAAAACTGAAGATGTTCCAGACATGAAAATTTGTATTTGGACTTCCCTTTCAAAGTAAAGAAACACGTAGTCTTTTGTCTTTGAAAAATCCACTTAAGGGGGGGGGTGAATTAATTGAAAAATAAATTGAATTCTTTGTATGAAGGTACTTATATCTCGAAAACTAAAGATGTTACCGACGTGAAAATTAGTATTAGGTATCTCCTTTAAAAATAAAGAAACACGCATTTTGAGAGGGTGGGAAATCAACATGAGGGAGTGGGTGGTGAAAAAGGAGTTTAATTCCTTTTTATGAGGATACATATATCTCAAAACTGAAGATGTTACGTTCATGATAATTGGCATTTGGAAAATCCTTTATAAATAAAGAAACACATTTTTTGGTTTTCGGAAAATTCACTTAAGGGGGAGGGTGAAAGGATGTGAAGAATTTAATTATTTTTATGAAGAAACTTATATCTCAAAAACTTAAGGTTACACACGGGAAAAATTTGTATTTGGAATCACCTTAAATAAATAGAGAAACACGCATTTTTGGAGGAGGTGGGGGGAATCAACTTAACGGGCTTGGGTGAAAAAAGAGTTAGTCTTTTTATGAGGATACTTATATCTCAAAAAATGAACATGTTAGAGGCTTGAACATGTGTATTTGGAATCTTGTTTCAAAGTAAAGAAACACGTGTTTCATTGTCTTCCGAAAATCCACTTTTTGGGGGGGGGGGAATGAATTGAAAAGTTAGTTGAATTATTTGTGTGAGGATACTTATATCTCAAAAACTAAAAATGTTAAAGACGTGAACATTGGTATTTGGAATCTCTTTTAAAAATGAACTCGTACTTTTGGGGAGGGGGGGAATCAACTTAACGGGTAGGAAAGGGGGTGAAAGTGGAGTTGAATTACTTTTATGAGTATACTTATATATCAAAAACTGAAGATGTTACGGACGTGGAAATTAGTATTTGGAATCTCCTTTAAAAATGCAGAAACACGCATTTGTTTTTTCGGAAAATCGACGTAAAGTGTGTGGGGATGAAAATAAGTATATAAGTAAGGAGTTAATGTTTATGAGGATACTTTATCTTAAAAACTGAAGCTGTTACAGACTTGAAAGTTGGTATTTTGAATTTCCTTTCAAAATAAAGAAACACGTATTTTTTTGTTTTCTAAAAGTCCACTTAAGGCGGGAGAGGGGTGGAAAGAAGTGAAGAAGAAGAAGAAGTTGAATTATTCTTATGAATATACATTTATCTCAAAAACTGAAGGTGTTACAGACGTATAGACACGAAAACTGGTATTTTGAATCTCCTTTAAAAATAATGAAACACGTATTTTTTTTGGTTTTCAGAAAATCCAATTCCGGGGATGAAAAGAATGGGAAAAGCGGGTGAATTTTTAAAATGAGTACCGGTATATCTGCATTTTGTGTCAAAAACTTCACATGATAGAGACAAGAAACTTGGTATTTGGAAAGTCCTTAAAAAATACAGGACCAGGCGAGTTGGCCGTGTGGTTAGGAGCGCGCAGCTGTGAGTTTGCATCCGGGACATAGTGGGTTCGAACCCCACTGTCGGTAGACCTGGGGATGGTTTTCCGTGGTTTCCCATTTTCACACCTTAATTAAGGCCACGACCGCTTCCTTGCCATACCTAGGCCTTTCCTGTCCCATAAGGCATGTCGCCATAAGGCCTATCTGTGTCGGTGTGACGTAAAGCAAATAGCAATAAAATAATACAGGAGCCTGTACGTTTTTGTTTTCAGAGAAGGCACTTAACGGGGGGTGAAAGGAAGTGAAAAATATTAGAATTGCTTTTTATGTGGATACTAATATCTCAAAAACTGAAGATGTTACAGACGAGAAAATTGGTATTTGGAATCTGCCTTAAAAATAAAGAAACATGCATTTTTGTTTTCGGAAAATACACTTTACGTATAATCAGGTGGGGGAATCACTGATCAAGGGGTTGAATTCCTTTCATGGGGATACTTATGCATATCTCTAAAATTGAAGGTGTTACAGATGTGGGAATGGGAATTTGGAAACTCCCATAAAAATAAAGAAACATGTATTTATTTTTTCGACTTGAGAGAAGACTGTTTCTCACATGTACAGTTCTATGTCGCATGGTCGTCTTAGCCTCAAAAGGTAATACCACAAACATGGTTTAAAGAGAATTTCTGGAGTAAATGTAACTCAATTTTTGGGTGAGTTTTTATACTTTAGGAATTTTCAGATAATGTCTTAGTACAATGCCGAGGAACGATTACTTTGATCAAATTACGAAATCCACGCGAGCGAAGCCGCGGGTAATTGCTAGTCATCTATATAGCATTTGACGAGATGTACATCATGCTATATTTTCAAATTAATTTCTGAGCCTTGTGTACTTTGCTATCTTTTCTACCTGGCACAGTCTAGCAAATTCACCAATGACTTGGAAGACATAATACTGTGTAGTCGATATACGTTGTCCTTGTGGCAGGGGAAGTTGTATTAACAAACAAGCGAACACGTTGATCACAAAATTGAAAGACCTAGCTGATGGACGAACGTTTGATGTTTATGAACTGCCGACTTTATGTAATCTTGATATAATCTGTGAAAGTAGCCTGGGCATTAATATGAACATTCAACAGGAGGACAGCACAAATTTAGGTAGAATTATAAACAAGTTGATTCGCTTAACTGCCGAACGTACCATGAGACCGTGGCTACTTCTGGACAAGCCGGGCTGAGTGGTTCAGACGGTTGAGGCGCTGGCCTTCTGACCCCAACTTGGCAGGTTCGATCCTGGTCAGTCCGGTTGTATTTGAACATGCTCAAATACGTCAGCCCCGTGTCGGTAGATTCACTGGCACGTAAAAGAACTTCTGCGAGACAAAATTCCGGCACCTCGGTGTCCCCGGAAACCGTCAGAAGTAGTTAATGCGACATGAAAACAACAATTATTACTTCTGGACAATATCTACTATCGGACAGGAATGGGCAAGGATCAAACTAAGAGATTTAAAATTACATTAGTAAAAGAATGATATAAAATGAAATGAAGGAATGCGCTCAGCGTAAGTCAAGTTCTGGGTCCGAAAAGGGGAGGAAAAATCATTTCTGGATCATTATATCAGTTCAAACAAGGAAGAAGGATTTTTCTTTTCCGAGAATGAATTACGTGATTCTGTGAACAATAGCATGCTCGGATGTCAAGAGACTACATCAAGAATCAACAGCTTCTCGCTGATGTTCTTAGCCCTCCACACACAGATCCGAGCAGAGGTCTATTGGGAGCTGAGTGATGTGTTCGCTGACGACTGGAAGCGGCCGGTGGAGGCAGAGGACGTGAAACGAATGGAATATTTGGACAGACTTATTAAGGTAAGTCCAAGAAGTAAATGCCAGTGAGAGCCTATTGTGACCACAAATATATGGTAAATTGCTGCATTCCGAGGATTACCTTCTGTTTCCTAATTTTACTTTGTTACTTTCAATTAATTAACTAATTAGACTTGTTAGTAGAAAGTAGATATAGGTCTGATTGTGCCAGTTATAAGACGCATGGTATGGCTGAGCTATGTCTTGTGTGAGTACTATTCATCCGAGCTGGAGAGCAATATTTCGCAACAGCGTAAACCAACACCAAAGCTGAAGTACGGAATGTCGATGCTAAGGATCCCATTGATGTGCCAGCGAATGTCTGGAGTGTTATTTAGAATTTTGATTTTGGCAGCTGTTCTTAATAGGTGTTGTTTGTAACTGAGCGTTCTATCAAGCCTGACCCCTAGATATTTCGGGTTCCTGTTATGTCTGGGTAGCCTTCCTCCAAAGTAGACCGTGAGTTCTTTGTTGCCAACTTGTTGTTTTGGTGAAACGTTGAGAATTCTGTCTTAGCGACACCTCCATTTGCGGAAATATTCACCATTTTTTAAAATCATTGGTCAATACGGACTCGGTAACTTCAAGATCTCTATGCCCCATTGCAAGTGCCCAGTCGTCAGCACACCCAAACATTCTTGTTGTGGTTTTAGGCATATCTGGTATGTACAAAGTGAACAGGAAAGGGGCCAGGACAGATCCTTGTGGCAGACCATTGTTTAGCTTCAACTGTGAACTAATCTTGTTGCTCATTCGTACTTGGAAACCGCGGTTACTGAACATTTCATTTATGAGACTGAAAATGAAACTGATGATAAAGAAGGCGTGAGTAAAGCAACGGAAAATATACTGACCTGCGGAAAACCATTTTAACAGTCATGAATCACTTTAATAAGGTAGGCTACAGTTCCACGTAAATGATTGCATTTGACTGTCCTATTCATTGACTGATGTTAGTGTTTCATTGTAAACTATGTTTTTGTTTTTGTTTGTGAAATACCTTCAATTTCGGGGAACTGACCCTGATATGTTGTAATTATATATTGTACCCTTGGAAACGTAAGGCAATTTTGGTGCATTATATACAGAGTGTATCAGAACTATACCGATAACCAAAATCAGGAATGCTCTTCATGTTATGTTAAAAACGATGGTACAATCGGATTGGCGGAGAAAATTTTTCTTTTGGAGAAAATGAAGTTATTTTGTTACTTCCAAGCGCCCGATTCAAATTGACGAACTCACCGCATTTGCTATGCCACAGCGCAAGTCACTGCCGTGCTTCAGGACAGAGAATGGGAGGGAGGGGAAGTGGGGTGTGTGATGGAGACAGAGATAATGCTCCGCGCGTATGCACAAGTTTCCTCTTTCGATTCATACAGGATTGTCCTAGTGTCTTACAGGCATTTTACAAGCAATATCCACAGTTCGTTTATTAAGCCGTAACTGCATACAAGAACACCCTGTAATTAAGGCACACTTGTCAGTCAAGCAATGCACCAGAGGATACTCTATCTCAAAAACTGAAGATGTTCCAGACATGAAAATTTGTATTTGGACTTCCCTTTCAAAGTAAAGAAACACGTAGTCTTTTGTCTTTGAAAAATCCACTAAGGGGGGGGGGTGAATTAATTGAAAAATAAATTGAATTCTTTGTATGAAGGTACTTATATCTCGAAAACTAAAGATGTTACCGACGTGAAAATTAGTATTAGGTATCTCCTTTAAAAATAAAGAAACACGCATTTTGAGAGGGTGGGAAATCAACATGAGGGAGTGGGTGGTGAAAAAGGAGTTTAATTCCTTTTTATGAGGATACATATATCTCAAAACTGAAGATGTTACGTTCATGATAATTGGCATTTGGAAAATCCTTTATAAATAAAGAAACACATTTTTTGGTTTTCGGAAAATTCACTTAAGGGGGAGGGTGAAAGGATGTGAAGAATTTAATTATTTTTATGAAGAAACTTATATCTCAAAAACTTAAGGTTACACACGGGAAAAATTTGTATTTGGAATCACCTTAAATAAATAGAGAAACACGCATTTTTGGAGGAGGTGGGGGGAATCAACTTAACGGGCTTGGGTGAAAAAAGAGTTAGTCTTTTTATGAGGATACTTATATCTCAAAAAATGAACATGTTAGAGGCTTGAACATTTGTATTTGGAATCTTGTTTCAAAGTAAAGAAACACGTGTTTCATTGTCTTCCGAAAATCCACTTTTGGGGGGGGGGGGGAATGAATTGAAAAGTTAGTTGAATTATTTGTGTGAGGATACTTATATCTCAAAAACTAAAAATGTTAAAGACGTGAACATTGGTATTTGGAATCTCTTTTAAAAATGAACTCGTACTTTTGGGGAGGGGGGGGAATCAACTTAACGGGTAGGAAAGGGGGTGAAAGTGGAGTTGAATTACTTTTATGAGTATACTTATATATCAAAAACTGAAGATGTTACGGACGTGGAAATTAGTATTTGGAATCTCCTTTAAAAATGCAGAAACACGCATTTGTTTTTTCGGAAAATCGACGTAAAGTGTGTGGGGATGAAAATAAGTATATAAGTAAGGAGTTAATGTTTATGAGGATACTTTATCTTAAAAACTGAAGCTGTTACAGACTTGAAAGTTGGTATTTTGAATTTCCTTTCAAAATAAAGAAACACGTATTTTTTTGTTTTCTAAAAGTCCACTTAAGGCGGGAGAGGGGTGGAAAGAAGTGAAGAAGAAGAAGAAGTTGAATTATTCTTATGAATATACATTTATCTCAAAAACTGAAGGTGTTACAGACGTATAGACACGAAAACTGGTATTTTGAATCTCCTTTAAAAATAATGAAACACGTATTTTTTTTGGTTTTCAGAAAATCCAATTCCGGGGATGAAAAGAATGGGAAAAGCGGGTGAATTTTTAAAATGAGTACCGGTATATCTACATTTTGTGTCAAAAACTTCACATGATAGAGACAAGAAACTTGGTATTTGGAAAGTCCTTAAAAAATACAGGACCAGGCGAGTTGGCCGTGTGGTTAGGAGCGCGCAGCTGTGAGTTTGCATCCGGGACATAGTGGGTTCGAACCCCACTGTCGGTAGACCTGGGGATGGTTTTCCGTGGTTTCCCATTTTCACACCTTAATTAAGGCCACGACCGCTTCCTTGCCATACCTAGGCCTTTCCTGTCCCATAAGGCATGTCGCCATAAGGCCTATCTCTGTCGGTGTGACGTAAAGCAAATAGCAATAAAATAATACAGGAGCCTGTACGTTTTTGTTTTCAGAGAAGGCACTTAACGGGGGGTGAAAGGAAGTGAAAAATATTAGAATTGCTTTTTATGTGGATACTAATATCTCAAAAACTGAAGATGTTACAGACGAGAAAATTGGTATTTGGAATCTGCCTTAAAAATAAAGAAACATGCATTTTTGTTTTCGGAAAATACACTTTACGTATAATCAGGTGGGGGAATCACTGATCAAGGGGTTGAATTCCTTTCATGGGGATACTTATGCATATCTCTAAAATTGAAGGTGTTACAGATGTGGGAATGGGAATTTGGAAACTCCCATAAAAATAAAGAAACATGTATTTATTTTTTCGACTTGAGAGAAGACTGTTTCTCACATGTACAGTTCTATGTCGCATGGTCGTCTTAGCCTCAAAAGGTAATACCACAAACATGGTTTAAAGAGAATTTCTGGAGTAAATGTAACTCAATTTTTGGGTGAGTTTTTATACTTTAGGAATTTTTAGATAATGTCTTAGTACAATGCCGAGGAACGATTACTTTGATCAAATTACGAAATCCACGCGAGCGAAGCCGCGGGTAATTGCTAGTCATCTATATAGCATTTGACGAGATGTACATCATGCTATATTTTCAAATTAATTTCTGAGCCTTGTGTACTTTGCTATCTTTTCTACCTGGCACAGTCTAGCAAATTCACCAATGACTTGGAAGACATAATACTGTGTAGTCGATATACGTTGTCCTTGTGGCAGCCTTCTTATAGGGGAAGTTGTATTAACAAACAAGCGAACACGTTGATCACAAAATTGAAAGACCTAGCTGATGGACGAACGTTTGATGTTTATGAACTGCCGACTTTATGTAATCTTGATATAATCTGTGAAAGTAGCCTGTGCATTAATATGAACATTCAACAGGAGGACAGCACAAATTTAGGTAGAATTATAAACAAGTTGATTCGCTTAACTGCCGAACGTACCATGAGACCGTGGCTACTTCTGGACAAGCCGGGCTGAGTGGTTCAGACGGTTGAGGCGCTGGCCTTCTGACCCCAACTTGGCAGGTTCGATCCTGGTCAGTCCGGTTGTATTTGAACATGCTCAAATACGTCAGCCCCGTGTCGGTAGATTCACTGGCACGTAAAAGAACTTCTGCGAGACAAAATTCCGGCACCTCGGTGTCCCCGGAAACCGTCAGAAGTAGTTAATGCGACATGAAAACAACAACATTATTATTATTATTATTACTTCTGGACAATATCTACTATCGGACAGGAATGGGCAAGGATCAAACTAAGAGATTTAAAATTACATTAGTAAAAGAATGATATAAAATGAAATGAAGGAATGCGCTCAGCGTAAGTCAAGTTCTGGGTCCGAAAAGGGGAGGAAAAATCATTTCTGGATCATTATATCAGTTCAAACAAGGAAGAAGGATTTTTCTTTTCCGAGAATGAATTACGTGATTCTGTGAACAATAGCATGCTCGGATGTCAAGAGACTACATCAAGAATCAACAGCTTCTCGCTGATGTTCTTAGCCCTCCACACACAGATCCGAGCAGAGGTCTATTGGGAGCTGAGTGATGTGTTCGCTGACGACTGGAAGCGGCCGGTGGAGGCAGAGGACGTGAAACGAATGGAATATTTGGACAGACTTATTAAGGTAAGTCCAAGAAGTAAATGCCAGTGAGAGCCTATTGTGACCACAAATATATGGTAAATTGCTGCATTCCGAGGATTACCTTCTGTTTCCTAATTTTACTTTGTTACTTTCAATTAATTAACTAATTAGACTTGTTAGTAGAAAGTAGATATAGGTCTGATTGTGCCAGTTATAAGACGCATGGTATGGCTGAGCTATGTCTTGTGTGAGTACTATTCATCCGAGCTGGAGAGCAATATTTCGCAACAGCGTAAACCAACACCAAAGCTGAAGTACGGAATGTCGATGCTAAGGATCCCATTGATGTGCCAGCGAATGTCTGGAGTGTTATTTAGAATTTTGATTTTGGCAGCTGTTCTTAATAGGTGTTGTTTGTAACTGAGCGTTCTATCAAGCCTGACCCCTAGATATTTCGGGTTCCTGTTATGTCTGGGTAGCCTTCCTCCAAAGTAGACCGTGAGTTCTTTGTTGCCAACTTGTTGTTTTGGTGAAACGTTGAGAATTCTGTCTTAGCGACACCTCCATTTGCGGAAATATTCACCATTTTTTAAAATCATTGGTCAATACGGACTCGGTAACTTCAAGATCTCTATGCCCCATTGCAAGTGCCCAGTCGTCAGCACACCCAAACATTCTTGTTGTGGTTTTAGGCATATCTGGTATGTACAAAGTGAACAGGAAAGGGGCCAGGACAGATCCTTGTGGCAGACCATTGTTTAGCTTCAACTGTGAACTAATCTTGTTGCTCATTCGTACTTGGAAACCGCGGTTACTGAACATTTCATTTATGAGACTGAAAATGAAACTGATGATAAAGAAGGCGTGAGTAAAGCAACGGAAAATATACTGACCTGCGGAAAACCATTTTAACAGTCATGAATCACTTTAATAAGGTAGGCTACAGTTCCACGTAAATGATTGCATTTGACTGTCCTATTCATTGACTGATGTTAGTGTTTCATTGTAAACTATGTTTTTGTTTTTGTTTGTGAAATACCTTCAATTTCGGGGAACTGACCCTGATATGTTGTAATTATATATTGTACCCTTGGAAACGTAAGGCAATTTTGGTGCATTATATACAGAGTGTATCAGAACTATACCGATAACCAAAATCAGGAATGCTCTTCATGTTATGTTAAAAACGATGGTACAATCGGATTGGCGGAGAAAATTTTTCTTTTGGAGAAAATGAAGTTATTTTGTTACTTCCAAGCGCCCGATTCAAATTGACGAACTCACCGCATTTGCTATGCCACAGCGCAAGTCACTGCCGTGCTTCAGGACAGAGAATGGGAGGGAGGGGAAGTGGGGTGTGTGATGGAGACAGAGATAATGCTCCGCGCGTATGCACAAGTTTCCTCTTTCGATTCATACAGGATTGTCCTAGTGTCTTACAGGCATTTTACAAGCAATATCCACAGTTCGTTTATTAAGCCGTAACTGCATACAAGAACACCCTGTAATTAAGGCACACTTGTCAGTCAAGCAATGCACCAGATCGTTTCTCCTCTCGCCTGTTGTGTCGCAGTAACGTTCCTTGTTATTTAATATGCTTGAAGATGGAACGCTGCCACCCCACGATTGTGTATTCCTTCACCCACAACATTTAAACGGAATGTAATACTGAACGAAGGAAACAATGTTCCCAATGGTTGGATTACAGTAGATGTTCAATATTGTCCCCTCCTACTTCGAGGACACCGGATCCCCTGAGATTTCCGAAGTTAAGCAACATTGGGCGTGGTCAGGATTTGGATGGGTTGCCACGCGCTGTTGGTGGGGGTAAGGGAATGGAGGTGCGGAAAGGAACTGGCCACCCTACCGCACGTAAACTCCGGCTCAGGAACACCTTTGCGGAGGTTCGGACCTGCCTTCGGGCAGAATAACCCTTACCTTACCTACTTCGAGGCACAGTTCACAACGGTGTAGCAGTGAACTTTGGACTCTGTTCATGATATGTGAAGTGCCGCGAACGACCTGGAAAGCTGCTTTCTTCCTGATAGAGTTCATCGTATCTTTCTACAGGGTACGCATGGTAATCAATTTGTGCAGAACAAACTGTACACTGCCTACTGAGGTTGGAAAGCGACTATGCGAAACGAACGAGACACTAGTAGCATTCACATGGAGCATTACCTCTGTCTCCCACTTTACCTCCCTTCCCTTCTCGCCAGTGACGAACAGCAACAGGCAGCGGCTGGCTCTCTGGCATAGCAAATTCGGCAAGTTTGTCAATTTGAATCCTGCCCCGGGAAGTATACAAAATAAATTCTTTTTCTCGAAAAGAAAAATAGTATCCGCCAATCCAATTGCACCATCATTCTTAACTTACCACGAAGAGCATCCCTAATTTTTCAGTTGGTATAGTTCTGATACGCTGCTCAAGTCCCGGATTCTATCGAGACAGAGTCCTGCACTTTTAAAACACGCTTTTATACATCTTGTCACTAGTACCTCACTTAGGGTTCATTTGGAAACTTTTGCTGGACCGAGCTCGATTGTCACAGTCGCTTAAGTGCGGCCAGTATCCAGTATTCGGGAGATAGTAAGTTCCAAACCCACTGTCGGCAGCCCTGAAGATGGTTTTCCATGGTTTCCCATTTTCACGCCAGGCAAGTGCTGGGGCTGTACCTTAATTAAGGCCATGGCCGCTTCTTTCCCAGTCCTAGCCCTTTCCTGTCCCATCGTCGCCATAAGACATATCTGTGTCGGTGCGACGTAAACCCAATAGAAAAAAAACTTTTGCTGGATCACTCGGCAGAATGAACCGTCAGATACCAGTATCCCAACTGCCTAAGACAGCTGTATCTCCGTTAAGCTCTAAGCCAAGAAATGAATAAATCAATCTCCACTGATCTGCCCAAGTGGCAGTCTTCCTATCTGTTGTTTACCTAGTCTTTTATTAGAATAGAATGCTCCCATACCCTCGTTCCGGATTGCCAAAAACTGCACAGAGAGTAATAATATTTTTTCAGTTAATATTATTCTGAGGAAAGCTGCGGGAAACTACCTCACTCCTCACTTCCCTAGTATGCCTCTTCATTGACGTCTAGGCTAACTATTACAGCTATTGGTGGAACTGTGGAGGATCAAACCAGGCTTCGGACTGAATACCCAACATACATATTATTTTGATACATGTATGATATTGCTACAATGAATTCATCTATTACTACCTTAACATTACAATTACGCATGCTCACTATTTACACATTATTATTATTATTTCTAAGATTTTTAATTTTGTCCTATACTTTAACATAGTCTAGGACAACATGTATTAATTTGTGTGAGTGCAAATCTTTATTTGTGTCACGAGTGTGAACAACTTACGCTGGACATTATGAATTAACAGAATGACTGTGTGAATGAATGGATGACCGGGCGAGTTGGCCGTGCGCGTAGAGGCGCGCGGCTGTGAGCTTGCATCCGGGAGATAGTAGGTTCGAATCCCACTATCGGCAGCCCTGAAAATGGTTTTCCGTGGTTTCCCATTTTCACACCAGGCAAATGCTGGGGCTGTACCTTAATTAAGGCCACGGCCGCTTCCTTCCAACTCCTAGGCCGTTCCTGTCCCATCGTCGCCATAAGACCTATCTGTGTCGGTGCGACGTAAAGCCCCTTGCAAAAAAAAAAAAAAAAAAAAAAAAAAAAAGAATGAATGGATGAACAAATGACAGAATGAATTGTCTGATTGTGTTGTATTTCATGAGTGGATGAACAGTCCTCTCTCCCAGCTACGGATAGCCTCCAACTGGGAAAAGAGCATTCGTTAATGAATGCTCCATGGGCGCCATAGGATCTTTTCCCGGGGAGGCGCGGGGGGGAGTAACACTTTTCCAGATCAACTTTCCTACTATAAAGAAGATATATTATTTTTCCCTTTCATTACCTACCTAGATGGTCCGCCTCCGTAGCGTAACGGTTAGTGTTATTAGGTGCCGACCTCGGGGCCCGGGTTCGATTCCCGGTACTGCCAGAAATTTAAGAATGGCAGGAGGGCTGGTATGTGGTTACGATGGTACATGCACCTCACCTCCATTGGGGGTGTAACTGAAAGGAGCTGTACCACCTCGGGATGAGAACACGAGTTTACTTTGTCCGACTGGTTGGCTGAATGGTCAGCGTACTAGCCTTCGGTTCAGATGGTCCCGGGTTCGATTCCTGGCCGGGTCGGAGATTTTAACCTTCATTGGTTAATTCCAATGGCCCGGGGACTGGGTGTTTGCGCTGTCCCCAACATACCTGCAACTCACACACCACAATAACACGCAACTACCTACACATGGCAGATGCCGCCCACCCGCATCGAAAGGCCTGGCTTACAAGGGCTGCACTCGGCTACAAATAGCCACACGAAATTATTATTATTATTATTATTATTATTATTATTATTATTATTATTATTATTATTATTATTATTATTATTGGTCTAGAAAGCCAAGAATAGCGGCCGAGAGGATTCGTCGTGCTGACCACACGACACCTCGTAATCTGCAGGCCTTCGGGCTGAGCAGCGGTCGCTTGGTCGGCCAAGGCCCTTCAAGGGCTGTAGTGCCATGTGGTTTGGTTTGGTTTGGTTTATTATTATTATTATTATTATTATTATTATTATTATTATTATTATTATTCCGGGGTATCTGTGGAACGCAGAGGTGAAAGAAGGTGCCGGGATGAATGGGTCTAACTACAAATTCAAAGTTAATTTAAAATTTTAACAAAGGTTATATTTTCCGAAGAAACAACAAAATTATAACAACTTTTCACTTGATGAAATAACAATTTGCAAACAAGACTTAGAGAGATCCAAGATTTCAGAATTTTAACACACTTGGGCTACAAACCCCTAGTTTTAAAATTTTGAGCTCTTAGCTCAACATTACAAAACACTAATTTGTTCAAAGGGCAGAAATCCCCTAACACATGGAGCACTTGCTCCTAATTACAATATCGAGCCTCCCAGAGGCATTCTTACAATACTTGAAAAGAGCTGAGGTGCTCTCAGTGTTCCCAGCCTACTAAAGGCAACACAATGTGAAAATCTAGCAATTACTGGCCGTACAAGGCACTTTTTACAAATAGCAATCTTATTGCACAGAGGTATCTAGTACCCCACCTACGGGGCCTTAGTGAAAAAGAATAGGTTCAATAAACGGCCCAAGTATAACTGGAATGGAGTCTAAGATTGAGCTCCCAAAGAGAAATTTAAAAACCTATAGGGCTCTTGGCCAACGAAACAGGGGCTAATCCCAAACTACTGAGGTTGCTCGGATGAAGATAACTTTAATACATATTAGAAACAAATGTGGTACCTCAAACCAAGATGAAGGGGAGCTCGAGAGGGTGTATCACTCTCTATCCCCCGATTTACTATTAATGATTTTATGAAATTTTTACGTAAGCTGGCAGAAAATTACATTTTAGCGAAGGTGGTTACATATTACAGTTTCGGACCTATCCTTCGGGTTAAACTGCGGAGGTAGCGAAAGGTGAAGATGTTAAGTGGCCATACCTTGTCGAAGTACTGCTGCCTGATGAAAGAGGCACCTCCTACCTCCTGCTTCACACACACACTTAGTTAGATGTTGATCAAATGTCCAAGAGACGTGAAAATCCGCAGTTTATAAACCCTCGGGGAAGGTTCGAGACCTTTGATGAATAATCAAGACACACCCACAGAATTTTATTGGAGGATACAAAAGTTACACACAAAATCGAAGAAGAAATATGTGATTGGTTGGAAATTAATTACAGAAATTCTTGATTGGTTGGATTCAAAACAGGCGGACAGAAAAGATAAATATTGCCAACCCAAAAATGGATGAACGAAATTTAGTAAAGAAAAACTTATGAATACAAAATTTCTTCAAAAAGGTTCTTCCACTTCGCACCAGGGTGCATGATCAAAGTTTGTTAGTAGTGACATCTGTTGCAGAAAGTCCAAACTTCTTGATAAATGGTAAACAAAACACCTAGAATTGTATACAGTACGGGAAACTTCAAAATAACCAAAATATTCGGTAGTGATATCTTCTGAGGAAAAGTTTAAGTAGGTCTAGTTTCAAGTTCAGTGTTTCTCCTGTAGAGGTGGTTTTATTAGGCGCAACATTTAAATGTGCGGCGTAGAGGTGTACCTACCGGTACAATTATTATTATTATTATTATTATTATTATTATTATTATTATTATTATTATTATTATTATTATTATTATTATTATTATTATTATCTAGATGATGATAAGACTTAATCTCTCCCGCCCCCCCTACCCGCCACATGCATTTTTCGTTGCATTTCTTACTTGCTTCGTTAAATGCAGCATTTCGCTGTTCTAAATCGTTGGCTACTTTATGACCAAAATGGATGGATATGTATCCTTTATTTCAGAATTAAACCATAAAGGTTCACTTCTTACAATGGTTAAAAATAATAAAATGATCGTGTCGTATTTCCAAAAATTAGAAGTCAAGCACTTCATTAAAATGTAATTTTAACCCAGTTGGCCGATTTTCTAGCCGACTGAATATATTTTGAGATAACCCCAACTCACTATTGTTAAATTAAACTGTATAATTATCCCCAAAACTTGGCCTGGCTAATAATTCGAATAGCATACACAATGGAATAATTTGTCAGCTACTTAAAACTAATTTTTCCAAATTTTTTTAAAATCTAGTTTTTACTCACCGGTACAGTGAATCATCACGTTTTTCCTCTTCTTCACAACCATCTTGAGTACTTTGCAGTGCTCTTGTTAGAATAATGAAACACTTGTACGAAGTAACAAACTTTGTAATGTTCATTACTTAATTTCCTCACACACTTGGTTTCACTGGTTAGACAAAAAAATGTTCTGTCTACTTTAAATGAGGAGAAAAAATAAGTATGAATAAAAATTGGCACTGATTTAGCAGCGTTATGAATATAAATGGAAAGTAAGGCGTAGTTTTGTAATACGATTTCTAGCGCACACATTCATTGAATCAAAACATATCTAACACTTGACAAATATTATCTATCTTACTATATATAAATGGATGCAATTACAATGCCAAAAAGAGAGAGATGTTCCACCTATTCAATACAATAATAAAGTGTTTCACAAATTAGTGTTGTAACATGTTTAGTATGGTTTGGGACCGGTTTCGACACATATCCATGTCACCATCAGCCGATACAAAAAATGGCAAGAAGTCAACACACAAAAAACATTAAAGGGTAATTGTAACACTTATGACAATTTCTTGAAGAATTAATAGTTGAAGTTCATGTAGCACTTTTCAGTGAAGATAATTTTTGTAGATATCTTAGGTTCTTGAGCACTGCACGCACAGCAAGGTCGTCCGCATCACTTGGTTCGTCTGGAACAACTTCACTTTCACTTTCAGGATCACTTTCACTGTCCTCCTCATCAGTATGAATCCACTCATCATCATCAGATAAAGAAGATACCTCATCATCACTCTCCGCTTCTAAAACTGTCGAAATCCCCTCACAATCAAGCCAATCTACTTTGCGTTTGGAAGCCATGCTTCGCGACATAAATGGCTGCGCGGGAACTTCGTACAAGGCGCCAAAACAGATACATTTCACGAAGCTGTAACAGCTCTAAAAAACAATACACAGCGTGATCTCGTGGAAAACATATCAACTAATGCAATGGATTCCATGGCAACGCCATATGCCTTCACCCTCAAGATAAATACGCGAGAAATTTTACTATCGACTAATGCCGTCATACCCACTGTAGAAGCCCAGCGCGAAAACGTCTAAAGACGTCATACCCACTTAAGGGGTTAACGTCACCCCAGAAACGCGACGGGGAATTCACCATACGCATTTTCTCATGTGAAGATTGGGTTATGGAATTTTCATCGAAGTGGCAGGCTCTCTTGCCTACTATCAGCCACAATCAAGTTGGGCAGTTTTCATTGTGCTCCATGGCTAAATCGTTAGCGTGTTGGCCATTGGTCACAGGGGTTCCGGGTTCGATTTCCGGCAGGGTGGGGAATTTCAATCATAATTAGTTAATTCCCCTGGCACGGGGACTGGGTGTATGTGGCGTCTTCATCATCCTCTCACAATGCGCAGGTCGCCTAAGGGAGTCAAATAAACAGACCTGTACCTGACGAGCCGAAGTCCTCGGACACATCCCGGCACTAAAATCCATCTGCCATTTCATTTCTCAGTTTTCATTGTAATGGCAGGCACATCCACCGACCTTTTTACATCCTTGCAGCATAGGTCATTACAATGACGTCAGTAGGAATGTCGCGCGATATATATGAAGGATAGTTGCCACGTTGTACTTCCTATTAAAACAATAATCACCACCACCACTTTTATCATAGTCAGTAAGGTAAAACTGAATTAGACATAAATTACCGGAAATTGTATTCTCTATAACTTTTGTGATGGAGTACTTTTCGATAGGACGAATGTTATACAGTAGGTTTTTAAACATTAGACTTTGGCGCCTTCCACTAAACTACCATTTCATCCAGCGTAAATAAAATTATTTGTAGCCTAGACTGTAGATACTTATTCCCCGACTTTACATACCGATTTTCATTAAATTCTGTTCACCAATTTTCTTGTAGCTTGGCGTTAATATGGACTTAATTCAAATTCATTAATATCTCTGTTATCGCTAGCCGGTACAGCAAAAATGTATAAGACATTAATGATCGGAAATTTAATTCTATATAGTATTTATCGATATGACCACTAATAACATAAATATATGAGAATTAAATTTTAGGCCTTCCCCTAAACTACCATTTCGCTCAGCGTGAGTAAAATTATTCATGGCCTAGATTGTAGTGAGTCATTCTCCGACTTTACATACCGATTTTCATTAAATTCTCTTCAGCCATTTTCTCGTGATGTGCGTACGTACATAATAGACAGACAGACAGACAGACAGACAGACAGACAGACAGACAGACAGACAGACAGACAGACAGACAGACAGACAGACAGACGCTACGGAAAATGAAAAAGTGCATTTCCTTGTTACTGTTTACATGCCCGATACATGACCATCCTTTTTAAATTCTGAGCAATGTACAGACAAAACTCTTATTTTATGTATCTACTGGCAAGATATCCGTGCTTCGCTACGGTTTTAAACTGAAAGCTATTAAGTTTTACAGTTTGGAGAGTCAGCTGAGCCTGTAAAATACGCCCTCAGTTCGTACGTCAAAACATTTTGGGGGAATGATTATTTTTTTCTGATCTAACACTCATTTGAACACCATACGGAAGAATGTTAATGTTTTAAACCCTATCTTATTTAACATCTAGGATGTAAAAGCGACCAACCTGTGAAATTTTGATTTTGTACGTCGAACAGTAATGGAGCAATGAATACTTTTTAAGGGGTGAATGCTTTTAAATATTTATTAACATCTAGGATATAAAAGATCACCCTTCATAAAAAAAAAGTTCGTGTCAGAAACGGTCTCGGAAGAATGGATATTGTGTTTTTGAGAGTCAAACACCCTCTAAACATCTTAGGGGAGAAATATTTTGAAGTACGGTATACGATATTTTATACCTGGGACATAAAACAAGACCCTTCTCGTAAAATTACAACTTTGTACGTCAAACGGCTATGGAGTTATGAATAATTTCGTTTACGGAGCTAACCTCATTTAACACTTTAGGGGTGGAACGGTAAAAAAAATCCTATTTCACACCTAGGATTTAAAATATATACTGTTGTTTGGAAATTTGTCTTCATACGCTAAACCGTTTCGGAGGAAGGAATGAATATATTTGTTTTCGAGCCTTAACCCCCATTTGTCCGACTCGTTGGCTGAACGGTCAGCGTACTGGCCTTCGGTTCAGAGGGGTCCCGGGTTCGATTCCCGGCCGGGTCGGGGATTTTAACCTTAATTGGTTAATTCGTACGGCACGGGGGCTGCGTGTTATGTGTTGTATCAGTAGTATAATAGGCGGATTCGGGCGCCACCTCCTCCTCCGGCTCTCGGGAGAGGCCTCCACCTCCTGCGGGAAATTTGAATTTTGGCGGGAAATTTGAATTTTGGCGCGAGATTTGAATTTGTAAACAAAGCCACGTGCTTTTTGACAGCTGTCATCGACAACAACGCATCGCTAACCTCACTGCTGCCATCTTGACGGGCCTAAACCTCAGTGGTACCAACTTAACCTAACTAGCGCGAGATTTGATATTGTAAACAAAGCCACGTGCTTTTTGACAGACAACAACGCATCGCTAACCTCAGTACTGCCATCTTGACGGGCCTAAACCTCAGTGGTACCAACTTAACCTAACTAGCGCGAGATTTGAATTTGTAAACAAAGCCACGTGCTTTATGACAGCCACGTGCTTTTTGACAGACAACAACGCATCGCTAACCTCAGTGCTGCCATATTGACGGGCCTAAACCTTAATGCTACCAACTTAACCTCACTAGCACGAGATTTGAATCGGTAAACAAATCCACGTGCTTTTTGACAGCTGTCATCCGCCATCTTTAAACTACAGAGCACCGTGCTGCCCTCTTTATCGCAGTAGCTGCAAATTCGTCACCTGTCATCGGCAGTGCTGCCATCTTGGCGGGTCTAAACCTTAGTGGTACCAACTTAACCTAACTAGCGCGAAATTTGAATCGGTAAACAAATCCACGTGCTTTTCTGACAGCTGTCATTCGCCATCTTCAATCTATAGAGCACAGTGCTGACCTCTTTAGCTACTTACCTTTGAAATGTGGTGGCGGATAATTTGAAAAATGCTTTTTGACAGCAGCCATCTTTGAGCACCGTGCTGCCCTCTTTAGCTACTTACCTTTGAAATGTGGTGGCGGCAAATTCTACGTGTTCTTGTTTGGAAACAAACCCATGTGCTTTTCTGACAGCTGTCATCCGCCATCTTTAATCCAGAGAGAACAGTGCTGCACTCTTTAGTTGAAATGTGGTGGCGGCAAATTCCACGTGCTCTTGTTTGGAAACAAATTCTACGTGCTCTTCAGCTGTCATCCACCATCTTTAATCAAGAGAGCACCGTGCTGCCCTCTTTGTGGTGGCGGATAATTTGAAAAATTCTTTTTTTGACAAGCAGCCATCTTTAATCCAGAGAGAACAGTGCTGTCCTCTTTAGCTACTTACCTTTGAGGCGGTTAATTTGAAAAATTATATTTGACAAGCTGCCATCTTTAATGAAAAGAGCATCGTGCTGCTATCTTGCGGGTAATTTTACGTCAAAGCTGTCATCCACCATCTTGCATTGCTAACCTTAGTGCTGCCCTCTTTAGCCACTTACCTTTGAGGCGGACTATTTGAAAAAAATCTATTTGACAAGCTGTCACCCGCCATCTTGCATCGCAAACCTCAGTGCTGCACTCTTTAGTTGAAATGTGGTAGCGGATAATTTGAAAAAATTCTTTTTTGACAAGCAGCCATCTTTAAACTACAGAACACCGTGCTGCTATCTTTATCGTAGTAGCGAGCAATTTAAAATCTAAATGCTTTTTTCTAACAGCTGTCATCCGCCATCTTTAATCTAGAGAGCACCGTGCTGCCCTCTTTGTAGTGGTAGTAAATTCCACGTGCTTTACAAACCCACGTGCTTTTTTGACAGCTGTCATCCGCCATCTTTAATCAAGAGAGCGCAGTGCCACACTCTATGTAGTAGCGGATAATTTGAAAAATACTTTTTGATAAACAGCCATCTTTATTCAACACAGTTACCACTATCTTACATCGCTTACCTCGGTGCTGCACTCTTTAGTTGAAATGTGGTGGCGATAAATTCGAACAAGTTTAATCATACATCGGGGGAGCTAGAGTAAGCACGTGCTGCAGTGATGACGTCATCATGCATGTTTAGACTTGTCCGTTTTCTTAAGAGTAAGTCGGTGTAAAGGAATGCAATAAGTTGCATCATAAAAACAAGAGTTTGCATGTGCTGCAGCGATGACGTTATTGTAGGTGCGCATGTTTAAACCCGTTCGTTGACTAAAAGCTTTAGTCTTCGAGAAACAGTGATAGAGAGTAGAGTGCAAACATGACGAAAACATTAATAGTTGATGTGCAAGGCTTTAAAGTAAACGGAAACAAATTTGTGTTCAAAGAGGTGGCTGTGTTAGATTGCAGTGTGTTGTGGGCACCAAAACTTGTTAGTTTAGTATTTAGCCCACCGTTCCCTTACTGTTTGCAAACAGATGAAGATAAAAAGCAGACTCAGTGGATTGAAAACAATTTAGGTTTGAAGTGGGAAGAAAAAGGAATACCTTATCGTTTTCTACCTTTAATGATGAATGCACATTTGTCAAGAGCAGATCTTGTTCTTTTAAAGGGTTGTGAAAAGAAAGAATGGTTGCGTGATTTTCTACCATCATCGTGTGAAATTATCGACATGCATGAATTGGGGTGCCCATCATTTAAAACTCTTCCCAAAGAGCATAGTAGAGAAACAAGTAAACAGTCTTTACAACATGCATGCATGCTCTTTGATTGGTTGTATTGCAGTGCATGCCGGGAAGTGAACAACATATGTAAACTGCAGTGTCGAAATAACCTTAGTGTAAAAGAAACATTTGTAGAGTCAAGACATCATGTCATTTCTAACAGATACTAAGTGTAACGCAGTTGAAAAGGCGATCGTAAAGTTTTATGCATGCAAAAAGAAACTAAACACTTTTACTGAAGAAGAGTTAAATGCATTACCAAAGGCATTTTTGGTTAATGTAGCTGCGAATGCTGTAAAGAAGATTTGGGAAAAGTGCCTCGTGAGTGGACTCAAGATCCTGTTTTGTCAGAGCTTCAAACGTGTAGTTTACACCGTGAACACGTGAGTTTAGGTAGAAGGCCTTCTGTGAGACAGTGCCGTACATGTGGGCTAAATACTAAACTAACAAGTTTTGGTGCCCACAACACACTGCAATCTAACACAGCCACCTCTTTAAACACAAATTTGTTTCCGTTTACTTTAAAGCCTTGCACATCAACTATTAATGTTTTCGTCATGTTTGCACTCTACTCTCTATCACTGTTTCTCGAAGACTAAAGCTTTTAGTCAACGAACGGGTTTAAACATGCGCACCTACAATAACGTCGTCGCTGCAGCACATGCAAACTCTTGTTTTTATGATGCAACTTATTGCATTCCTTTACACCGACTTACTCTTAAGAAAACGGACAAGTCTAAACATGCATGATGACGTCATCACTGCAGCACGTGCTTACTCTAGCTCCCCCGATGTATTATTAAACTTGTTCGAATTTACCGCCACCACATTTCAACTAAAGAGTGCAGCACCGAGATAAGCGATGTAAGATAGTGGTAACTGTGTTGAATAAAGATGGCTGTTTGTCAAAAAGAATTTTTCAAATTATCCGCTACTACATAGAGTGCGGCACTGCGCTCTCTTGATTAAAGATGGCGGATGACAGCTGTCAAAAAAGCACGTGGGTTTGTAAAGCACGTGGAATTTTTTACCACTACAAAGAGGGCAGCACGGTGCTCTCTAGATTAAAGATGGCGGATGACAGCTGTTAGAAAAAAGCATTTAGATTTTAAATTGCTCGCTACTACGATAAAGATAGCAGCACGGTGTTCTGTAGTTTAAAGATGGCTGCTTGTCAAAAAAGAATTTTTTCAAATTATCCGCTACCACATTTCAACTAAAGAGTGCAGCACTGAGGTTTGCGATGCAAGATAGCGGGTGACAGCTTATCAAATAGATTTTTTCAAATAGTCCGCCTCAAAGGTAAGTAGCTAAAGATGGCAGCACTAAGGTTAGCAATGCAAGATGGTGGATGACAGCTGTGACGTAAAAATTACCCGCAAGATAGCAGCACGATGCTCTTTTCATTAAAGATGGCAGCTTGTCAAATATAATTTTTCAAATTAACCGCCTCAAAGGTAAGTAGCTAAAGAGGACAGCACTGTTCTCTCTGGATTAAAGATGGCTGCTTGTCAAAAAAGAATTTTTCAAATTATCCGCCACCACAAAGAGGGCAGCACGGTGCTCTCTTGATTAAAGATGGTGGATGACAGCTGAAGAGCACGTAGAGTTTGTTTCCAAACAAGAGCACGTGGAATTTGCCGCCACCACATTTCAACTAAAGAGTGCAGCACTGTTCTCTCTGGATTAAAGATGGCGGATGACAGCTGTCAGAAAAGCACATGGGTTTGTTTCCAAACAAGAACACGTAGAATTTGCCGCCACCACATTTCAAAGGTAAGTAGCTAAAGAGGGCAGCACGGTGCTCAAAGATGGCTGCTGTCAAAAAGCATTTTTCAAATTATCCGCCACCACATTTCAAAGGTAAGTAGCTAAAGAGGTCAGCACTGTGCTCTATAGATTGAAGATGGCGAATGACAGCTGTCAGAAAAGCACGTGGATTTGTTTACCGATTCAAATTTCGCGCTAGTTAGGTTAAGTTGGTACCACTAAGGTTTAGACCCACCAAGATGGCAGCACTGCCGATGACAGGTGACGAATTTGCAGCTACTGCGATAAAGAGGGCAGCACGGTGCTCTGTAGTTTAAAGATGGCGGATGACAGCTGTCAAAAAGCACGTGGATTTGTTTACCGATTCAAATCTCGTGCTAGTGAGGTTAAGTTGGTAGCATTAAGGTTTAGGCCCGTCAATATGGCAGCACTGAGGTTAGCGATGCGTTGTTGTCTGTCAAAAAGCACGTGGCTGTCATAAAGCACGTGGCTTTGTTTACAAATTCAAATCTCGCGCTAGTTAGGTTAAGTTGGTACCACTGAGGTTTAGGCCCGTCAAGATGGCAGCAGTGAGGTTAGCGATGCGTTGTTGTCGATGACAGCTGTCGAAAAGCACGTGGCTTTGTTTACAAATTCAAATCTCGCGCCAAAATTCAAATTTCCCGCCAGAATTCAAATTTCCCGTCAAAATTCAAATTTCCCGCGGGAGGTGGAGGCCTCTCCCGAGAGCCGGAGGAGGAGGTGGCGCCCGAATCCGCCTATTATACTACTTGTATTCATCATCATTTCATTCTCATCACGACGCGCAGGTCGCCTACGGGAGTCAAATAGAAGGACCTGCACCTGGCGAGCCGAACCCGTCCTGGGATATCCCGGCACTAAAAGCCATACGACATTTCATTTCAATCCCCACTTAACTATCTGAGCAGTTAAATTTGTTTCAAAACATCTGTTATTTAACACCTAGGATATCATTTGAAATTTTAACTTCATAATTAAAACGGTTTTATTTAAATGCATATTTTTGTCATCATTCCTCACCCACAGTCAAAACCCCCTCTTCGGAGTGGATTGCTTTAGGTCCACTTCTTATATGCATCCTCATAAAAAGAATTCAACTCCTTTTACATCCCATTAAGTTGATTCCACCCCCACCCCAAGTCACAAAATACGTGTGAAGATGTTACAGACATGAACAATTGTATTTGGAACCTCCTTTAAAAATAAAGAAAAACGTATTCATTTTTCCAGAAAAATCCAATTAAGGGGCGATAAATAAAATGAATTCTTTGTTTAAGGATACTTATATCTCGAAAACGAAGGAAGTTACGGACGAGAAAATTGGCATTTGGAATCTCCTTTATTATAAATAAAGACACACGTATTTTGTGGCGTGCGGGGGGTGGGGGTGGGGGGAGGGTTTTGGAATCAACTTAAGGGGGTGTAAAAGGAGTCGAATTATTTTTATGAGGATGCAAATAAGAAGTGGACCTAAGGCCATACACTCCTAAGTGGGTATTGACTGTGGGTGAGGAGTGATGACAAAAATATGCATTTATATGGAACTGTTTGAATTATGTTAAAATTTCAAATTATATCCTAGGTGTTAAATAACAGAGATGTTTTGAAACAAATTTAACCGCTCAGATAGTTAAGTGGGGGTTAAGAAACGAAAACAAATGTATTAATTCCTTCCTCCGAAACGGTTTAACGTATGAAGACAAGTTTCCAAATAGCAGTATATATTTTAAATCCTAGGTGTGAAATAGGATTCTTTTACCGTTCCACCCCTAAAGTGTTAAATGAGGTTAGCTCCATAAACGGAATTATTCATCCCTCCATAACCGTTTAACGTACTAAGTTGTAATTTTATGAGAAGGGTCTTCTTTTATGTCCCAGGTATAAAATATCGTACACCGTACTTCAAAATACTTCTCCCCTAGAGTGTTTAGATGGTGTTTGACTCTCAAAAACACAATCTCCATTCTTCCGAGACCGTTTCTGACACGAACTTTTTTTTATGAAGGGTGATCTTCCATATCCTAGATGTTAATAAATATTTAAAAGCATTCACCCCTTAAAAAGTATTCATTGCTCCATTACTGTTCGACGTACAAAATCAAAATTTCACAGGCTGGTTGCTTTTACATCCTAGATGTTAAATAAGATAGGGTTTAAAACATTAAAATTCTTCCGTATGGGGTTCAAATGAGAGTTAAATCAGAAAATAAATAAGCATTCCCCCAAAACGTTTCGATGTACGAACTGAGGGCGTATTTTACAGGCACAGTTGTCTCCCCAAACTGCAAAACTTAAAATAATAGCTTTCAGTTTAAAACCGTAGCGAAGCACAGGTATCGTGCTAGTATATATACAGTAGATAGGTACTCTTTAAAAGCCCCCATACTCCTATTTTCAACTATATGGTAATGACTAGTAGCCCTAATTTTACAAGCTTCCTTGTATTAATAAGGAGGAATTTAACAAATCATAGCGGGTTAAGTACAATAGAGATTGAAGAATGCATTAAGTTATTATAATATACATTAGAGAACAATCATTTCGGGTTTAATAACAAAATATCAAACAGTAGAAGGGATTGGCTATGGGTTGCCCAGCGTCGGGTATTCTGGCGAATATTTACATGGAGTATTTGGAATCAAGTAAGATAATTGAGAAAATTAGAGAGTTAATCAAGTGGGTGAGATAGGCCCTACGTAACTGACGATTTCATCATTATGGGTGAACTGAAAATGGCCATATAGAAATAGAAATATAAAGAAAGGTGAAAGAAATAGACAAAAATATCAAATTTACAATGAAGTCAGAGGAAGGAGATCACTGAACTATTTAGACGTCAAGATAACGAGAAATAATCGGGAATTAGAGTAACAGGTTTTTAGAAAGGGAACAGTCCGACTCGTTGGCTGAACGGTCAGCGTACTGGCCTTCGGTTCAGAGGGTGCCGGGTTCGATTCCCGGCCGGGTCGGGGATTTTAACCTTAATTGGTTAATTCCAATGGCCCGGGGGCTGAGTGTATGTGTTGTCTTCATCATCATTTCATCCTCATCACGACGCGCAGGTCGCCTGCAGGCGTCAATAGAAAGACCTGCACCTGGCGAGCCAAACCCGTCCTGGGATATCCCGGCACTAAAAGCCATACATTTCATTTCAGAAAGGGAACGACTACTAGTACTATTATTAGGAATGACTCTAACCATCCAGGGCAGCAGAAGGAGGCAACATTTTACAGTCTGATTAGTAGGGTCCTTAAGCTCCCCTTAAAAAAAACGAGCTTTCGAAAAAGAAATTAACAAGTTACAATATACGAGATCGCGAATAGGAACGGATATTCTAAGAAATATGTAGACAAAATAAAGGCAAGTCAGTAAATAAACAAAGAACAACTTTGGAAAAAGAAAAGACAGGAAGGAAGAATGTGGCGATAATCACATTCCACAAAAAACATTCGTATGGAATAAGAAATATTTTAACAAAAGTGCATTGATAATGCGTTTAAGTCAAACAACAATAATAAGAGAATTTTATTTAATTGACATAAAGTTAATAAATCAGGTAAATTCAACAAATCGGGAGTATACTGCATCCATTGCCAGAGTTGTGGAAAACTATATATAGGACTAGATACAAGACTAGATACAAGAAGCACGTGAATGTAATAAGACACAGGAGGTTCTCAGCAATGGGTGAACACATGGAGGAGTATAGTCATGAATTTACGGAAATAGAAAAAGACATGGAAATAATGCACACGACAACGAAATGGAAATTAATTGACGCTTTTGAGAAAATACGTATATACAGGGTGAAGCGTAATTCGCGCACTCGGGCATCGCAGCGCGACTCCTCACATGCCAGCAATAAAAAAATGTCTCTTACAAAATTTCGTCTTGCGAGTATATCCGGCAGAAAAACGACGTTGAAGAGTAGCAACCTGGCAACACTGTAACCACATGTATGGTAACTACCTCTGTCAACAGGAGTTAGTCGTACTGTACAGTTGGTGCAGTGGATAGAGTTTTGGGTTACCATGCAGGAGGTCGAGTGGTCGATCCTGGGTTCAGGCGTATGTTTTTTTCTTTCGTAAATGTAGTCCAGGTGGTATGGTATCTGGCATCTTAATCGTCAACAGCGATTGCAGTGTGTCCTCTAGAAACCATTTGCACTTACATACTACGATCCTAGAAATGGACCAACAATCGTTTTCATTGGTCAGCTTTGAAAGGCGCCCTTTCCACGTCGTGAGCGTGAATTTATTCGCACCACTTCATCTACTAGATGTGAAACCTGTTTGTTTCAGCTGTCTATTTCTTATTAGTCTATTAGTCTATTTCTTATTAGTATAACCAGGTATTTGTTGTTTCAGCGTTACAAAATGCTGTAAATGTAGGATACATGTCACCTCAGAAACGGTGTCTTACTGTATTACAGTAGGTAATGTCAGATGGAAATTAGCAAATAAAAAATGCGCCTCAACCCAGGATCGAACCATCGACCTCCTGCATGCCAACCAAAAACTCTACCCACTGCACCAACTGTTCAGCACGACGAGAACGACGAGAACGTGCTGACAGCGGTAGTTACCCTACATATGGTTACAGTGTTGCCAGATTGCTACTCTTCAACGTCCGTTTTCTACCGGATATACTCGCAAGACGAAATTTTGTAAGAGACATTTTTTTACTGCTGGCATGTGAGGAGTCGCCCTGCGACGCCCGAGTGCGCGAATTACGCTTCACCCTGTATAGAGAGAGACCATGACCCCACTTGGAAAGCATGTCCCTATCATTACCAAATTTAGTACTGACCTCAGTAAACATCATCCACACCGGGAATGGCCCACCAGAACTTCACGAAAGCTTGACCTTCAAACCCTAGCAGGAAAAGAGGATGAAATAAACTTAATACAACAAATGGTACATCAGGATGTTTCATCTGCAGCCCTAAAAATACAGGAGATCATCCACTCATCAATGATACCTGTCAAAAATCGGCAAGCTAAGCCATGGTTCGATGCACTGTTACACGAAGTCAGGAAGTGTTGCGGGCACTATCGGGCAAGGCTAACAGGACTACAGCAAGACATACATCACTATTCTCTACAGAGAAAGAACTATAAATCCCTCCTAAAGGAGAAACACAAAGAACATTTAGAAAATGAAGCTCAGAAATTAGCCAACAGAGCTGCAGCAGACCTATTTCTGGCCCTGAAGCAAAGAAAACTCCATTCACACCCACCACACAGATGAAGAGTTGGCAAACACATTTCAAAAATATTCTGAGTCCTGATAGTGTACTGAGAACCTCCTCTCCTCCGCCACCACCGACAGCAAGAGAGCGAGCACAGTCCAATTACAGAAAGTGAAATTGAAGAGACTATCGTTCATCTAAAAACACATAAAGCAGCTGAACCTGATTAAATTGTATTGAGAAACAATGGCAGATGAATCAGCATTTTCCCCACCAGGTCATTGACCGCTGGCAAGGTCATTGGCTCCATGACGTCACGACCACGTACTATTGTTTACAAACAAGACCACGTGCTTTAGTTTATAAACATAAGCACGTGTTAGGCGCGGAATTTGAATCAGAGAACGACTCTCTGACATCTTGAAGGGCCCTAACCTCACTCCACGTGGTTTTTGAAACCACGTGCTCTTGTTTTGACAGGTGTGTGGTGCGGAATTTGAATAAGTGTGCAAAGCTATCCTTACAGACGTCATGTTGAAGGGACCTAACCTCAGTCCACGTGCTTTTGTTTACAAAACACGACCACGTGCTCCTGTTTGACAGCAGTCAACACGACCACGTGTTCTTGTTTTGACAGGTGTGAGGCGCGGAATTTGAATAAGTGTGCAAGGCTAACCTCACAGACGTCATCTTGAAGGGACCTAACCTCACTCCACGTGCTTTTCCTTACAAAACACGACCACGCGCTCTTGTTTTGACAGGTATGAGGGGCAGAAGAGTGCAAGGCTAACCTCAGGGACTAGGTTAGCGAACCGAGGATTTTTGCTTTATTGTCATGTTAGGGGGGGGGGGGGTAGAGAGGTGGTCCTCTCCTCCCAGCCCCCGTACCAAAATAGGGGATGGGTGAGTGAGAGATATGCTCTCTCTCTCTCTCTATCTCTCTCTCCCTAGAGGTCCACCGCCATGGCGATGAGTGCTCTACCCGGCTTGTTAGCCAGACTTGGCCTGTCTTTCTCGCGGAAGACTGGCTCCGCTAGCTACTTTTTATACGGTCGTCGTGCGGGTGGGGGAGCGCGAATATTAGCGCTCTCTCGTACGAGAGAATGCAGTCATCTCGAATTGCGATTGATGAAAAATATCGATTAAGGTGGGGATGCGCGCGCATCCATGCTTGCAGATATTTGCGCACTCTCGTAGGAGAGATTGTAATGTCATCTCAAACTGCGATTAATGGAAAATATCGATTAAGATAGGGATGGGTGCGCATCCATGCTTGTGAATATTTGTGCTATCTCGTAAGAGAGATTGTAAACTCATCTCGAAATTTACGATAGTCGATTATATCACACAACAGCGCACGCAGTCTGTTGGGAGAGTTGTGAAGTTTTCTCTCGAATTTTTTTCCGCAGTCTGTTGAGAGAGTTGGTGAAATCATCTCGATTTGGTTTTCGATTGTCGATAAGTTCACGCAACAGCACCTTTATGCGTGTGTGCGTACTGTGCCTGCAGCGCTGTTATGCGTGTTTGTGTGTCAGGAAGTAACTATTTACTATCGTGCACACACAGAGTAAGGTGCGTGCACAACACCAATGACGTACTATTAAATTGCCGCTATCTTGTCAGATCTTTCTCATTTTTCTTCAGCCTACATGTAACTATTTAACCTGGGTTTTTTTTTCTGTCTCCCCTTAGAGGTAGTTAACTAGTGAGGTGTGGTTTTTACGATATTATGTAGGTGTAAGAAAGGATATCCCACTAATCACATACTAATCCTTCTGTTATTCCTAAATAACCGGGCATGTTGGCCATGCGTTTAGGGTAGCGCAGCTGTCAGCTTGCATCCGGAATTAGTGCAATCGAATCCTACTGTCGGCAGACCTAAAAATGGTTTTCCGTGGTTTCCTATTTTTACATCAGGAAAATGCTGGGGCAGTAGTAGCCGGAGTGTCCGAGGACGTTTTCGGTTTTGTCAGCTGCAGGTCTTCTGATTTTGACGTCCGTAGGCGACCTGCGCGTCGTGATTAGGATAAAATGATAATAAAGACGACGCATACACCCAGCCTCCGTGCCAGCAAAATTAATCAATGATGGTTAAAATTTCCCACCGTGCCGGGAATCGAATACGGGAACCCCTATGGGGCAAAGGTCAACACACTAACTATTTAGCCATATTCTCGGCCGTGCCTAGGAATCGAACGCGTAAACCCCTGTGGCGAAAAGTCAGCACGCTAACTATTTATCCATAGAGTTGGACAGTTGGGAATAATTATCAAACAAAAGACGTATAGCTCTATGAATATTTTAATGGTTGGTAAACATTAATAGGATTGTGTATCTATGTAATGACACGTTTCAATGTGATTATGAAGAATTACTCAGATTAAAGAAGTGTTTAGAATAAACAAGAAGTAAAAATCCAACGAACTGTAGATCTCTAATTTTGTTGGAATTGGTATAGCTTTTTGACTTGGCCAGAGAAAGGGTGTAACCCTCTGGGTGTTCGAAATAAACCGCCGGCTGAGTGGTTCTGAGCTCAAGTCAGAGAGCTCGAACCCCCGACCCAGTTCGGTAGTATTCGAAGGTTTCATGCAGAACACCGCGTCCGCCTGCACATCGCTGGCAAGAAATGAAGGTATGTGTCAGCATAATGCACGCATGCATTGTCCATCTCTGCTGTTATAATGTTATAGTACAGTGACAAAATTATCAGATACAATTTAAAATATTGAGCTGCGGTTTTGGGGGTAGCTTACTTGGAGCTCCAGGATTACATTCTCGACCAGGTCAAGGATTTTTACCTACAACTATAGGGCTGCTCAACCTCTGATAGTGAGATACCGACCCCGGTCTATAAAGCGAATAATAACGACCGTCATGCTATGTTTGTGGCAATGTTATGCGTAGAGAATAAACAATCCGCAGCCTTTTTTTTTCGAGTTATTCATCTGTAACAGAGACAGAAATGTATGAAGCCCCTATCTAGTGGTATGGAGAAAGTCTGTGTTGTCTTGCACTTCCAAGTTTCGTTAATGTCCACTCCAAAAGTGGAGATGGGAGGGGTATCTGTTAAGCCTATGACCGGACAAGTCGGCCGTGTAATTAGGGGTATGCCAAGTCACAGATCGTCATCGGCCGTGCCTATAATTAAGGTCCAACCCCAGCATTTACCTGGTGTTAAAATAGGAAACCACGAAAAATCAACTTCATGGTGTGATTCGAACCCACTATCTCTCGGTTGCAAGCTTTTACAAGGAGATAGAAGGAATCGGCCGTGCCAATAATTAAGGTACAGTCCCCAGCATTTACTTATAATTCCATAGCGTACGGTGTAGAAGCACACACTAATAATCATGAAGAAGGGCTATCCTTATTCATGATCTTGTAACAAAATTCGTTTGTAGATGGTAAGTGACACTACTCAAATGAAAAACAAGACAATATGCTGTTGTGTTAGCAGGAATATTTTCAAATGTTTTAAATTCTACGAATGCGTGTCCGGAAAATCGAACGTAGGCTTCTAGAGGTGTGGCGTGCTGCGAACTAGCCCTTAGCACTGTTCTGCACGAATGCCAGCATAGTAGCCATAATCGTTAAATCTTTCGCTGTAGTTATTATCTTCAAGTTTCGTAGGTTGAAAAATAACCTTTAGAATGTTAGACAAAAGGAGATAATAGGTTCGAACCCCATTGCCATTAAATGCCAAGCAAATGCTGGGGGGCTGTATTACTCAGCTCGTCAATTATTATTGTACGACTCCTTGCTGAAAAATCAGCGTTGTTACCAAGCAAAATACTAAGGTTGTATCATTCTACAGAATGTTTTCCAGACATTCAACTGAAGCCCTATCTAGCGGCAGAATAGGAAATAGGAAATGAAGCCTGTTACACACTCCCCTCGGAGGGGAATAAAATGATGTTGACAGGGAAAACCTAGAGAAATACCTGTTCCCCGCTTCCGCTTTGTCTCACATAGTGTGTGCGGGATTTGATCCGCAGTATTCAACGGTGAGAGGCCGTCACGCTGCCGCTTGTGCTATAGAGGTACATGACAACGCGAATTGAATCAGGCTCTCTGAGACGTAACTGATAATTTAAACCCCATGTCGATAGCCCTAAAAGATAATTTTACGTGGTTTCCTACTTTCACAACAGACAAAATACTGTACTAGGGCTGTACCTTTAAACCTCATGTCGACAGCTCTAAAGATAGTTATCCTATTTTCACACTACAAATTACCAGCCCTAAAAATAGGATTTCAATTTCTATCCCAGTATTCGGGAGATAGTAGGTTCGAACCCCACTGTCGGCAGCCCTGAAAATGGTTTTCCGTGGTTTCTCATTTTCACACCAGGTAAATGCTGGGGCTGTACCTTAATTAAGGCCACGGCCGCTTCCTTCCCTTTCCTAGCCCTTTCCCATCCCATCATCGCCATAAGACCTATCTGTGTCGGTGCGACGTAAAGCAACTAGCAAAAAAAAAAAAAAAAAAATCTATCCCCCCCCCACTACGTCCTTTAAGAATCCAACTACCTCCGTCTGCATAGTAGCCATGTTCGTTAAGGCGTTAAGACAATCACTGTAGATAGCTACTTCGAGTTTCGATGATGGAAAATTCCTATTAGAATGTTAATGGCAGGGGTAATCATTAGTAATATCTTTCTTCTTCTACTGCTTTTTTTTCCATGTCTGTAATATTACAGTGCGAACTGTGTGCCACATGTGGATTTTACGATCGGATGTCCTTCCTGTCGGCAATGTGTAATTACTATACTGTGTTTTGTGATGGTTAGTATTGTAATGTGTGTTGTCTGAATATAAAAAGGAGTGTATTGGAACAAACCCAAAACAAACACAGTCTCCGAGCCAGAAGAAATAATGATTTTAATTTTAATTACCTTTCATGCTGTATAATTTTGTAAGTGTGATTTTGCCGTAGGGCGTGAGGCAGACCCGCAGCGCTTAAGAAATGCCACAGTGCGAAATTTAATATTTCCATCCTGCAGTGTGCAGTGTGCTGCGTTGTGTTGGAGAGACTATCATTTCTTATCAACTCATTGCAGAGATTACATTCATCATTTCAAAACATGAATAAATTCTCTTATTATTTTTTACATGTAAGTATATATTATGCGACTACAAGGTAAGTGCAAAAACAATGCGATCGAAGTGTATGTGCAGAATTAAAACACGTACATGAAAGCTGTGTAAATGTGTGTCCTTTTTCCGTTCGTATCTTCACTACATTAGAAGATGGTGTTACTTAGTCCAATGCGTGTGCTATAACACAATAGGATGTAGAAAACCGTAGAATTATTTTTATTGCACACCACTGTGGTTATCGTGATTAGCTGCTACACCCGGAGGCAAGATGCGTAAGTAAAATGCTTTTTATTGTGTAGGCAACACAGAAGAGGCATACAAGGGAAATAAGGTGTGAGGTACTTTGCCGTTGTTTTTCTCTTTACTTCAGAGAGAGTTCAGGGTTCTGTAATAGAGATTTTTATTCAAGCTCAGTGGCTATGTGATTGTGTGGTCGAAGGAGATTCTATCCTTATTTCCAATGGCACAGGGGGAGGGAGGCTAGGTAGGTCCCTTATCTTTTTCAGACATGTCTCCCCAGCATTTGCTTGGTAACATCGCTGATCAATTTACCGAAGAGACAGGACAGCATTTTCTGGGTGTTGTGCTATACAGTCCCAGCATTTTCTGGGTATTTACTATGGGCTAGTTCGCGGCTTGGGTTCGATTCCTAGTCAGGCTACCTGCATTTAAGGCTAGTTCATTGTCTACGCACATACAGCCCCCCGTCAATTATTACAGCGTTGTGGTTGCACAACTAAGTAACATAGTATTTACGGGCTCGATTTTCGGTCAGCACAGGGATGATAGTGTATTGTTAAAATCGCATTCAGTTATGTCAAAAAGGGTGCAATAGTTGTTTAACTGACTAATTCTTTACTGTGGCAGATGCTGCTGTTTGAATTCTCCTTATTTATAGTCTTGTAACAATATTCGTTAGTAGATGGTAAGTATCATCACACAAATAAATAATAAGATAATAAGCTGTTGTGTTAGCCGGAATATTTTCAGATGTCTCAAATACTAAACGAATATCGACAGGAGATTCTTTTATAGATTCATCATAATAAGAGCAAACTACAATCAGTGCTTTATTTTGAAATTCTTTAAGCGAAAATAGTGGACGATCTTCTTTCTGATAATACAAATTAAGACTACCAGGCGAAGTACTAGTGTTGTACCTTTCAATCCCCTATGTCGTCAGCCATGATAATAGATTTACGTAGTTTCCTATTTTCACACCAGACAATACTAGGGACTCTACCTTAATTAAGACTATTTGGCAAAATACTGACCCAACCCGGATGCAAGCTTACAGCTGCGCACCCTCTCTCTCCACACAGCCAACTCGCCCAGTCATAGGGCTTAACTACACAATCGCCATCTTGGGCCCAGTTTTACGAGTCAGAAAAATCGAACCCCGGCTACGAACTATCCCCTTAGATGCAGGTAAAACTATCTCTAACCTGGCCGGAAATCGACCCCCAGAGACCTCTAGGCAAGAGCCAAGAACTCAACCCCCTACACCACACGGCCGGTGAAACATTTTTAAATAGTATCTGTTTAATTTTATATTTTATAATTCACTTTCTACTTGTACTGTATGTCAGAGATTGTTACGCAGCGGTCTGTAGATGTATGTGCTGTTATGCAGAAATTCGATACTTCCCGTTTCCTGTTGTAGCAACAGGGCAGACACGCGCAACTAGCAAGCCGACACACACACACTCATTTAATAAGATAACACACTCTCAAAACCACCTATAAAATTTTAAATCATGCTTTAATTCCCTTATCTTTCTTATATAAGTATATTATAGTATTCTGAGGTAAGCAAACGATTTCTAAAACGTGATTAAAATGCGTATGTGCATGTGTAGAGAAATAAACACGTTAATGATTCTGTAAATACGTCGTATGCGTGCTGTAACGGCTAACGACCATGGTACACTTAGCTGTGATCTAGCTAATCACATTATCGACTTCCTTACTACTACTACTACTACTACTACTACTACTACTACTACTACGATCCCTTAACTTGAAAGTAAATAAAACGATGGTCGCTGAGAGATTCATCTTCCGTAACTTCCCAGTCAACAATGAATGATGCTATACCCTGCGTTGAGCAAAGAGACGAATTCTTACAAGATCTAGGAAAAAATCAGCCAGGTCAACTTAATACAATTAGAAGCTGAATATAAGGCATCAAAGAGGCAACTAATGAAGCTAATAAAGGATTCTAAGAGAAATCTCTGGCAAAAACTATGCGAAGATCTAGACAGTGACATCTGGGGAGCGGGATATAAGATAGTGACCGGTTGAATAATCAACAGGGTATCAGTTCAGCTCCCAGCTGATAGAAGGAAAGCCATAGCAATGGAGTTGTTCCCTTGTACTAATGACAGACTTGAAATGGAATCAGATTTTTGTGTTGCAGAACCGTTCACTGTGGTTGAGTTACAAGAGGTAGCACGCAATATGAAGACTGGTAAGGCACCAGGTGTAGATGGAATCCCACCAGAAGCCATCAAGTATGCAGTTGAGGTGGTACCTGGTTGGATCTTATCAGTCTTCAATGATTTATTAACAAAGCGTGAATTCCACGATGAGTGGAAAGTAGCCAAGCTAGTGCTGTTATTGAAGGCAGGGAAACTATCATTAGATCCATCAGCATACAGGCCACTTTGCTTATTAAACACCTTGAGCAAACTTTACGAAGGATCGATTAAAACTAGACTGGAGAAAGAACTTGAACAACAGGGAGGACTTTCTTTGAACCAGTTTGGATTTAGAAAGGGTAGAACCACAACCCAAGCTATTGAGAGGGTGATTCAAATACAGGCAGAAAGCAGTGAGAAATGGGCTGCCTTGATAATGCTAGATGTCAAAAATGCTTTTAACACTGCTTCTTGGAGCATTATTTTGAGAGAACTTCGTAGGATGAACATTTCTCAGTATCTACAACAAATAATCGTTAAGTACTTCAAAGGACGAAGAATACGATTTCATGATTTAGAAGATCTTGAAATGAGTGCTGGCGTTCCACAGGGATCTGTCCTAGGACCCACCTTGTGGAACATTCTATATGATGGTGTCTTACGCCTGCAGCTGACAAAAGGGACAACATCTATTGGTTATGCAGATGACCTTGCAATAGTGGTAATAGCAGAGAATGTAGAAGAACTGACCTTCCGAGTAAATGAATCACTGAGACGAGTTAACCTTTGGATGGTAAATAATAAGTTGAGATTGGCTCCACATAAGACTGAGGCTGTAATTTTGAAAGGTTCCAGGAATTGGAAAAATGTCCGTTTCTTATTAAATGATACAGTGATTATCCCAGGAAAGTCTGTACGATACCTTGGGGTTCTTATTGACAGGAATTGCACATTTGGTGCACATGTGAAGGCAGTAACCCAAAAGGCAGAGAAGAAGGCATCGGCATTAACCAGACTTATGTCTAACATCGGGGGACCAAGAACAGTTAAGAGACAGATTATGTGCTCTGCAGTATATTCCATTTTACTTTATGCTGCACCTATCTGGCACAATGCACTCAGGAGGAAGATTCACCGAAGAGCTATGGAAAGAGTACAGAAGAAAATGCTGCTCAGAGTTACCTGTGCATATCGAACTGTTTCGACAGCAGCTTTACAAGTTGTAGCTGCCAGTATTCCCATTGACCTCCTCGTTGTAGAGAGAAAACTTTGGCATGAAAGGGGTGCAACTATATCTGCTGAAGAAAAGAAAGCCTCGAGGAACCAACTCTTACTAGACTGGCAAGACCGATGGGATGGCACAATCGATGTTGGCCAATGGATAAAAAAGCTAATACCCAACATAGGAGACTGGCTTAAATGTAGACATCGGCAGGCAGATTACTATCTGTCGCAGATCCTGACAGGACATGGAAGATTCGGCGTATACGCCATGAAGATGGGAAAGACGCAGGGAGATGGTTGTCGGTACTATTCTGAAAGGGATACAGTAGAACACACTTTTTTCTACTGTGTTCGATGGGAAGAAGAATGAAGGAAAGCCTGCCAACAACTTGGCCGACAACTCACGCCAGGGAATTTGGTTCAGATTATGTTAGAGAGCCCGTCTGCCTGGAACACAGTAAAGGCAATGGCGACAAGCATTATGGGAATGAAGGAGAAAGAAGAGAAAGGAAGAACTTAATAATATACATCACTCCATTCTGATGTCATGCCGACAAGCAGTTCCAGAATGGTCTGAGTGAAGAGGGCAGGGGTTTTTAGTTGGTGGAAATCCAACTCCCACACAGAGTGGTGTCTTTAAAAGATTTTCCCCTGCCATAACAAAAACTACTACTACTACTACTACTACTAATAATAATAATAATAATAATAATAATAATAATAATAATTGTATTAGCTTTGTTTCCTGATTTAATGGATAGTGTTGAAATTCTTTCAGAAGACGAAGAAAAGTTAAGTACTGAGTTTACAATGTTTCTTCTTACAGCGAATCCTGTGCCAAATTGTAATAGTCTCTTATGAAGGGAGATTGCTGGCTTGCCTTTGTAAATTCTATAATTTCCTGAGTCAAAATGATTTTCATTCGTGTATCTGGTTTCCTGAAGTGCTAAAATTTGGATGTTTAAGTTATCTAACATGTCTGTTAATTGTTTTAACTTCCCAGTTTTCCGAAGTGTGTTGATGTTTAGACTACCGAAGAAATTGAATCAGATCTCCAAGAAATCAACATCTCAGAAGACATTGTACAGGGCAGATGTAAATTCAGAACCAAAATCGACAATCACCACTTTGAAGACAAACCCAACACCAGAGCTACTATAACTTGGACAGAAGAACGAAGGAAGAAGCTCAGCGAGAGGATGAAGAGATTTTGGGAGAAAATTAAGGTCAACACATCAGCTAAGCAAGTTCAACCGTGCTCCTGAATAGGGCACAACGATGTAAAAATAATTTTGTCTCAGCTACTTGGATGCGTGGTGTGCTAGGGCACCTACGGGCTTACAGCTAGTGTGCGCTGGTTGACAACCATAGTGCACATAGCTGAGTTCTAGTTGTTCACATTACCTACAGTACTACACAACAGTGCAGTCCCAGGGCTAACTTTAAGAAACGGGCCTTTGTTTTCTCCAGATTCTTGAAGCCCTTTACACTGAGATTTTACCTGATGATTTCTATACTGTTACACAAGGTCGGAATGATTTTCGCTTTGAATAGTTTTAAGGCAGAATGGATACTTAGGATTTTGACTTCCTTGTCAGATGGGGGCGTAAAGCCTTATGCTAACCTCACCATTCTATTCGACAGAAGAAGGGGGATGTGTTACTACCCTGTTCCTTCCTACTCTTATGTAACATGTTATTCATTTTATCTACACGTAAAAATAGGGCCAGGCGAAAGGGAGGGGCATCTATCTGTCGAATGGAGACGTAAAGCCTTAAACAGACCTCACGATAACATAGATGCGCAACAAAGTATAGAGATGCGTTTTTCGAGAAGGAGGAGGAGTGTTCATAGTTATTTGTCCGTCGGATAGAGACGAAAAGCCTCTAAGGTGGTGTAGGGAAAGGGGAGATCTAGCAAGATGACGTCGGGGAAGGGAATCTCGCCGTTCATAGTTATTTGTCCGTCGGAAGGAGAAATAAAGACTAAGATGGTGTCGGGAAGGGGGGTGTAGCAAGATGACGTCGGGAAGGGCATCTCGCCATAAAACTATGCGCTGTGAGGTTAGGCCTGCATTTCCGGTCCTCTGTAACAGATGGTGTAGGGAAGGGCATCTGGCCATACAACTAGGCTCAAGATAGCGATTGTGTAGTTAGGCCCTCCAAAATGGCGATGGGAAGGGTATCTAACCGAGATGGTGTCGGGAAGGGCACCTGGCAAAGATGACATCGGGATGGGGATCAGACAAGATGGTGTCGGGAAGGGCATCTGGCCGTAAAACTAGGCCATGTGTAGTTAGACCCCTCCAAGATAGCGTCTGTGAGGTTAGCCTTGCACACTTATTCAAATTACGCGCCTCACACCCAGAGCACGTGATCGTGTTGACAGCTGTCAAACAAGAGTACGTGGTCGTGTTTTGTAAACAAAAGCACGTGGAGTGAGGTTAGGTCCCTTCAAGAAGAAGTCTGTGAGGTTAGCCTTACACAGTTATTCAAATTCCGCGCCTCACACCTGTCAAAACAAGAGCACGTGGTCTTAAAAATCACGATGAGTGAAGATAGGTCCCTTCAAGATGACGTCTGTGAGGTTAAGGTCGTTCTCTCATTCAAATTCCGCGCCTAACACGTGCTTATCTTTGTAAACAAAAGCACGTGGTCTTGTTTGTAAACAATAGCAGGTGGCCGTCACGTCATGGGGTCAGTGACCTTGCCAGGGGTCAATAACCTTGTGGGGAAATGCTGATTTAGCTCCCATTGTTTCTCAATCCCCCTTGCTACACTACTGTTGCATCATACCCATTACTAGCGAACATATGGCAATCCCTCCTAAAAAAATGTCTCGAAACAGGAGACCTGCCGAGCAGCTGGAGAGAATCAACAATTAAACTACTGGTACTCTATAAAGGCAAAGGTGCAAGGAACGATCCGAACTCATACAGAGGCATAGCTTTCGAAAACAACTCAATTCAAACCACTAATTACTATTCCAACAAAAAAGTCACTCAAGTTGCAGACCCTCTGATCCCCGAACAACAATACGGCTTCAAGAAAGGGCGCTCGTGCCTACAAGCTATACAAAACCTCTTAGACGACATCAATGAAGCTCTCCTAATGCCGAAAAAGAAGTTCTACGTGATCTTTATAGACTACACCAAAGCTTTTGACAGCACAGATGGAACGATAGTCTCTTGCTATGCGGTTAGGGACGGCAGCTGTGAGCTTGCATCCGGGAGATAGTGGGTTCGAACCCCACTGTCGGCAGCCCTGAAGATGGTTTTCCGTGGTTTCCCATTTTCACACCAGGCAAATGCTGGGGCTGTACCTTAATTAAGGCCACGGCCGCTTCCTTCCCACTCCTAACCCTTTCATATTCCATCATCGCCATAAGACCTATCTGTGTCGGTGCGACGTAAAGCAACTAGCAAAACAAAAAGTGAACGATACTCTCAGAAAAACTAGAAAATATGGGAACGGACATCAGTACTAATACCCTGATAAGAAACATTGTTGTTACAACATGATCAGGATAGATGACTCGGTCACATCGTCACATCGTCACATCGTCAGAAGAGTCCTGCAGGGTGATCCCCTAGCCCGCTTCTCTTCAACATCGCCACATCTGACAGCGCAAATATGTTTACCTGCAACATCACTGTATATCGATGCTGGCGACATGGCCCTTGGTTCAACAAACAAAAACGACTTACAAAAATCACTTAACCTCCTTATAAATTGGGCAGACCGAAATAAAATGGAAGTAAATCAAAAGAAAACAGTCCAAATGGTGTTTAGGAAAGATGGGAGAAGATCGAAGGAAGACATTATCTTGATAAAAGAGAAGGCACTGGAAATTCTAAACTCCTTCAGGTACCTGGGATTAACCCTCCAACCAAAAACAAAGTCGTTTAGAACACACATTATGGAGAGAGCCATAGCAGCGACCAAGGGAATGTTCGACATCAAGGAAATCAAAATCCTAAGTATCCATTCTGCCTTAAAACTATTCGAAGCTAAAATCATTCCGACCCTGTGTAACGGTATATAAATCATCAGCTAAAATCTCAGTGTAAAGGGCCTCAAGAATCTGGAGAAAACAAAGGCCCGTTTCTTAAAGTTAGCCCTGGGACTGTACGAATATAGTATATTTGCTTACCTACAACATGCCCGGCTCTATGGCTAAATGGTTAGCGTGCTGGCCTTTGGTCACAGGGGTCCCGGGTTCGATTCACGGCATGGTCGGGAATTTTCAACATCATCGGTTAATTTCGCTGGTACGGGGGCTGAGTGTATGTGTTGACTTTATCATCATTTCATCCTCATCGCGAAGCGCAGGTCGCCTACGGGAGCCAAATCAAAAGACCTGCACCTGGCGAGCCGAACATGTTCTCGGACACTCCCGGCACTAAAAGCCATACGCCATTTCCATTTACCTACATCATCACTGTATATCTATGCTGACGACATGGCCCTTGGTTCAACAAACAAAAACGACTTACAAAGATCACTTAACATCCTTATAAATTGGGCAGACTTTAGTATATGAACTCACGAAAGAGACTTTCCTATTGAGGACCTTCGAATAAGATTCTCGCTCCGCTTCACGACTAACTGTGCAAAAGTTGTACTAAAAAGACAATAGAAGAGGAAAACCATATGGCCCGAGTTTTACACCACAAATGCAATGCTACATCGGTCATGGACAGGACCCAAACAAGACCTTCGTTACTTTACAAGGGGATTAGCGGTGCACGGTTATCATCACAAAATATGTAAAAACAAAACGTTCCATGAACCTCAACAGGACTGCGTACGTGATCTCTGCAACCTACCGTGTGACAGATATCATATTACCAACTGTACGAAAAGAACAAACTCAATCAGTTCCTATTGTAAGATGTGATATTTCTCCCATGATGCACACTTGTGCGCAATTCTTACATTCATATATAGAGAGAATAATTTAAATGAACCTCTGAATGAAGAAAATGCGATGTACAAATTAGCGTACAATCATTCATAAGGGAAAAGGAGAAAAAGAGAGAGCGAAAGAAATAGTTCCAGTCGTTAACACGCTTCCCCTCCCCTACCTCCACGGTAGCTAGAAGAGAGACGCGCAGCCAGCCAGGAGCGTGTGACGTCAGCGGACCGTCTGCCAGGCGCTGTAACTTACTACAAATCAGTATGCCCGGCTTATCTTCCTTATCACAAATACGTTTCCGTCGTAATATAACTTTTTCACACGAAAACCACTAAGATATTGCAAAAACTATTATGTTTATTAATTTGCTTGTGTTCTTTCGTAAATATTGCAGACCTACTTTAAAACCCAGAATAGTTTAAAAATCAAGTTTAAATGCTTCAATACACCGGAAATGTTAGTATTTACAGTTCCTTATTACTGTACTTGTAAGAATTTAACATAAGTACTCTATACACGTACAGATAAAATAAACCAAAGCTTAACAATCAAGAAATGATATTAACCGAAAAAGTCTAAATAAAATACACAATATTAAATACTGCAGGTTGTTACTTTTTCTGAAAATAGTAAATACTGCACTAACGTTATTGCTTTTTTTATTACTAACAAAAATCAGTAATAATAATAATAATAATAATAATAATAATAATAAAAAATTCTACACAACAAAAATAACATTACTACTAATTTAGGCTTACCTTTCAGGACTTAATTTTGTTCATTTTCTTCGATTTTTTCCGTGCAGCGTCAGGATGCGCATCCGTAGTCCAGTTTTCATTCACTGACCTCTTGAGTGCTCTCTTTTTATTCAGTCCTTTCATTCTTTCATTCTAATAAATGAACGAATTCTCACAAAACACGTAACAGCCAATATTAATGCATTTTCCAGTTTTTCCTCCGTAGATGAAGCTAGTGGTGATTCCCTTTTTCGTAACTCGCTATGCAATATACCCCGCCAACATTTTCAATAAGTCCTGATCTTCATTATGTAAGCAATCTTCGAGATTGTGCTGATCAGTAAACTGATCTATTAATGAGTCAACTATACAATTGAAGTCTTCGTACTCTGAATCATAAATTTCCAAGTTAGTTTCGACTGATTCTATGGTGTCGTTAGTGACAGCACAATCTACTTGGTCGAGGACATCTACAGTTAATGTTTCAGACTCTTCCCTGTTGCAGTTTGCAGTTTTAATTATGGCATATCCACTTTATTCTCTGGGTAACTGTTGTGGGCAGGGGGTGTTCATATAAAATATACGATATAGCCTTAGCCACAGTGCCAGAAATAAGTTCAGCAGCTTTTCTTACGTTTTGTCGTTCACTACCAGTTACTAGTAAATGTTGTTCTGTTATTTTATGAGTGAATTTTAAGTCCCCAATTTTCTGGTAGTGTACTAAGTCGACAAAGATGTCTTGCTTGAGTGAAATCACTGACACCAAAGATATTATAGACTGATATTTACGCGCCGAACAATGCTTAGTGTAATGGGAGGGACGGGCCAGTGACGTCACGACCACGACAGCCTACCATCTCTCTGCTAGCTACCGTGACTACCTCCACTACATTACGTAACCTGCAGCAACTGTTCTCCTTCGTATGATCAACGGAAGCAAGTACTGGAGCAAGGACATGTTTGTTTTGGTTTAGACAAGCAAAATTTTGTTTTAATTTGACAAACTTTGGATACCAGCTGAAACTGGAGTGAGAAGTGAGTAATAATATTTTCACTAGTTATCTGAGTTGTCATTTTCGTAAAAATGTCTCTAAATTTGTTTTGATGTTTGTTTATTTTTAAAGGAACTTGACGGTTATGACTTGCATGTTCGCACGTGATTAATAGGAGAAATTACGGTTTTATATGAAAGATCTTACAACCTTAGCAAACAATTTTTGGACTAAAATGTACAAATAAGATATTTGAATTGCAGATTAAGATATTTAAATATAATGTTTTTCTTTTTAGGTGTAAAATAAAGAAGCCAAGTACAGAATTAGGCACAACAACAAACTGTACCAACAATTAGAGAGCATTACAACATCTATGAGGAAGAGGAGGTTGAACTTCTATGGTCATGTCATGACTCATGAGAATGGACAATCAAAGGCTCACCTCCAGAATCTTTTACACCATCTCTAGAGGGAAAGCAACTAATGCCAAGTGGGCAAGACTTGTCAAAAAAGAGATTCAAGAATTGGACATTGCTCCCAGTGAATTATATAGGTACAGTACGTTGATCAGAACACCAAACTCTCTCCAGTCACTAACAGAAAAACAGTACGTCCGGGAGGAGGTGTGAAATGGACTCAGGAGTGGAACGACAGTCATAGTGCAAGAATGAAGGAGTACTGGTCTAAGAAGAAAGTTGCTAGAGATAAGAACTACGTGGTCCATAGCAGGCCCAAACGGAACTAAAAAAAACAGGATTTAAGGAAGTGAGAAGGTTTTCAAGAATATAGCAGACAGCCTTTCAAGATTTCAGCATATAATTACTGATTTACGAGTAATAAGACTTTATTAATATTTTGTGGATTTTAATTTTGTAATGATTTTTTTACTAAATCACATAGTAGCGATAAATGATTGAATAGTTTAGACACAGAAAAGGGATGTTTTAACGTTTTCAAAATATTAGTAGCCTATAATTAATCTTATTGATGACAGTGTTGTACAAATGTGTCAGTGACCTCAAGATTAAACACATTTGGAAAATGAGAGTTAGGTAAGACTTTAGTAATACTAGGGATGTTTAAATTGTACAATGAAGAGTATATGGTAGGATAAAGACATAGATTATAATAGCAAGACCAAGGATTTTGGTTGATGTTTTGTACCGCTGAGGGAGCAGTTGAGTTCTCGAAACATGTGCGGGAGGTAATGTAATTACATGTGAAGTATTGACAAGGCGGAAAGTGTTTTTCATAGATTGCAAACATATTTGGAAACTGTGGCAAAATGACTGGGAAAAATCTGCCCCATCCAAAGGACGTAACTTATTTCAACTTCTCCCTAATATCCCATTAAATCCTTGGTTCCTTTTAAACCAATATACACGACGTCACATCTCAATCATGATTCTAATAAGATTAAATCATGCTTGTACACCAGAACATCTATTCCGTATGAAGTGTATGTGGACAAGTAGTTGGTTCCCACAATCACTTAATCTTTCAATGTCCTATTCACGAATCACTACGAAAGCATCTTCTTTCTCTGTTTTGTGTACTATTTTTCCTCTCCCTTCTAATGCCGCGTGCTTGGCGTTACATCCTAGTATTCAAATTGTTGAAATCTCTCTTATTCATTTTTTCTGGAGCTAACGTTCATATCTAAATTTCCAATCCTTGTATGTCGGTCTGGTCAAGTTAACTAGAGCGAAACTATTGGACCTATCTATCCCTGTCTTATTCACACTGTACCTTTTCATCTATATTTTAATTATAGTATCTTCCTTGCCAGCGCGATAGACAGCATTCACCAGCGAAATTTAAGGTCGCTTGGGTGACGCATGCACTTGAAGCTTCCTTGAGGAGAAGCTGTGGCCCCTCCCCGACAGCAATTTACGGTGACAGGCCAGCTAGCTTAGGTATGGGGTGTTAGTTTTAATACTTGACATTCGAAGTCTTCAGCGCAACACACTAGAGACTGCAAGAAAAATATCAACATCTTAACAGTATAGGCACTTGCACATCGTCCTGCTAATAAAAATAGGGCCAGTATATGAGATCAATTGTAATATAGAAGAATATATTTTAGTCTTGGGTTTCGGGATGTATACCGTTTTTTTTTCGAGCAATTTGTTGATGGCACGTTTAGAGTATGTTTTCCGATAGCTGCAGAAAAATATTTAGGTTGCCCAGCATGAACACAGAGTTTGTATTTGGTTGTCTGTGATGATGGTATATAGTGAATTTTTGTAGTGTTCCTCTCGGATTATAAGTGGTTTCGCGAGTTCTGTGGCATTCTTCTAATTCTCTTGTAAGTCTAAATATAATTTCAGTGGGAATGGGAAAATAACAAAGGGAGAATTATTTTATCAACATCAGGTTGACACTACAAAAATATTTCACATACAAAACTCCAGCCATCATATAAATAAATGTCAACAAATAACTTTATTAACCTTACATGAAATACTATGCAACACTACCATTAACCATAGCCTATTATCTAAATCATGCAAACAAATAAATTTTCTCAAACAAAATTTCAACTCTCCAAAATCCAACTGAATTGTTGAGTAGGTACAGTGATATTTGTAAGATACACTTGAACATCTAAAGCACTAGTCACCTTAAAACTCACTGGCATTGATGGCTCATCATCATCATCATCATCAATTTATAAAAAAGAACGTAATCCTCATTTTCATTCACAACAAATAAGGTTAGGGTTAGTTTATGCACCTCTGTTGTAAAACAATGAAAATTCTTAATTACATCATTCTTGCACCACCGTTTAAAATTACTTTCGTCTCTCAAACGTAACACATAGTCACAACTTTCTGGATCTTTCCAGGACTGATTTACTTTTCTGTGTAGTATGGTACATTAGCTGATAGGGGAAAATGCTAGGATAGGCATCATTAGTTTCAACTTCGGAAGTTTGTATGGCACTCAAATTGGATCACCACCTTCTATGGGTATAATATCTTCCCTAACCTTACAATCAATTTGGTATCAAAATGATTAATGCACACAACACTATCAGGCCTATCATTTGGCTCAAAGTTTTCCCCACGAATGCACTGAACTCAATTTTGCCTTAATACTGGGTCTTTTGGAAATATGAACACTGAAGCTTGTGCACTACCCCTAAACTGGACTCACATCCAGGCACACAGCACATTACACTAGAAACATAATGCACGGGTAACTGAGAATATAAAGAAAATACTTTCAGTGAAGAACCCGAGAACCAACAACAACCTGATCACCACGGACATATTTGAATAAATAAGCTCTTTATGAACAAACAGCTTATGATACTGAAAGAGGCTCTATAGCCTTTTTAAGACTATAAACAAATATAACTTACGATTAATAATATTCAAATTTCCATAAATATTCGGTAAACAACACGACTTACACAAATCAAAACAAACACATGCTAGCGTTCCAATTGCCACCACCATGGACAGTTTCAATAGGTCAGTTAAGGTGTGAAGTATTGTAGTTGGTCTTGAGAAAAGTAATTCGGTCTCAAATTTCTCAAGTAGGTGATGAAATACATTCTCATGCATCAAATAATGTACCGAGGCTAATAAAATTACCTGAAATTAACCTCCCAATATTTAGCAGAACATTTAAGGTTAAGGAAGAAAAAGACATCTGCTTTAACATCACAAGCCTTTGGTGAATTCGCATAACAAGCACACATTGAAGTATACTTCGAAGTCAATTCAACGACCTCAAACTATAAATTTAATATGGAAAAGCTTGTCCTCCGAGAATAACTGGAAATGTTCCTGCTGCCAGTATTGATATTAGGAACTAGAATTTCCCACAAGACATCAGTTTTGCAGACCCAGACTTTCACAACCCTGAGGCAACTGATTGGAGCTCAGGTCTTCTTAAAGATCTTGAAGGCAGAAAGGAAGAACCATCCAGGATACCCTACATTGCATAAAACTCATCTAGGTTGGATTCTAATTGGAGAGTATCTTCAACAAGCCAATCAAGAATAATGTAAGACATCATCCAGTTCATTACTTGTTACATCTGATCTGAACTTAAGAGTTACAAATGCAGAAGTTTTGTAGTCTGGAAGAGGTGAATCATGTGGCATATTCTCTAGAAGAGAAGGAAGGAATGTGAAGCTATTTTCATGGACACTTTCACAAGAGACAAGTCTGGAAGATTCGTTGTAGAGGTTGCCTTACAAAAGGAGTTAAAACTCGGAAGTTCATAGCAAGTTGTTCTCAGTGTTTTCATCTCTTGGAGAAGAGACTACAAACTAATCATGATCTTCAGCACGAGTACGTCAACTACACGAAAGAATACCAATTCCTTGGTCATATGACTGAGCTGCAGTCAGAATCAGTGAAAGAAGTCAAGCAGGACTACTAAAACCAGAGATGTTTTCGACACTTCTGCAAGGACTGATCACAGCATTTCACCCTTTGCAGTCCAATTTTCTGTCACATGTTCCAACAGTCTGGTCCAAATTCATTTTGCACATTTTTACCTAGTCAGATTATACTCAGAATTTTTATTAGTAATTATAATTATACACTTGTTATGATAATTACCGTACATTCTATTGGATAGGAATTAGTTTCCATAATAATTTTCGTCATCAGTGCAGGAGGAAAGAACAACATAATAAACTGAAGTGGAGTGATGCAGCTAGGCAGAACCTGCGGTCCTCTAGTTTTCTGACCTGATGAATAACTTAGTCTAGGTGGCTCATTATCATGAAATGCTACATTCCGGTAAACACTGTTGCCGTTTGCATTCCAATTTGTATGTGCGGAAGTATGTTCAGCATCACTTTTACTGAAATTATAAACCCTGACCTGAGAAGCGTCATCATTGCCGTGTGCCGTATCCCCTCCTCCACCCCGGCCCATTATATTCGCGTGTCTTCTTGCTTTTGTAGCAGTCACTGGAACTTTCTCATCTGAAACTTTGGAAACAGCATATGATGGTCCGGGATCATTCCGCGCTTTTCGTTTCTTTTCTTTTTTTTTTTACGCACAGGTCCAGTCGCTGAAGTTTCACTTGCTATGCTGGAGCTCACTACACCTTCATCTTCACTTGACAGTTCTCTAAAATCTTTGTCTAATTCAAATAACTAATCATCGTCACTGCTGTCTAAACAAACGTGCATACTTGTTTCTTCTTCATTCATATTTGCCGATTTTATATCGCAAATTCAACGGAGACAATTCACTTTCACAGATGAACATGCCTAGTACAACACGTGTGCAGCACTACTCACTGTAAACACAGCTGACAGGCCGCGGGTAACCATGACGACACACGGCTACATATATCTCGTATTATATCCATGGAGATAACAGAACGGTTTCTTCTGTGCACAAAAATTAGCTCTAGAAACTCCAGGGATATCGATCGACCACCATCAGGTCAAAGAACTTCAATAAATAACTTCTCATGTAGAACGAAACATAATGTCGAGGTGAGCTCGACGTTGGACCAGTTACAGTAAGCCATGATGTCGAGGTCACCTCGACGTTGGACCGGAAAAGGTTAATGAATGAGTTAATATTTTCTTCCATTACAATGTCAGTAAAGGTGACAAGCAATGTTTAGAGAAATTTGTGGCAAATCATATCCTTTAAACTCATCCTAAATGCATAGACGGGTATCCTTTTATCATCAACGTATAGCTAAACCTTCATGTATTAACTTATCTAGAAATGTCAATGAAAATTTGTTCATTCATTTGGTCATGCTTGCATTGGGGAATTGATCACTTCTTGTATATTTGCATGTCAAGAAGTGTACACCAATGTACCTACTGCCAAAACAATAGACATTTTACACATCAACCTAACAATAAATAGTAAGCTTAGTGACAATGAAATCATTGAGTTCATTCAGAAACAAATAAATATGGCGAGGTAAAGAGGCACTGGAAGAAAATAAGATATTAGATCAAGGATGAATTCTGAAATATTAAAATAAAAACAGCACTCAAAACATTTTAGTTTTTTGTTGTTTTATTTTATTTATACAAAAACATCTTAATTTATTGGATAAATATACTTTTACAAAATTATGGCTGAATTACAATACTATGTCTCACCATAACAAACATTTTCTTTAAGGCACACACAATACGGGTAAGTACTCAACGATTCACAAGGTAATCAACTTTTAAATTATACTTAATATTTTCATTTTAAAAATTGAGGTTGTAATGCTCGGAAGGAAGAAACGGAATTCATACCTCACTCAGGAACAAAACCACAACAAACACAGCATATAACTATTTTTAACCCAAAGAAGACAACCAGCATAGCTTAAATGTTGAGAGAATCAAACTTAGGGATCAGGAGTAACCAGGATCCTAAGATTTAAATCTAAGTTATCTAAGTAGTCTTTCTATACAAGGTTTGTATAGAATTTTTTTTCCCCTTTTCCCTTTTACAATTTGTTTTACACAGATAGGTCTTATGGCAACGACGGGATAGGAATGGGTTATGAGCGGGAAGGAAGCGGCCGTTGCCTTGATTATGGTACAGCCCCAGCATCTGCCTGGTGTGAAAATGGGAAACCATGGAAAACCATCTTCAGGGCATTCAACAGCGACGTCCAAACCCTCTATCTCCCGAACGCAAACTCACAGCTGTGTGACCGAAACCGTATGGCTAATTTGCTCGGTACTGATTTCTTCCTTCATACTAAAATACTAAACAGTACTTTGCATTCACTTCTCCAGCTCAGTTCTAAATATTTACAACTACACACAGTAGTGCAGGTATGATTAAAGTGATTGGAAGTTTAAGTGTAAATTAAAAGTCCCAATGATACAACTAATCAGGTAACTTTTGGATAATATCTTATTAGACAGAAGACATGCTTTTCAGGTCCAAATTGCTAACAAGTCAAGACAAACTTGTGGTGCAACAGCCCATTAGGATCTCGGCATGCCAAGACGACATTCTAGACCAAACTGTTTGGCTTTCATGACCGGACCCACTGCCTCTCATATCAGCAAATGGTCTCACAAGGCTAAGTGAACCCCATTCCAGTCCGCTGTCCAGAATTAAACCTCCTGGCTGCTGGAAATCAAACCTAGCACCACTGGTAAGGGGCAGGCACATTGCTCCTACACCAAGAGGCTGACAACTTGCTAATAACATTAATATAAAAACATTCCCATTAACTGAACAAAACAAAAATTAAATTAAGATATTAAAGTTGGAACCAAAAGGGTAATTAAACACAGAATGACAGAATCTTCTGCGTTTACATTATGTGAGAAAGAAAAACTGGGGAAAAATACACATTTCATGAAAACTTTTTTTTTTTTTTTTTTTTTTTTTTGCTAGGGGCTTTACGTCGCACCGACACAGACAGGTCTTATGGCGACGATGGGATAGGAAAGGCCTAGGAGTTGGAAGGAAGCGGCCGTGGCCTTAATTAAGGTACAGCCCCAGCATTTGCCTGGTGTGAAAATGGGAAACCACGGAAAACCATCTTCAGGGCTGCCGATAGTGGGATTCGAACCTACTATCTCCCGGATGCAAGCTCACAGCCGCACGCCTCTACGCGCACGGCCAACTCGCCCGGTTATGAAAACTTTACCCTGCTACCTCAATAGTCAACCATGACCAACCAAAATAATTCTAATTATGGCCTGTCAACTTCTGCAAGATACCGTTCCTTGAACCGATCTCACATTTCATCTGTAGTGTAACGGTAAATTGAATTTAAACCTTTCAACAGACATTCAGATAAGGACCCAGACAGTCATTTCTTTTTAAAACACAAGTTATTATGCCCTCGAAGTATTGTACCCGGATGAGATAGGCCCTAGATATCATGATTTCTTGATTATAATATGAATACAGATATATGGGAATGATAAATTACGTACAGTGTCAGTTTGTGCGGACGGAAGGATTTCAACATAGTCAGACATATCGCGACAATCCGTCGCCACAGTTAAGCTTGCCATTATGGGGAGAATGTTTCTTGATCAGAAGCTAAGAGGATTAAATCTAGAGCTCACAACAACAGAAGTAATGACTACACGGAAGTGAAAGGATATTTATTTCTGAACAAGGGCGAGCCAGGTGTATCACCGATACGAAGAATATGACGTATGAGGATTTCCAACGCCTCGAGGCATTTTGTGTTGTCAGGTTGCAACGAAGAGATTTTAAACTAACCGATGCGGTGTTGACCAATGGAAAGATTTACCAGAGGCCCGCAGATAAACCAACATAAGAGAAACTCAGAGTGAACTCCAGTTAGCTTCTCAGATAACAATAATTAAATTATTCCAACCACATAATTGAATGGAGGGGATTTTTGCGATATCATTCCCATGACGATTAATAGTAATATTGTAATAAATTAAAGTAATGAATTCTTGGAAATGACCCACGCTATCTTGCCATTGGTCAAGAAGAGCACGCCATCAGGGACGCCGACTTCGCGCACGAAAGGTGGAGGACAGGAATTAAGTGATATTTCCATGATCACCGAACGATATGAGTTCAGAATACGACACATGAATGTGTATCGCCAGTTTATTAAGTGGGATAAATCAAGAGATCCAAATATACCTGCATATGCCGATTTAGGATAACCAACCCCCCTCCCCATGAGAAGACCGCAGATGACCCCGGCGGGAAACCACATCGTCCATAAATAACCAGTAGTGGGACCTCACATCACCCAGTTGTTACCAGTCACCAGTTGTGACCAGTCGAGCTTCACATCAACCAGTCGTTTGAAATAATTTGTTACGCTGACACGGTGACTCTGTAATTCAATACCAGAAACTCATTATAGATTCTGTTAGAGTGAAAGTACGTTAGTAGTCATGAAGGTGAAGACGAACAGTGATAATTATTCAGTATATTGAGTGTAAATTATCAGTATCACTGTATGTGAAATTAATACATTTCTCGACATTTCATGTGCTGAAATTTAAAGGATCGACAGGAACGCCGATAATACTTTTTGAATGCAGTGTTCAGAGTCTGAAATAAATATTTCATGATAGACGGTGTAACTATTACTGTAGCAGGGAACTGTAGGAGCGAGGCGATCACGAGACGGCATCGTATACTTCAGGAAATGCGGATTGAAGAACGCGATACGCGCCGGTTCGAATGAAACGACACTTCGTCGTAATGTGTCACAACATGTGATTCGGGCTCAAGGAAGAATAACTGTGCAAATGTAATGGGTCTAGAGGCACCGATAAGTGTTTTTTTCTTCTTGCATGAATTAATGTAAATTCTGTAAGTAAGGTATTAATCATGGGTAGTCACCCAGAAGTGTTTTATTGTGTTAAATTTATAAAGTGCGATATGATGGACGAGTAAATTACCATGGGGGCAGGAGGCTTCTCATCCGCTACGAGACAATGGAATTCTACATAGGAATGAGTACACAAATTTAATATTTGGGGATGTTATCGCGACTAAACGGGGTCCAGTGTAGATTATGGTTACTTAACATGGTCTGCCTCCCGAATCCATGATTATTTGTTAGACGGACGAACTAATTTATATTAACGTAATAATGGGTTAGATTAATTAATTTGAGTATTTGTTTGTTGTATATAATGTAAAATATGGGATATATTTCTTTCAATTAATGCATGCTGTTTGTAATACTTTGATTTAAGTTCATTTCAAGTGTTAAATTCCTTTTTGTGCTAACCCATTTGTTTGATTTCAATCACTGCAGTGATTATTTGTATTTTAGTTAGGAATATTTTCTACCAGACAGCCAGATTATGAAAGTGTCAGAGTATGTAAAATTTGTGTTGCGTACGGAAGGTCATAAAATTAATAATAATAATGTTCTATCTGCTTTGGGCGTTCGTAAGTTCTATATAAAAATAATAATGCTCGGTGTGTTTGCGAGAAAGAAATAATAATAATGTTTGTGAGTTGGCAAAGGAAAGTAAATTAATAATATTTTGTGCGTTTTCAAGTTAAAGTATAATAATAATAATGACAGTGCTTCGTGAGTTAGCTAGTGCAAATAATAATCAATGTGGAGATGACATGTAGTGTTAAAGAATTTAGTTCGGGTAATCAGTTTGATTTTACGTAAATTTTTGATTTCACGTTTTTTGACTTTATCTTAACCATTAAAATTTGTTTAAAAGCGATAGGGGCACGTGAATTAGAATGGTCACGATATGTTAAAAGCCCAGAGTGGTTTGAGCCCAAATTTAGAGTTGGAAGTCATGAGGGACGAATATCCGGCTTGAAATAAATTGAGCTGTACTGTTTGTAATGATGAAATAGATGAATCTCAAGGCCTAAGATGATATAAAATGCATATTCCGGTGTTATGAGTGGCAGAATCTACGCACCGAGGATTAATTTACGAATTAAATGTTTGAAGAGTTCCAATAAAAGGAAATGGACTTCAAATTGGAAGGAATAGTTTAGCAATAGCCAGCATTGGTGGTATTTGCCCAACCGCGATGTGCCATAGGTTGTGAGATGTGTCTTGGGAGGGCGTGTGTCCCCATATAAATTAACGGCAGTACGAAACTGAAGGTACAGTCCCGAATGCCGTGTTGTCCCGACCGACATAAAGCAGATCTTGGTGGTTCATAACGGGATTTAACATATGTGACTAAATTCTAAAGAGTGGAAATTAAAATATCATCTTTCCATTTTTAATAATAATAATAATAATAATAATAATAATAATAATAATAATATGAAGAGGAATAATAATAGGAAGAATTTATTCGATTAATTTGAGAATAATTAGGGTGAGATCAATGTAAGATATTAAATCCATGATGAATAAGTGATACGAAAATGATAATCTCCACTGATGGAAATAATAATAATAATAATAATAATAATAATAATAATAATAATAATAATAATAATAATGAAAAGTTGAAGAAGCAGAAGATGAAGAACTTGCAATAGTAATTCGAGAATAATAATTATGATGACGGAAAATTAAGAGATTTCTGGACGATGATTTATTGTAGCGAAAATAATAATAATAATAATATTTTATTAGGAAACTGGTCATAAATTTATGCGGATAAATTACGAGGAAGAACGACTCGTTGTTTGGAACGTCGGCAAAGGTTGGCATATAATCAACCCGGATGACAAATGATAATAATCAAATATAGGATTATAATTGAAATTAATGATAATAATAAATTAATTGATGGTAATCAAAGAATATAATAATGATCAGATAAAGAATGATAATGATATTATTTAATAATCATAGGAGGATATGATAGGGACAGTCGTCATGTGTCGAACTGCTCAGAACCAGATGTTGGGTTTTCACGAGGGAGATTGTTAGCGGTAGATACGAAGATAACCCACGGACGGCACATGTCTTCATTGTCAGAGCATAGTAATGAACCTTTCCGTACGTCTTGTCGTATTGACAAGAGTAAATATTGAAATAGGCTTTGAGTTAATGAACTCTGCCTGGCGTGTTTGTGAATATGGAAATAATAGGCTAGAGTTTGTCCGTACTATAAATTCCCGTTTTTCGAGGCGATAACGTTTTCACGGTGGGTGTCCGGCTCACCAGAATGTACATACTGGAAGTGTCTCATGTCCAAATGGAACGAGGAGATGACAGTAAATAGTTACTGTCATGCCTTCGTCTCCGAAAGAAGATCTCCAGCGATGAAACGTCCACTCATACGGATGTGAATTCGACCCCCGGTAAACAATTGGGGCAAATTCATCAAATGTTTTACACTACCAGAGTAGTAAGGTAAATCCAAGTAGTATGTCATTTATTTTTCAGGATGGAAGTGTCCCAATGTAATAATTGTCATCATGTGTAGTTTGCTAAATAAGTGAATAAATTGCTCCTCATTGCAATTTCAATAGGAAACAGTTTCCATATCTTTTTATTGTAGTTAGTCCAGTATGCCCATGGAATTTAGGTTGTCACTTCCCAGTCCTATTGAGGAGTCAAAAATTTGTATCCGTGAATGAGTCGTCCCCCGTTACCTTAATTTGCATGCCCCGTTCATCCCTGTGTTCATTTGATGCACCGATATATAATTAGATTTTCTTTATTAAATTTATTTTTTATCTTTTTCGAACTGATCACCCCTGAGATTAATGCTAGTCTGGGACTCAGGAAGTGAGCGGGTGCAGTATATGTCTCCCACACACAAAAAGTAAGTATTGATCAAGTGGTAATATCGGATGGCTCACTATGTTTTGTCACATATTTCAAAGGTATAATAACGTGTTCAAAAAAATTACTTCTGGGTCCTTGGCTGAATGGTCAGCCTTCAGTTCACAGGGTCCCAGGTTTGATTACCAGTCAGGTCCCAGATTTGAACCATGTCTGGGTAATTCCTCTGACTCAAAAAATGGGTGACTGTGTTTGTCCCCATACACAAAATGACACTACCAACCACCACATAGGACTGGTATCAGGAAGGACATCTGGTCATAAAACAGAACTTGGTCAACATGTCCAAAACACAAAATGTGGGAAAGAGTGGCACTAAGTCCACTGTTTTCTATGTTGTGAGTTAGGGAATAAACAGTAATATGACAGTGGACTAATAAAAGGAAGAGAGGAATATTCAAGACAAATAAAATCAAAAGCAGTGAAAGACAGGCTAAGAAGGTAAAACAGAATTCTGATGCTTCTTGTTTTAAGGGGCCTGACATCGCAGGTCGTCGGCCCAGAACAGAATTCTGATAGCTTGAAGAGAACAGAAAAGATAGCAAAGATTTGGTGCAATAATAGTACGTAACTACTTCTTGGAGTAATAGCGCATAGTGAAGAATGAGACTACCATTATATCAACAGAGCAACAGACAACTGAATTCGAACCTTTTGGTATTATTAGAACAGTTGTGGTTGATCATGGTTCAATTCTGGGGAAGTAGAGCCAACATACTATTTACATTCTCAAAATGAACACACTACAAGATACAAATGATTAAGATATATGAACAGAGCTACTTCTAGTTTACCATTTCAAGGTTCTCTAACTTTTCCTCATTGTTCAAAAAGGAATGCTATCTTTTTTTTCTGACTCCAGAAATGGTTAAGGTGTTGTCTATTCTTGCTGTTCTTAAGTAAAATATCTTTATAAATTTTATATTCATGCAACAAACCCTTTAAATGTCTAATAAAGAAGTAGGAGAAGTAATGGATTGAATTAAGTATAAAACATGGCACACAGCTACAAAATGTCTGTGTATATGATAACACAGAGCTATGAACCTTTTACAGTTTCCAATCCCTATATCTATCGCAATGATACAAAACTGAATTAAAAACAGATTTAGTGTTAGCTACAGTAGGACTGTGTATAGGAAACATTTTTCTAGTTTGAGTTAAATCTGGTATCAGTAAACAAAAGAATATCTTCTTAAGAAATATGTTCTATCTTACCTAATTCACATAATGAATACAAGGTAGGTGTGTGAACATGAATGTCAGAGCACCTGAAAAGAAACCTCTTTAGCTGACCTACACATTGAAAAATACTTCCTATACATAGCCCCAGCTAACACTGAACTCTATGCAATGCAAGCCATCACTAATTCCAGGTAAGACTAATGGAAGCAGATGAGAGGTCACAGGAACATCTGCTAACACAAGACTACAAAGATGTTCAGTTCATTCATGGAATATACCAGACTAAGTACTTAAAGGGATAATGGTTTTCAGAAGGACATGGGTTCAATTCCCTACCAGGAAGTCAAAAATTTAGAAATAAGATTTCCACTTCTGGAGAGTCATACAGCCCTGACGTTCACACAGCCTACACCAAAAAACGAATACTAGGTTAATTTCTGATAGATCTCCGAGTTCTGCCAACTTCGACTAATAATAAAATAAGATCATTAAATGATCACTCCAATAATTGCAGGCGAAGGTTTATCCTAACCCGCAATACAGCCTCTACTTAACCAGATTGCTAAGCGGCTAACACTTTCATTTATATTCTGATCTATGTAATTTTCATCCTTAGTAATATCACTGCATGTAATCATGTTTGATTACTGCCTGCCAAGCCAGAGAGTATACACTTCCTCTGATCACAGAAGAATACTATTCCCTGCTAGATAATCTTTGATTCTCTAACTCTTCCCAGCTTCCAAATATATTCACCAGATGGCAGAGCGTTCCTACTTGCTGCTACGAGAAAAATGTCTACAAACAAACAGACCCCATCATGACATACGTCTTAGACATTATCTGGGAGCACCTATCGAAGGATAACCTAGCTACACTAGAAAGAGTGAAGGCCATGTATCTGGCCAAAAACCTGCTCCTTTGAGACTAACCTCCGAGTTCACAAGACATCAGTTCTATACAGAAGAACTGCAATTAAAAATACCATTGCCTTCTACAACACAATACCATACATCAATAACGGCAGGATTTAAAAAAAAGTGAATATATGGATAGATTTTTACAAAACAGACAGCATGATGACATCAGAATGGATGAATTCTGACTACGAACTGCGGCATACCATAACACGCTTCTCATTAAATGTTCATAGAACCATTGAAAAGGGCAGGCAAAACAACATGACTATGATAGGAATATCAAGATGAGTTATTTATAATGAATGCTGCAAAGCAGCATGGCTCCTCTAGTAACATTATAAAATACATTTGATATTCAAAAATAGGAAAATAATCAATATAAAATAATTTTAGTAAAACACATTGAACACATTTCTTGGCACATGTACTAGGGTTTGTTGTTGTTGTTGTTATAAAATGAGATATTAGAGGATCAAATTTTATATATAGCAACTACCCTTAAATGTTGACCACAGTTCTCACCATTTCCTCGTTAACGACTGGCGACTCAAATGTTAAGCAGGACCACTCACCGGCATGACTGTTGACCAATTGCAGATGATTCATACGGCTATCTGCAGGGTGATTTGACTATTACTAACAATAGATGGATCTTGACCAAATGGCATGCTTACCTTGTAAGCGACAGACTCCACATGGACCGCAGAGCGGACTTCAAAAGTTTGCTGGGCGTTAGCGAGGAAATTACAAGAACTATACCTTATGAATCAATTGAGTACACCCTTATTGCAATTTACAAGCTACTTTATCACTTGTATAGAATAATGACATGTTAATAATAACAGCTATAAAATACATTTGATATAAAAAATATGAAAACAATCAATATAAAATCATTACAGCAAAATACATTAAAATATTTCTTGTCACATGTACTAGGGTGGTTCAATAGGCAATGCACATCTTTTCTGTTGTTATTGTTGTTGTGAAATATATATAGCTACAAAGTTTCATCACTGTCATTGTCGTGGTAACAGAAAGTTTTGTTGTAAAATGGCTACTGCACATAAATTAGTACAAAACAGAGAGCTGTGATTGAATTTCATTTTGTGGAGCAGGAGACCATTGTGAACATTCACAGGTGCTTAAAAATTGTCTATGGAGATCAGGCAGTGGGTGGGAGAACAGCCAGTTATTGGGTAATTAGAGTATCAGCATTAGAACAAGTTAAAGAAAGACTGTCAGATCTTCAACTTTTGGAACAGCTGCTTACAGCTGTGACACCGGTGAGTGTTCAACACGCAGATTGACTTATTCAGGGCAATAGGCAAATAACAACCTAGGAAGTGGCTACTCAGCTTGACGTCTCTGTGCGTAGTGCCAACACAATCACCCACTGCTTAGGGTATTCAAAGGTTTGTTCCAAGTGCGTCCCTAGATGCCTAACTGATGACAAGAAGAAATAAAGGAGTACCATTTGTGCACAGGTGCTTGAACATCATGAGGCTGATGGTGATTTCTTATTCAAAATTGTCACAGGGTATGAAACATGGAATCATCATTTCCAGTCTGAGACCGAACGACAGTCCATGGAATGGCATCACACAAATTTTCCTCGGAAGAAATAGTTCAAGATAGGACCCTGAGCTGGCAAGTTTTTGGCCTCGGTCTTCTGGGATTCTAAAGAAGTAATTCTGATTGACGCATTGACTGCTGGTCACACAATAACCTCAGAAGTTTACCTTGAGAATCTGAAAAAATTGGAGACTATTTCTGAGTGAACGTTTACATAAAAATAGTCTCCGAAGATATCAGCAATATCCTCCTTCAACGTGACAATGCAAGACCACACACAAATCTGTGCTCCTCTGAAGCAATCTTAAAATTTGGATGGATAGTTCTTCCTCTTCCATCCTATAACCTGGATATCCTGCAACATCTGACTTCTATTTGTTTGGTCCCCTTAAGGCGATGTGAGGGGGCGATACAACATCAATGAAGTGGTCATAGGTGAAGTCCAGACATAGCTGAGAAGAAAATCCAGCTGAATGGTACCACAGCAGTATACAGGCTCTTACATCTCAGTGGAGGAAAGTCATACAATTGAATGGAAACCGTGCTGAATAAAAGATATTTGTAGCTAATGAATTGGGGAATAATGTGGTATATTCCCTGTTGGAAATAAATAAATCTCCAATTAGAAAGAAAATTATGTGCAGTACTTATTCAACCATGTATTGTCTAAAAAATACAGAAGCAATTCAATTCTATGCAAGGAAGGAAATGACACCAATGCAACAATTCACTTATGAATAAAACATAAAAACATTAAACTAGACAATAGACAACTTGTAATTAAAATAAAATAATGAGTTCTGGTGCAATAAAACCAATTAATCTGTTTAGGAGGATGTGGTTTCAGTGATATTAATATTAAGGAAATATTTAAAAAATCTATATCTTTCTTCCATAGTCACTGATTAAAAGAAGAGTAAAACAGTATGTCCTAGTATATTTTTGGTGTATTCATATCTCACAATTATCAATGGTTTTGCGACATTAATAATACAATCAAAATAAATTAGAAAAATTTAAACTTATGCTGTATGCTGATGACTAAAATATTTTCCTATTATGTGAAATAACTAGTCAGTCAACCTAGTGTATACTTGCCTACATTAATTTTCATCTACAATGTTCCCAGTAGTCTTTACACATACCTTGGTGTCAGTTGAGCTTGTAAATAATGTTTTGGCTGAATTTATTTTCTACTTTAACACGTTCCGTGCGGTTCGGGTCACCATGTGCCCCGAAACATGTTACTCTTCTCCGTCGGTGCCAACTTCCCAGAATTGCGAAGTGAGTAACTACGTCCTAGTTACGAATTTCCGTTAACTAATGGCAACCTAGTGTTCCAATTGAAGTAAAGGATCGAGGCATACTGCTAGTTTTGATCGGCCCACCGGTGACCCGAAGGAAGTTTTTTCATCTTCCATTCATATCGCTTCGGGTCACCCTGAGTCCCGATTGTTGTCTGACCTATATTTTTACGCGGGAATCGCTTAGCGCGGTTACGGTGAATGAAGCCTAGAGTGTTGCTTCCCGCAGATGGTAGATTGTTGTTTAAGGAGTAACCCTTCTGATATCTGCTTTCTACATTGCTCTTAGGAAAGCCTATAGAGGTTACTGGAGTAGTTATTGATATATTTACTATCTTCCGAACATAATATTTACAAGCAATTTCACGTCCTTTTTAGGTATGGAGCTTTCACATTCTGACACACCGGTGGAACGGAAAAGAAAGAGGGTTAGGACAGCACTGGGGTAGGCTTATATCACGTTCCGTGTGGTTCGAGTCACCATGTGCCCCGAAATATGTTACTCTTCTCCGTCGGTGCGAACTTCTCAGAATTGCGAAGTGAGTAACTACGTCCTAGTTACGAATTTCCGTTAACTAATCGACAACATATTGCTCCAATGGAAGTAAAGGATCGAGGCATACTGCTAGTTCTGATCGGCCCACCGGTGACCCAATTATTTCCGGGGTCATTTCTGTTTCACGCAATTGTTGAATAGGAACACTGTCGCACAGGTAAATACGCTGGAATGTCTCCTCAACAATAACGCACACAACAAGTGCACATGCATGGTTTAGGATGTCATACTAGGGAGTAAACAAAGTCAAATTCGTCAGGTCACCGGTGACCCGAACCGATAATAACTAAAGGCAGCATCGGGTCACCGGTGGGCCGATACGACGTAACATTAAGTCATCGAAATTCACTGCCGCAGGGAACGTGTTAAAACATTTTCAGATATGTTATTTGTATTTGATGTACAGTAGAACGTCAATTATCTGAACATAAATGATCTGAAATGTCAATCATCCAAACTCAAATTTTCCCATTTTGTTCCCCTTCATTATTGTTAAGTGCATGGTAAAAAAATGTTCTCTCTGTCACTGTGTAACAGCACATTATGGGAATACTGCAGTCCCTTGGATTCTAGTCTGTCAATTATCTGATGCTAATTAGCTTTCAGCTCAGCAAAGAAACTTTCGCAAAAACAGCGTAACATTTCCTCATTATCTATAGTTTGTGGAAAGGGCAAGTTTCTTAAAAAACAGGTAAAGGTTAGTACAATTTTACACATTTTACTTCAATAAATTCTCACAAATGGTTGAAGAGTTGTGTTGAGCTGTCTTCTGTATTTTATAAACTTGTTATCTTTGTGTGTTGTTTGTATACAGTATAGTAATAGCGTATCAGACAGAAGAGAATTAGGGTTCTCGTAGCTAGAAAATGCAGAGCTACATTTCAACAGTGAAAAATCACTAATTACTGTATTTCATAAAATAATGGTAAGCCAACTGTATAAATTATATTAAACAATTTGATCTTCATTGTGAAAATTATCTTCGGGACCTAAAATTTTGTAGTCTTTGATGTTCGGTTATCCAAAAATTTGATTATTCGTTCGAATAATCAACATCCTACTGTATTTGGTTATTTTAATATGTTTGTAAGTATGCCAAATTCAAAATTTCTTAGCTAAGTAAATAACTTAAAAACCACAAATTAAAAAAATAATTAATAAACTTAAAAACAATTTCTCATATACAATCTAATGCAGAATTAAACAAGGAAAATATTGGTATAACTCAATTTGCAATAGACCTATCGGTTTGTTAGTAATTAAACCCTAAACTTGAGTGTCCATAATAAAAAACTGACTAGGCAGGTCAGAGAAATGCATGCGAGGTCCAACAACATTTAGTATTATTTATGCGAACTGGCTAAATCTACCCCTTGCCTCCTCACAGCAACTGGGTTTACCCTCCCTATTCTTCGAGAAATGTCTCATAGGAGATTGTATGCAATTTTGATGTGCATATAGTATATCGGCAAAAGAAAAATGGAGCACATCTTAATGACCTTTTTTTTTTTTTTTTTTACAGTTTTGCGCTGGGTTAAAACAAAAGACAGCTAACGAGCATTCTTTGAAGACCCAGTAAGAAATCTATGGAAACTCTTATGATGATCATGAACTAGATCACACAGATGATAACATAGTGCATATGGTAGTGCACTTACAAGATACAGATGTAAATAATACTGATGAAGAGGATGATGCAAGACCCATCCAACATGTCACAGCTGAAGAGGGTTTTTAAAGACTTGAAGGTAAGAGTTTTTCTACTAATTAAAAATGAACTAACCTTGCTTTGCATTCAGTTTGATTTGACAATAAAGCTGGCTTCGATCTCTTTCAGATTAAAAGCTGGCTTCGATCTGTTTCAGATTACAATATATCTTGTGGAATGAAGCATGAAGTTGTCACCAGCAGATGTCCTCCTTATAGTAATGACGGCATGGCATGGCTGCCAGAGAAAGATGTGAACAAAGATCCCAAAAGAAACTTCTGGGTATTTTCTTAGAGAAATTGTGAATAATTAATATATAGATTTGTTAGGCCCCTTTAAACAACAAACGTCATTATCATCATCATCATCATCATCATCATCATCATCATCATCATCATCATCATCATCATCATCAATATATAGATTGGCTAATACTGCACTGTGTTCACTGTATGCATTATATAAGCATATTAAAAAATATGTGTAACATTTTCAGACAGTTTCTTAACTTAAACATGGGGATACATTTATTATAAAAAATTTTGCTTATCTGAAATGGAGTCAGCCCACCTTTATTTGGGTTAACAGAGGTTTTACAATAATAATAATAATAATAATAATAATAATAATAATAATAATAATAATAATAATAATAATAATAATAATAATAATAATAATAACAATAACAATAATAATAATAATAATAATAATAATAATAATAATAATAATAATAATAATAATAAATAATTAATAGCAATATTGTTTAATGCCCCTTCAATTGCTATATATTGCTTTAAAACAAAGAGGCTATTACACAACACCAATAAAAGGTCTGGAATAACAGAAAGTAAAGATAAACAAATATGAACCTTGGCAAAATGATAGTTAATGAATTATATAAAAATATAAGGCATGCACGGTACCAAATCGGAAATATGTGAGAATTATACAGAAGAGATGAAAGGAACAAACATGAAGATTAATATTAAAGTAGGAATAAAAATATTGAAAAAAAAAACAGAACAATTTATTCTTAGATTTGTCACGAGAACTGAGGAATATCCCCAGGTAAATTTCTTGGGAAAGATTGGAGGAAATGAACATGTTTTCTTATAGGTGAAAAGAGCACTAAGAGCTGAATGTATTACAGATTTGGTAGCAAAATGGGAAACATGAATTGACCAGAAGAGCAGGAAAGAAGAAGGTACTGTATGTTTCACAAACATATCTCTCTGTTTATATTTCAGTATTCTGCACATTAGCAGGCTATATATATATATATATATAAAAATGTCTGTCTGTACTTTTTGAATAACGACCTGATACTTGGTTTTTACACTGGATAGGACAATAGCCTATGTCAGGTTCAATTTGATTTTTGCCTGTCTGGATGGACTGGTGGATTTTCATGAAATTTGTTATTTAAGTTTTTAAAAATTCAGCCTTGAACATAAAACTTTATACATCTCCTTTATGATTGGTTTTACAGGATAACTGCTCATGACAAAATTATTTACAATGTTATTTACAAACTTTTTTGCTCTATAATACAGATAAAGTGCAAAATAAGGGAAATACCAGTGCTGGTTATTCGAAAATTTTAAGTCCAAGAGCCAATAACTAACTTCATGCAGAGTTGAAAAGGAAATCATCCTGGCAATGTTTAAAAGGCTGTTTACATCTGTCTGCAGTCTACTTTTTGGGTGGCGTGCACCATCTTGCGAGTAAATTACTCCGGAAGTAACGTCAGAGAGCTGACGTACAATTTACTCTACTAGTTACAACTATAGAAGTAGCGTTCGTTACTCGCGGAGTAGTGCTGTATTTTTGTGTCCTCTTTAAAGAAATCTAAATGAATAAGGTTATGTGCAATAGGAAAAGGGGGGAAAACGTAAGCAAAAAAGATAAATGCCTGTTAGTAAAGATAATGAAAATGAAATGAAATGGCGTATGGCTTTTAGTGCCGGGAGTGTCCGAGGACAAGTTCGGCTTGCCAGGTGCAGGTCTTTTGATTTGACACCCATAGGTGACCTGCGTGTCATGATGAGGATGAAATGATTATGAAGACGACACAAACACCCAGCCCCAGTGCCAACGGAATTAACCAATTACGGTTAAAATTTCCGAACCTGCCGGGAATCGGACCCAGGACCCCTGTGACCAAAGGCCAGCACGCTAACCATTTAGCCATGGAGAAAGATGTATGCAAAGGATACAGAATGTAAGATACACGACAAAGATGCTGGATATGAAAAGAAATTCATGGAAAGAAGTGACAGAAGAATTCAATGTTTTGAGTGACGGAAAACGCAGTGAAGAGAAAGTTAAAATTCTGTTGTAAGGATTTAAAAGCGAAGGCTAAAAGGAAAAAAGAACAGAAAGTCATGGACACGCAGGAAAATTAAAACTTATGGTGGTTTCTTCATACAGATCGCCTACATCCATAGCAAAATTGTTTCCCATCTTCACACAAGGCAAATGCTGGGTATGTACCTTAATTAAGGCCATGATCGCTTCCTTCCCACTTCTAGCCTCCTGTTGGTGCGACGTTAAGCAAATTGTAAAAGAAAAAAAGAAAAAAAAAAACTTCCGTTTTCTGAAAAGTTCACCTGTGTCACTGAGAGGGCAAAAAATGGAAAAATGCATTCAGTCAATTGCATCCATGATGTGTGGGAACCCGTCAACGTGAAGAATTTCCGTTTATTTTCCGAAAAATCATCATCATTTGCAGGCGTACCTCCCTCTGAACCTCACTAGTGCTTTAACCACGCAATGAAAGATACGGCCAGCAGTCCTGCAGTAAACGTTCATTAGATCACCGGCAACTATACTGAAATGTTTCAGTATGATACACTCGTAGGGCACACAACAACTGTAATTTGGGAGTTACAACAAAATTAAGACATGAATTCAGCTGTAAGTGATCTCCAAGTAGATTTAGAAGGAAAGTGAAAGATTCCTTCCTAAGACCAAACATTCCTGAAACACTTTCCGTGTGTACATCATACGGCTCTCGCCTTTCATGCACTGTAGGCCTACGCACTATTACATTTCCCGTTGTTTTCTGCGTCGAGATTGCCAATATAATCTAAGTAATCCATAAGCACATTTGAAACGTCATCCTCTCGTATACGGCACAATATTATCATTAGTCAACAAGTCTAAACCTAGCTTAATCCATGCACGACGTGAGAGTAAATTCTAACCTATATCCGTGCGTTATTTACTTCTTTAGTAGTATACTACAAGACAGTGCTCTTCAACATCTTACTCTTGTAGTAATTTAGTCCAGGAGTATCTGAAAGGAATAAAATACTTCGGAAGTAATGTACTCTCATATGGAAGTCGCCGAATGCTGACTTCAAGAGTACTTCACTACGGAAGTAGAAGTTACTCTTAGTTGGTGCACGCCACCCTTTGAATACCTGATACTTGATTTTTATACCCAAAGGAAGAGATCAAACAAAGAGCAGCAATAATGCATAAAAAGATGAAACTGTGAAGGGCCACGAAGAGCCAGAAAGTGAGTAGCCTACATTACTACAAGTTGCTGATAGTCCCATGTCTACCTACCTGCCTCAGAATCTCAGGAGTAAGTTAAAGGGTTGACAGAAATGTAATAATGCACATCTACCACTGCAATTTAGGAACTTCAATTATGAAAAGTCATAACTGAAAACTGGAATGCTATCACAGAGAAGCAATCTCCAAGATCTAAAGTAAGTTGCTACCATTGATACTGTATTGTTTATAAAGCTGTTAAATAAGGAATAATTGAAGAAATTTATTATAACATTATTATTATTATTTAAGTGAAATGTTGTTTGCAAAGCTACACACCAATGCTAATAGAACTTGCATAATATCAAAGGAGTTCATTGTGTTTTTCAAACAGTGTCGTAATGGGTCTATTTATATAACTTCAGTTTCTCGACAAGTGTTTGTGTTTGTATTTTGGTGTGGCACTGGATGTCCCAAGTCTACCTTATAAGAGCTGTTGAGGTTACCTTTTTTTTTTTTTTTTAGGCTACACTCTGCCACTGAAAGAATGGTCTATACATGTTAAAATAATTTTGAACGAAGTAGCTATGATATTTACATTTAGTTCCATCACATTCATTTAAATTCTTAAAATCAAGATAGTCTACGGCAAATGTGTAAGAAATAATGAAGAAAAGTTTATGCGTACTTATACCTGGGGACTCTTCATTCTCACCCAAAACAAAAATATCTTCTTGCTGGTAAATGTGACAAAAAATGAATTTTAACTAAAAAGTCATAAGGACAGAATATCTAATAAAATTACCATAAATATATTCAGGACGTAGAGTCTATCACTATAAGAAAAATGCTGAATAAGAATCTCTTAGGAAAGTCAATCACATAGAACGCATGCCTAGCATGGATTCTTAATAAAAATTAAAGTATTTACCATGGCCCATAAATAATGCCAACTCACAGCCACTAAAATAGCAAAGAGCTTTTCCTAGCCCTACGGTAAATGTTGCACAATAAGAACTGCTCTTATTTAGCATTTCCTTCTCTAGCCATTCAGTACTTGATCTGTGTACTACAACTTTGCCATGCATAGAGAAGAAAGAGATCAAAACAGCTTTCTCCATGGGGAATGATACAACAGAAACACTAACGATAACAAAACATAAGCTTAAAAAGTAAAGTATTTATATATTTTTTCCAATTATCAAGTGATGTCATTATATTTGTGAGTTCTTTCAGAGTTCCTGACAGGTAAATAAATACAACTACTATCTTAATTTCTTTCTAAATCTGTGCATTTCATCACTGCCTTCCTACTGCATTTTAAAAAATTGTTTCTGTATATTATATATATGAGCATTATGAATTAATAAATGCATTCACACTTCCATTAAGATACGATCAGTTCCTTCCTGTTCATTTTTATGATAGATTCATATTACATACTAACTTTTAGAAACTACCTGAAGTTGAACATATGGACACAATACTTCCCTTATTATTCACCAATGCTTGATGATCCTGAAGCTGTAATTAGAAAAATTAAAAGATCCATAAAAGTTATTCACAATATACAAGCTGCAGTGAAGCATGTAAGTTGCTGAGTTGGAAAGGGAAGAATTTACAATTTTGGCAAAAATGAGTTACACATTTTTAATTTTTTGCTAGTGGTTTACTGTTGCACTTAACACATCAAAAGTTTTTGGTGATGCAAGGATGGGAAAGGACTAGGACTGGGAGAGTAGCAGATATGGCATTAATGACGGTACAAGGTACAGCCCCAGCATGTCTGGTGAAATTGGATGGATGGATGGACGGACGGACGGAATGGGATGGATATGAATTTAAAACGATCAGTGGTACCGACCCACAATGCGTTACATGCACAGAAGCTGGTGTAAAAAAAATAGTATTACTGACCAAGGGACTGCTTCTATAGCACGATACTGAATCGATGATGCTTGTAGTCGAAATGAGTCCAAAATCCAAGTCATCGGCCCTTCATAACGGTACTTATCACTAGAAAAGTAGAACCATTGTATTTGTCATGTTGCGATACTAATCAACAGTAGCGTAGACTTGCGGTATTCCACACATTATGGTACTACTCACAGGTAATAAAATTCGCGCATGTATTACAGACTTACTGTGTTTCGCACATTGTGGCGCCATTGACAGGCAACGCAAACCTATGGTGTTCATCACCTAAGTGTACTAACCACAAGGACTCGTACTATTCCGTGGTGTTCTTCATATAGTGGGCACTAATCACAGGCAAGCCAGAACCATGGGTTCCGTCATCCCATGGTGTCGCTCATATAGTGCTACTAATCACAGGTACTGTAAAAGTCGTCGCGCTCTCGTTTGCTACTAATCACAAACCTATTTGGTACCTAACATAGTGGTACTACGCGCATGGAAAAGCGACCCATGGTGTTCCCCGCATGGTGGTACTAATCACAAGGAGTTTCATGGTTCTAATATAATCATCCCTTGGTCGCCCCTTTTAGTCGCCTCTTACGACAGGCAAAGGATACCGTGGGTGTATTCTTCGTCTGCGTCCCCCATCCACAGGGGTGTGTGTGTTTGGTCTGCGAGAGGTATTTTATTTCCCTCAAGTCAACTGGCAAGCCGGTTAGGACCCCCCTATCCGCCACCTGGGACGCGCCACGTGGGAGTATCACCTCTCCCCCTGCTACGCCAGCGTAGTAGGTTTGTGGACTAATATATTTTAATGTTTTAGCATGTAGTAAATAGGTCGTAAATATAGATGCATCACATATTTTAACATTATGCTTTAGTAAAGAAGTATGTCTCAATTAATTCTATGGCCATAATTTTTACAAATTTCACTAGGTTTAAAAATATATACCTTATTCTTAAAACTGAAATGTTTTATAAAATGTAATTTTCAGTGAGGTTTGCAAAATAAAATCGTGAAACATACAGTCGAATGGATTAATATGTAATGCTATCTAATACCTAAATTAAGTCTGATTGTGGGTTTCATGATTATTTTTAAGGAAAATAACCGATGGCACACAAGACAGTAAAAAGTAGTAAGACCTTAATTGACATGCCATCTTATCCCTGCCATAGGCTGTCCATATTACATAGCTCTGCCATATGTTGGTGATATTATTAAGTATTATGAAGCTATATGAGTGAGTGAGACACTATGAACAAGGTCGCTGCTGAATGACATAGCGAGCAGCTTCGTCAGACTTCATTCCTTCATGAACGAACTCCTTCATTTGAACAATTCACAGTAAAGAGTGTGAATGACTTAAGTAGTTCATACGCATGAATTGGTTCAACCAATCGCTAACTGTTACCTTCAGTCATCAGTTAACTGAAGTAACTTAGTTGCAATGCCAGAGTGACCAGACATCCTCCTTTTCCTAGACATGTCCTACACTGTAGCCTACCGTCCAGCATCAGGTAGAAATATTTCCACCTGTGCATTGGCATTGGCCTTGATTACTCTCTCTTCCTACCCTAGATTTCTCAATGTCTTTCCAGCAGGAGTGAAAATGAGCAAGAGAACAAGATTTACGGCAACCTTCAAGTTGAATGTGTAAGAATATGCTGCAGGAAATGGACTGAGGGTGACGAGTTTTAAATACGAAGTTACTGGTGTAACCAGAGAGACAATTATTGGGAGCTAAGAAAGAACTAGTTCCTTCCTCGGTGTGAAGAAAGGAGAATACGAAAATGTGGACATAAAAGTTCTGGAGTGGGTTAGAGAAGTCAGAGACAACAGTATTGCTGCAAATCAAGAAAGGGTGCAGTTTAAAGTGCATAATATTACACAAAGTCTTTGTATTACGGGGTAGGATTTTAAAGCAAGCAGAAGGTGGTCAGAATGTTTTAAAAGAAAAATTATATAATTGGTCCACCTTAGTCAATACAAGTGTGTCTTAAAAGAAAAACTAAGAGCCGAAACATGTATGAACTGTGTGAATTTATAAAAGTCAGTTGGTATTATACGCCTCCGTAGCGTAACGGTTAGTGTTATTAGCTGCCGTCCCCGGGGGCCCGGGTTTAATTCCTGGTACTGCCAGAAATTTAAGAATGGCAGGAGGGCTGGTATGTGGTTGAAATGGTCCAGCCAGCTCACCTCCATAGGGGGGTGTGCCTGAAAAGGACTGCACCACCTCAAGACGAGGACACGAGTTTGATTTTGAGTTGGATGGTAAATGTAATAGATACGAAAAATGTTCCACCGATCAATACATTTATTGTGGATGAATTATTACACTAGTACCGGTTTCGACCTATCTTGGCCATCATCAGCTAGCACACAAATTTACAGTCATGGGATAAATTACAAAGAAGTTACTTAAGAGCATCCGGATGTCTGATAAAAAAATGGAAGTAAAATATATTGCAGTATGTTGCGTTAAAATAGCTCTGATTAAAAGTAGTGATAGAATAAACTAAAACCTATTGATTGAGCATGGACATGAGTACATAAACACATTAAAATATATATGGCACATCATAAGACACTAAAAATATATAGCACATTAAACACATTAAAACATGGTATGTTATAAAACGTCTATTAAAATTTGAGTTCATGTTGTGTTGCATTCATTCTTCAATCCTCTTGTAGTTCTTGTGTTAAGTTGAATATCGAGAATGTTCTATGGTTGATATACTTTGTATTGGTATGTTATAAGAACTCTTGTCAGTAAAATTCAAAAATTAAGTTGATGTAACAAGATAGGTTTTAATATCAGAGTAGTTGGTGGTGACACTTCTCTCGTCTATGCACGTTATATGGTCTTTATCTGTAAAGAAAAGCTAATATGAGTATAGCGTATGTATGAAGGAATGCCTGGATGTATGTGTGAAATGAAAAAAGTACTTACTGTTGTTGCTGTGGAGGTTGTGTACCGATATGTTTGGATATTTGTTGTGCTCTGCTGCGAGTACGCCTGGGGCTCATGTGAGCTGTGTGGATGGATGTTGGTGGAGGGGATGGAGGAGTGGCTATTGTGAAGGTAGGGGCGGGGTTAGGTTTGTGATTCGTCGGTTTGTTATGACGTGCGTTTACTAATTTGAGATAGTCGTTTTTTATTGCAGGAATGACTTTGTCAAAAATGATACTGGTTTTCTCTGTAATGTCGTTAATGTTATGATTGGGGTTAGCGTATTGATCCAAAGTAATATAGAAATCTTCGGTTATGTTTTAGCAAACAAAACAATACAAAACTCAATAGATTTTTGCAATAGAACCAAAGAACTAAAGATTGAAAAACATCATACCCTTACTTCACTTGATATAACAAACATGTACCCTAACATTCCTATTAAACAAACAGTCAAAATAATTGAATCTAACCTAAAAAACCATAGTAACTTGAGCACCTTAGAAATAGAAGAATTCGTGATTCTTCTTAAATTCGCCTTAAACAATAACTACTTGAAATTTCATGATACCATATATCAGCAACAAGGATTACCAATGGGATCTCCTGCTTCCGAAATATTAGCAGAAATATATATCGACCACCTAGAACACACGTCAATTAATAAAATAGATAATATATATTTTTGGTGTAGATATGTCGACGATATCTTCGTAATTATAGATAATAGATTCACTGATGCAGATACTATACTAGACAAACTTAATCATTTAGACCCCCAAATTAAATTCACTAAAGAAACAGAAAATAATCGTACCTTGAATTACTTGGACTTAACAATAACCAGACATGACACTCACTTATCTTACAAGATCTATAGGAAACCCACACACACTTTAAATACCATAAAGAATGACTCCGTTCATCCCAACACACATAAAAAAGCAGCCTATTATAGTATGATACATAGAGCTTTCAATATCCCAATGACAATAGAAGATCGAAATAATGAATTAAAATTAATCCACGACATAGCCAAATACAATGGATACAGCAAAGAAATAGTCAACAAAATCATCCACAAAATAAAATCCCAACCTAAAACTAAATTAATCAAAACAGCCAAACCGAAAAAAGATTATGTTCTATTTACCTTCAACAACACCAATATATATACTATAACTAATATCTTTAAGAAGCACAACCTGAAAATAGCATTCAAAACCACACACAACAGCACCAACACTATACACAACACCAAAACAGTCAATAATAATAATAATAAATACAACCAATCAGGTGTCTACCGCATCAAGTGTAACAACTGTGACACAAGCTACATTGGGCGTACAGGTAGAAACTTCACCGTCCGTTATAATGAACATGTAAATGCAGTAAAGCACAACCATTTCTCATCAATAGGCCAACATGTAGAAGAATCTAAGCACAACTTCACAGACATCAATAATGACATGATGATATTAAACATAAACTCTAAGGGCCCCCTGCTCAACATAACCGAAGATTTCTATATTACTTTGGATCAATACGCTAACCCCAATCATAACATTAACGACATTACAGAGAAAACCAGTATCATTTTTGACAATGTCATTCCTGCAATAAAAAACGACTGTCTCAAATTAGTAAACACACGTCATAACAAACCGACGAATCACAAACCTAACCCCGCCCCTACCTTCACAATAGCCACTCCTCCATCCCCTCCACCAACATCCATCCACACAGCTCACATGAGCCCCAGACGTACTCGCAGCAGAGCACAACAAATATCCAAACATATCGGTACACAACCTCCACAGCAACAACAGTAAGTACTTTTTTCATTTCACACATACATCCAGGCATTCCTTCATACATACGCTATACTCATATTAGCTTTTCTTTACAGATAAAGACCATATAACGTGCATAGACGAGAGAAGTGTCACCGCCAACTACTCTGATATTAAAACCTATCTTGCTACATCAACTTAATTTTCAAATTTTACTGACAAGAGTTCTTATAACATACCAATACAAAGTATATCAACCATAGAACATTCTCGATATTCAACTTAATCAACACAAGAACTACAAGAGGATTGAAGAATGAATGCAACGCAACATGAACTCAAATTTTAATAGACGTTTTATAACATACCATGTTTTAATGTGTTTAATGTGCTATATATTTTTAGTGTCTTATGATATATATTTATGTGTTTATGTACTCATGTCCATGCTCAATCAATAGGTTTTAGTTTATTCTAACCATCACTACTTTTAATCAGAGCTATTTTAACGCAACATACTGCAATATATTTTACTTCCATTTTTTTATCAGACATCCGGATGCTCTTAAGTAACTTCTTTGTAATTTATCCCATGACTGTAAATTTGTGTGCTAGCTGATGATGGCCAAGATAGGTCGAAACCGGTACTAGTGTAATAATTCATCCACAATAAATGTATTGATCGGTGGAACATTTTTCTTATCTATTACATTGAATCCAATCAATACGGAATATGAAACTTATATATAAATAATAAAATTGGATGGTAAATGATAAGCACGAGATGATAAAAGGCAGAAAAATCAGTGCCCATCCTTTCGTGTGATCTGCAAGAGGCTCATAAGTGGCGGTGACTAATTGCTTCTGATTTCACCGAAAAAAGTTCTAAGAAAACAGGATTTTCTTCAAGACAGCTGGTATTAGAACAAAATATTCTTATTTCAGGCAACTGCCGCACGACAACATTGCAATGCTGTGCAGCCTTGAATGTGCAGTGGTGTGCGGCTGTGGCGTGGCACTTAGTCATGAGACTAGTCAGGTGTGGTAATGCCATGCAGGGGCTGATACAAAACTGTTTAATGTGCTAATAAAATATAACTATTTGTGTAAATACAGTATACATTTTAATAACTATTATGTGTAATGATTTAAATATGTTAGATGATCCTTTTTCTGCTTTTAACCATGCCAACCTAACCTATATTATATGAAATGTTCACATATTTTTGAAGTTGAAAATTAGGAAGAAAGAAAAAGGGAGGGGTCTTATAGGTGAGTAAATACAGAGTATATGAATTTTGTTTACTGTACAACACTAGTGATGAGTCGGAAGTTGAACAGCACTCTATGAGAACAAACGGTGTAAGGAATAACTCTGATTATTCAAGAGAGATGCATAAAACAGCCAAAGCTAAGGGTCAAGAATACATCAAAATACAGATGCCTCCAGCTTTTTATTCCTTCTTTTATACTACAGTAGTGAAACGACTTTACTTTTACCATTGCATACTGTGATTTTACAGATTCCTGGAATGGTTGGCATGGAGTTCCCCATTTAAAATTTTAGATCGATGTCTTGTTAATACCATGAAATGAACAAGATTAAAACTTGTTTTCTTCTGTGCTTTCAGTTGCCCAGAAAAGAGCTATGAGAAGGTATTAGAAGATCAGATCTATCTAATATTGCCTTTGTATGGTGGGAAAAATTAGAATCAGCAAGATTTGTACCTCATGGGAATGATAAAATGGGCTCCTGTAGCAAGGCAGAAAAACAGTAGTGAAGACCATTCTATTGTGTAAAAAGAAGTTACTCATTTTTTTCCTCTTGAATGGATTCAAAAGAGTGTGTGTCAAAAAAGTAATTTTGAGTTTCTATGTGGTAAACGAAAAGGCCACCATTTGATTAATTTCACTTTTGGTTAGTGGTGTGTCGTCTAAGGAAAATGGGGAAAGCACATGAATTGTGCTAACGCATTTGGAGCAGATGTTTCTGCAAGAACTGATAGTTATATAGTTATATTTGATCCTTCCCAACATGTACGTCACAGTACAATTGGAAAAGGGTGACTTGCCTCGACGCAGAATTGAATATGAAAATAATGCACATTTCTTGCCAGAAAGTTGCTGATACTGATGTCAAGTATGAATACAATATGAAATATTTCCAAAAGAATTTCAACTAGAGATTTGGATATCCTCACAATCAATGTGTTTTTTCTTTTCATCTGTAATTTTTTTTTCAATTTGCTTTTTGCCGCATCGACAGATAGATCTTATGGCAATTATGGGACAGGAAAGGACTAGAAGTGGGAAGGAAACAATCATGGCCTTAATTAAGGTACACCCCTGGCAATTGCCTGGTGTGAAAATGGGAAACCACAGAAAACCATCTTCAGGGCTGCTTGCTGACAGTGGGGTTCAAACCCACTATTTCCCGAATGCAAGCTGACAGCTACGTGACCCAATCTGCACAGCCACTTGCTCGGGTCTTCTGTACTTTCATTTGCCCAGAAAAGAGCTATATGAAGGTAACAGAAGAAGATCAATTCTGTCTAATATTGTCTTTGTATGATGGGAAAAGTAAGAACAAGCAGAGTTTGAACTTCATGGGAATGAAATCACATGGTGTATGGCTTTTAGTGCCGGGAGTGTCCGAGGACAAGTTCTGCTTGCTAGGTGCAGGTCTTTTGATGTGACGCCCATAGACAGCCTGCACATCGTGATGAGGATGAAATGACGATGAAGACGACACATACACCCAGCCCCCGTGTCAGCAGAATTAACCAATTACGGTAAAAATTTGCGATTCCACCTCATGGGAATGATAGAATGTGTTGAAGTAAGTGAAGTACTGGAAGCAAAGTTAAAAACCCCATTTCTCAATGACATGGCATAGACGGTAGGAGAAGGAGAAATGAATGTTCATAACAGGTGAGCATTTCTATAAGAAACTCAAAGTTACAAAGCTCTGCGAAGAAGGGATAGATCTCATAGGCATTGTGTTCGACTTCGTGCAGAACCTTCCTTTATCATGTTTGCCCAAACAGGAAATTTTTTATTTAAGAAAGTTGTGGTTGTATGCTTTTGGTATCCATAACCTGAAGATTGGTATGTACCACCAAGTTTCCAAGCTACGAAGGACAAGCAAGACATGATCCAGATGAAGTACACTGACTTAGCAAATGTCATGGGATAATCACCTAATAGCGTGTAGGGCCTCCTTTGGCCCTGCGAACTGCAGTAAGACACTGTGGGAGTTAGTCGACAAGTCCCTGGTAGTCCTCTGAACGCAGCTGACACCAAATCGTTTGCAGAGCGGCCGCCAATGCTGGTCTGTTCATGGGTGTAGGATCCATGGCACGGAGCCTGTGTTCCAGGACATCCCAGATATGCTTGATAGGGTTGATATCGGGGCTCTTGGGTGGCCATGGCAGTCATTGGACCTCTGCTGCATGTTCCTGGAACCATTCCTGGGCAACATGGGAGTGATGTGACAGCGCGTTATCATCTTGAAACACCGCAGAACTGTATGGGCACTGGAAGGCCAAAAATGGGTGGAGATGGTCTCCGAGCAGCTCAACATACCACGTACCATTCAAAGTCTCTTCCAGAACAACTAGGGGGCCCATTCCATACCAGGAAAATGCACCCCAGACCATAACACACACACACCTTCGAGGCAGGCGGGATCCATCGCTTCATGGGGTCTGCGCCATGCACGGTGTGCCTCCCATCGGCATGGCGCAGTTGAAATCGTGATTCGTCCGACCATATAACGTTAAGCCATTGTTCCAGTGTCCATCCCTGGTGACTGGCGACAAATGCACATCGTCGTGCCCGATGATGTTGGGTTAACAGTGGCACCCGTGTGCGGCGCCGGCTCCCATACACCATAGAACCCATGTTCCTACGGATTGTCCACTGCGAGACATATCTAGCACGGCCTGTGTTGAATTGAGCCGTTATTTGTTGCACGGTTGCCCGTCTGTCACTATTGACAATCTGTCTCGGATGTCGCCGGTCACGGTCATCAAGGGTGGCTGGATGGCTGGTCGTTCGTCTGTTGTGGACGGTGACACCCGCATTCAACCATTCACGATACACCCTGGACACGGTTGATCGTGTGAAGCCAAATTCCCGCACCACTTCCGAAATCACACTTCCCATCCGTCGGGCACCGACCACCATACCCCGTTCGAACGGTGTCAGCTCACGACGACGTTCCATGTTACACCTGTCACATGCACAGCCACTGTTCACAAGGTCTCCTATACAACTGCTGCTGGCACAGGGGGCGAGTGGTGCGCAGACAACACACCTGCGCATCAGTGCTCCGCTATCCCATGACATTTGCTCAGTCAGTGTATACAGTTTCCTTTATGACTACAAAAAAGGGATCATCTTAAAACTGTCAAACAACAACCCATTTTTAGTGATTCGAGGGTGGGCTGAACTGTAATCTTGCTTTATCTGACAGTGACCAAAAAATTCAAAGTTATTTGCCTGAATTTCCCACTGCGTGGGCACTCCTTTCTGCTATGCGACCATGAATTTGGTGTCATTAAAAGAGCAGTGCAAAAGCATGACCGTGTTTACCCAGTCATTGAGTATGTTAATATGATAACAAATGCTGGAAAACTAGCAGGTTCTTTTCAAGTCAGTGTGATTGAGTCTTAAGACATTATTAAATTAAAAAACTGGTGATCAAATTTCTTTATGAAAGTTGCACTAGCTGTTGATATACCACGAAGGATAAGTTTTCATTATATAAGTACACTGGTACTTTGTCTACCCACACAGACCAGGATATGTCCTAGTGTCCGATTTCATTGATGGCTTTTTTTTTTTTTACGTTCAGGCTATTGAAAGGAACTGAGAAATCAATGCCTCCAACTCATAAAGCATATAGAGCAGCCATTCCTCTGAATGGGAAAAAAGTGCAAGATGGAGCTAAAAGCCGAAAGTACTGTATAGTGGAACCTCGATTATCCGTTACCGGAAACTACGTTTTCCCGGATTATTCGTTCAAATTGCGTGGCCCTGCGAGCATCCTAATTAAATCATGTTGTAAAAATCCTGCATTATCTGTTCCTTGAAGAACCATCCAGAAATTTCAGTCCCATCAATGCTAAATCCTCTATCAAGCATTTATCAAGAAACTGTATCTCACAAAAGGATGGCTATGGCACATTTATGGATCTTGGCGTTAACGTCCCGTCATTACAATAATTAGAGCAAATACTAAATGGTACTGGAAAAGCAAAGGGACCTCTTAGCATCGCATTCAGGTGGTACTGTTTAGAGAATCCTTGAAAATCATAAAGCAAATAGTGACTACAACAATTTGAAGGAGGCAAAGTGCATTTCGACAGCTCTACTTGAAGGTGGAATGAGTTTCGTCCAATGTTCATACTTGTAAAACGTCTACATTATGTCCAGGATTACATGTTTACGTTTTTACATTTTTTCAGTTGTATCGCCAGATAGGTTTTCGGCACTTCCCTCAGGGCACTGTATAGTCACTGGGCTTTCAGGCAGGAATCGAAACTGCTCCTTCTTAACACAAATCTAATATTTTAATATCATATACGATTATGTTACCGAGATCAGAACAGATTTTGCACCTTGCAATTATACAGCCATGCGAGGTCTTGGGGCCGGCCCCGTGGTGTAGGGGTAGCGTGCCAGCCTCTTGTTGGGATGCCCCGGGTTCGATTTCCAGCCAGGTCAGGGATTTTTCTCTCGACCTGAGGGCTGGTTCGAGGTCCACTCATCCTATGTGATTAGAATTGAGTAGCTATCTAATGGTGAGATGGCGGCCCCGGTCTCGGAAGCTCAGAATAATGGCCGAGAGGATGTGTCCACCACACGCCCCCTCGTAATCTGCAGGCCTTCGGGCTGAGCAGCGGTCGCTGGGCAGGCCAAAGCCCTTTCGAGGGCGTTAAATGCCGTGGGGTTTGGTTTAGAGGTCTTGGGACTGCCTATTACTATTTTGGCCCTAATATACGACCGGGAATTTTACATTCTTGAGATAAAATGTCATTAAAACCACAGTCGTTTTATTTGTACATGTTATATTTAAAAAGTTTGCATCTTTTCCACTTGTACTGACTTGTGCAGTGAGCACACTTTCCAGCTGAGCTCAAGGTCAAGCATAACCGTAATTTCTGAAGTTCTGATGATAGTTTTCCTCTTTCCAATCTGATTGTGATTAGTAATGGGCAAAATTGAATATAATGCATTTGAGAACTTTTGAGAATCTATACATTCAAAACCATATTCTTGAGTTCAACAAAACCTTTAAAAGTCGATGTAGGCCTAATTTAAGCGGTACAAGATTTCCAGAAACTGACTACGAACAGTATACCGGTGACCAAATTACAATGGAAGATTAAGAAAAGAAGGGATTTTGCCATCATGTTGGGCGCTGTTGTATCTAATGTGCTTCATGTTATTAGATTTGAGAATTAAAAACTACTTGTGGTCGATTGTTGTTTGGCTTGGTGTTATTAGATTTTTCGAAGAGTTTGGCTGATAAAAGTTAATGAACTGAATGAAGTTTTCACAGGAAACTGACGAAGTTTCGCCAGTAAAACTGAATGTAAAGTATCGAGATTTTTAACTCCCGTACTGGTAATTAATGTTTGAAGCTGGCCCCACGGTCTAACTTGCCTGCCTCTCACTCGGAGGGCCCGGGTTTGATTCCAGGCCAGGTCGGGCATTTTTACCTAGATTGGAGGGCTGGTTTCAGATACACTCAGCCTAAGTGATTACCTTTAATTGAGGAGTTATCTAATGGTGAGATGGTGACCCTGGTCTAGAGAGCCAAGAATAACGGCCAAGAGGATTTGTCACACTGACCATGCGTCACCTTGCAATCTGTAGGCCTTCGGGCTGAGCAGCGGTCGTTTGGTAGGCAAAGGCCCATTGGGGCTGTAGTTTGGTTTGGTTTGGTTTCGTTTAAGAGATTATTATACACATTTCATTTTTGTGATGTTTAGCTAAATTGTTCATGGTTTTCATTCATTCCCGAATTTTCCGTTTTCCCATGTTGTACGCCCCCCCTCCCCCTTCCGCGGTCCCTACAAAAACGAAGAATCGAGGTTCCACTGTATATATCTGTACAGTATCAGGGGTTTAACACAGTATCATTCAGTGGTTGCAAGTATATGCAGGCATTCAGATGGGAAAAATGAATGAACTTACTGTCATAACACTGCAAGAGATAGAGAGTTGCTATTGTACAGTATTAGCCCAGTGTTTAAAAGCTTCATTTCTGATAAAACTGAGTTTAAAGAATAGTTTATGTATTACAGTGTAGTTATCACAATGCTATTACTTTCATTGTTATTGGATAAATACAGTAGTTCATGTAGTATTGTAAACTGGTGGGTCATAGTTTATTGGTTTGAGAAAGGCAGAAACCCCACAGTTTTATGTCCAACAAATTTATGTTGAAAACATGACTTATTCCACTTTTTTTCCAGTCAGAGGAAGCATTTGAAAGTTAAACTATTCTTTTTGATTTTTCTCAAATATTGGGTACGTGTTGATTCTTCCCTTTTCTACTCACCGATTACATTAAGATGCTAGTAACTTACTTATAACGTAGCACAGTTCTGCATTAGCTTCAATGGTAAGCAGAAATTTCATCCACAGAGATTGATTTGGAGAAAGCCGATCACCTGGTCCTTTCACCTCCACAAATTTGTACTGAAAGTAGAAAATTTCAGTATAAGTGAAGACAGATAACTTCTGTTCACCAAACATTAAATAACACAGATCTATAACAAGTAAACCAGATTTTCTTGGCAAAGGTAAAACAGAAGAAACCAATACCGAATATTGAACTCATACTGATATAGTTAAAAACAATTTATAAATCTTGCCAGAAAACACGTGCCGCTGCGATTTCTGTTGTTGTAAGGACGAGCGATTAAATACTGGCACACAGACTAATATTGGCATTGAGAGTATTATTATTAATAGTAATAAACAGCACTCTCGGCCCTAGGAGGTACCAGATGCCGGAAATTTGTTTTGAAGTTGTTTATTTTGCAAACCTGAGTCTGATACTTAGCCAGCTAACTAGTGATGGGTAGCTCGTGATTGAGTTGTTAAAAATGAACACTTCACTTTATGACGTGTAAATCACTCAATTTCAATGAAATGCCAGTTTAACACCTTACAGTTCTCACACTTCATAACATTTACAAATCATTTGATTAGTCTGTCACTTACTCACTTGCTGTCTACCCCTCCCCCTACATCAGCACCACCTCTTGGTATCTGCATCATCTCCTTTCACTCCCAGTCCCATCCTACCTGTAATAATAATGTTATTGTTTTTACATCTCACTAACTACTTTTTGATGGCCTTCGGAGACACCGAGGTACCAGAATTTTGTCCTTCAGGAGTTACATGCCAGTAAATCTACCGACACGAGGCTGACGTATTTGAGCACCTTCAAATACCACCGGTCTGCATCCTACCTGTCAACTATGGTCTTACACCATTAAAGATATAATCTAAGACACGGACAGTCTGAGCATAGTCAACATGCCAGTAAAATGCTTACTCTGTGAGTATGGAAGTGAAGTATGCACAGCATCCACAGCCGAAAGAGTATCCTCCTTGTAGGAATGTTCATAACACACACAAGACTTAAATAATTAAACAAAATGACACTTTGAGGATTAGTCTAATTAAATTAAAACTGAAGTGTGCCTTTCATCGTATTTAAAGCACCCTAGGAAGGAAGATTCCAGCTTTGGGTCTTTAACAGTGTGCTGACACTGACAATTACAGTAGCTTCCATTTCTAATTGAAGTCTACCCATCCATTGTCAACACAACCGCTTCTGCAGACTGAATTTTGGTTTTCACTTCTTTGTCATGGCGTATTGTTGTTGAAGTGTGCTGGAAATGGACTTCTATGCTGGCATTTTGTAAGCCACATTCAGTTTACACAGAAACTTTTGAGTGTTTGTTCTCAATTAAAATACAGGGCAAAATAATAATCTTTCACCACAGTCTCTAGAAGTGTAAAATCTATCTCCCAATTTCTTTTAAAGACAGAAGGCTTTCGCAAAATACTGTACGTAGATAGTGTCCCTTGATTCTGGGGTTTGGTTACTGCTATTTATGTGGTACTGTTATCCCATGGCACTGATTGCTGTTCAGTGCTGGCAGCTGATGAAGTTGGTTGTGGATCATCCAGGTTATCTTCTGGAAAAATATCAGCAGGTGCAGGAGGTGCTTAACACCTGGCAGACAAAGACACTGTTGAGTGCATCATGCGAAGATGAAGAGCAAGATTAAACATATTTCCTCCATTATAAAGTAGGCTTTGAACAAAAGTTGTACTTAGCTTTCTCATAATCTAATTTGGCAAAGAAACCCACATTTCACTACTTTTCTGCGATAGAGTTGCTAGCCATTGTACAGGGTGTAAAAATATGGTATGGCCAAATTTCAGGACACATTTCTCACATGTGGAAGAAGAAAATATGTTATATGGACATAGCTCTGGAAACACTTTATTTCCATGTTAGAATTCATTTTCTACAACTCTCCACAGCACATTAACACAGTGTCCACAGAAATGTTCTCTCAAGTTTCCCTGACTTTCCGTAACCTACTAAGAAAACTTTCCCTGACTCACAAAAACTGAGTGACAAGTTAATTCGCCGAAAAGCATGTTTTACAAGGAACAAAATAGGAAATTCCAGCCTCTACCATTCCCATAATTGGCCTAGTTCCCTCTCTCCACTTCCTTCATTCCAATTATATGGGAAAAAACAACTACATTGATGGCACTTTATATATAAACAAATTGTTTAAAGGTAACATGTAGGCTGAACATACCTTTATTTTATTATTTCCAAGGAACAAAATACAACTAACTTATTAATAAAGTAATTCAAAAATGAAAAAAAAAAAAAAAAATTATCACAGCAATCTAATACTATCTGCCGGCCCTGCAGTGTAGGGGTAGCGTGCCTGTCTCTTACCCGGAGGCCCCAGGTTCGATTCCTGTCCAGGTCAGGGATTTTTACCTGGATCTGAGGGCTTGTTTAAGATCCACTCAGCCTATGTGATTACAATTGAGTACCTATCTGAGGATGAGATAGCGGCCCCGGTCTAGAGACCCAAGAATAACGGCCGGGAGGATTTGTCGTGCTGACCACACGACACCTCGTAATCTGTAGGCCTTTGGGCTGAGTAGCGGTTGCTTGGTAGGCCAAGGTCCTTCAGGGCTGTTGCGCCATGGGGGGAGGCAATCAGGAAAGATAGGAATGAAAAATAAAAATTTGCACTTATCAAAAAGATTACTGTTTTTGTTTTATGTTTTCCAGAACTATTTTCTTCCTTTCATTTTCAGCACCCTGCTTTTCCCTTTCAATTTTCAACTTATTCAGTTTTTTCCAAATCTTTCAATTGTAATTCAATTTTCTTTTTCACAATTTTCTTTGTTTCATCTTCTGACTGCCTTTTGTTTTTATTTTCCAGGTATGACTGATACCTTCTTCTTGAAGTTCGGAACAAGTCAGCATGCTTCTATTGATAGTAACATTCCTCAAACCACCAATGTGTTTCACACTATCAAAAATTATTCTCTGCGACACAAGTGGTTCTTTTAAAAGACTTTCGACTCATGAATGTTTACTGACAGAAAAGCCTTCTCAACAAATGCTTTACCATAGGATAAAATGAAACAAAGTTTCCTTACAGACCAGAGATCTTCATATTTCATATCATATTCTCCTAAAAGACTGCAGTAAAATTCATCCCAATTCCAAGTCATCTGTTCTTTTAGAAATGAAGTCATTAAAATTGTTTTTTTGATTCCTGCATTGTTCTGAGCTTCCTTGGTTAGCAGACAGAACTGTTGTTTGACTTTTTCAGCACTTTTATCACGTATTCTTGTATGGCTATGCAAGTTTTCAAGAACATCAATCCTTTTCATTGCCAAACTGGATTTGAGCAATATCATTTTAGGGTCTAGGGCAGTGAGACCCCTTGCTAAATGTGATTTTAGAGGACTTTTCTCTCTGAGTTTTTCTAACATGGTGATATTTGAACCCATTCATTAAAAAAGATTTTACAGAGACCTGAAAAAAATGAAAAATGTCCCAGTCAATTTTGGAGATCCAAGTTTTCATGGATCAATTCACTATATGGAAACTGCATATGCCTATATCAAGAAGAGATTTGCCTTCATGGTTTAGCACTTGCACATGATTTTCAAGTTTTTTTAATGAAACTGAGAGACTTGCAAAATATTTCCTAAAGGTAAGGAGAGTCCATGTATAAACCCATCTAATACGTGATCCGCAGTTACCCTGCCTAAAAATACACTATTCCAATACTTTCTTACAACGTTTTGAAGATTTACAACCCAAAACCTTACACACAAGTCCATTTATCCTCTTTGAACAGATTTGTTTAACGATTCATCAAAACAAACAATGTAGTCAGAGCACTGTTTTATTTTTTGCTAGTGGCTTTACATCACACTGACATAGATAGGTTTTATGGCGACGATGGGATAGGAAAGGCCTAGGAATTGGAAGGAAGTGGCCGTGGCCTTAATTAATGTACAGCCCCAGCATTTGCCTGGTGTGAAAATGGGAAAACACAGAAAACAATCTTCAGGGCTGCCAACAGTGGGATTCGAACCCACTATCTCCCACATGCAAGCTCACAGCTGCGCGCTCCTAACCGCATGGCCAACTCGCCCGGTAGAGTACTGTTTTAAGTCATTTTGCAAACATTTTTTAAAATATGGGGCTAATCCATTATTTATAACATAGGAAGCCTTAGTCTTGCCCATAGTAAAGTTTTGAGCAATTTCACTGTCTGGGAACATTATTTTGAATGCTGCGTTGAGAGACATCTTTCCAGTGACAACTTGGAGAGCCCATATGGCTTCAGCCAATGTAACATCTTTATTTACACTGAAAGCCTTTGAACTCATTTGACTTGTCCCTGGCACTGCTAATTCCTTTGTAGCTGTGGATGTAGTGCTAACTCTTGGCTGCGTATCTTCAAGTGGAGGTGGAGTAGAGGTATTCTTTGCAAAAAAATAAATTATTGGCTGGGAAGATTTAGCTTTCATGTATTTTATATGAGTAGGTCCTTTAGTGTGAGAAGTGACTGCTTGTTTACCCATATTACTATGTTTGAATGATTTACAACACACTTTACACAATATCCTGAAGTTGCATCATTTACCAACATGTCCAACTAACCACTCAGTTCGGAAAACACTTTACTATCTACCCAAAGTTTATTAAATGTATACTGCTTGTTAGCCATTGTCGTAAGTTTCAATAAAGTATCCTAGAAGAGAAATAAAAAAGAATAACATAAAATGGTGGAAAATGACACAAGGGCTCAACAAAAATTGTAGAATTGTTGTGCACTTCTTGTGAAAAAATACCTGAAAAAGAAATGCTACTATAGCCTGGGTTACAACAGACTAGAGCCTAAAAATATCCCCTCAAATCAATCATTGGGGAAGATTTCCCTAACTTTCCAGATTTTTTGTCTCTTTCTCTGACCAACATTTTTTCCCTGACTTTCCAGAATGTGGACACTGTGATTAATCATAGGAAAGAAAGGAACAGAACGTACCAGCATACAACAGAGAACTATTTCTTACATGAAATGTTTGAAATGCCTTCTGTTAGCATTGATACATGCATTAACCTGCCGTTACACTGAATCCTGGATTCACTTCAGGATTGAATTTTAAGAGGAGTTAGTAACCCTGGTATTTTCTGCCAGAGGGCAGCTAAAAAAAATCATATGGAAGTTAGAGACACTGCTGAGTGCATCATGCGAACAGGACGAGCCAAGATTAAACGTATTTCCTTCTTTATATGGGACAGGCTTCTATGTTTATCTTTTCCTTGTCCCTATCTAGATGCTGTAAGTGGGTAAGACTTTGGGTGTCAATAATTACATAGCAATGGCCCTGTTTTTCTGCTCATCTCATGCCAAAGAGGTAGATACAGTCCTCAATGAAATATGCAGGTCAATTACAGGTTGCTTAAAGCCCACTCCAACAGATAAGCTCTATTACCTGGCTGGAATAGCGCCAGCCTGTGTACGTAGAGAAGTAGCTACCAACAGGGAGAGGTTTAAAGTGGAACAGAACAGTGCCCACCCGCTGTATGGACATGGTTCTCCTCAGCAACAGCTGAGATCCCAGAAGAGCTTCCTGAAGATATCTGACGTGCTTACCGTTTCACTAGAAAGGCAAGACTAGAGCTATGGAAGAACACCCCTTACCTCCGCGGATAGATGTCAGCAGGTGAGCAGTTACCACCTGGACATAATGAAAGCTGGCTGGTGTGGAAGTTCCTCAACAGGCTACAATCAGGAGTGGGAAGATCCAGGGATAACTTGAAGAAATTGTGGTTCAGCACAAGTGATACAAGGTGTGAATGTGGACAAGAACAAACTATGAGCCACTTGCTTCAGTGCTCTCTGTGCCCAACATCTTGCATAGGGGATGATCTCCTAGAAGCCACTCCGAGTGCATTGGACATTGCAAAATACTGGGCATGTGTAACATCTTTCACATGTTATGTTTTTTAAGTTAAATCAAACTGACTTGTACACTGACTGTAAATTTGTATGTTTATGTTTTTTGATATGAGGATGATGATAATAATAATAATAATAATAATAATAATAATAATAATAATAATAATAATAATAATTGCACAGCTCTGCCACCTGTTGGTAACATTATTAAGTATTATGAAGCTTAGTGAGTGAGTGAGTGAGTGAGTGAGTGAGTGAGTGAGTGAGTGAGTGAGACGTAATAATAAATCCACTGTTGAATGACAAACTGACCAGCTTTACCAGGCTTCAGTACTTCATGAACGAACTACTTCATTTGAATGATTCACAGTAAAGAGTGGGGATGAGTAAAGTAGTTCAAAGGAATGAACTGGTTCGATCCATCACTAGCGTATATGTTTACAGTGTACTAAAGCGATGGCTATTAACTGCGAGTGTATCCGAATATGTAGAACCAGTCTGAGGTGTTAAAAAGTGGCATTTGCATAAATGGAAATTAACAAAACAGAAACAAATCAAGTCATATACAGAAAAACATATTTATTGCTAGTACTGTATTTTAACATTGCACCAACTCAGATAGGTTTTTTTTGCGACAATGGGATAGGAAAGGTCTAGGATTGGAAAGGAAGCAGCCATGATCATATTTAAGGTACAGTCACAGCATTAATTTGTCCTTTTGTGCCCACAGAAGAAAGTCAAGCAATGCATGATGCCATCATGCCCATCATGTGACCCTCCAATATCTGTTGGACAGCATTTGTCTGGCAGGCCAAGCCTCTTAATGGGCTGTATGTCTCATAGGTTTGTTTGTACAAGTGTTTAGAGATTCTGATGAATAAACATTTTCTGCAGTTTATCCCAGGTATTTCTGAGGTCGCTGGAGCCATCCAGGCACATTTTGTTTTTGGCCGGGGAATGAAGGCTGGATATCCTTCTTGCCACCATGCAGTTTCCGAGATGAAAATCTCAACCCAGCAGGATCAACCGGGATTCAAACCTCAGCCCTCAGGGTGGGAAGCCATCAGCTACGCCACTGAGCTAATCACACTCACCTTTAGATACTCGATTTTCAATATCTGAAACAATTAATTTAGTCACAATAAAATTTAGTGTCTCGTACCTTGGGTTCTCCTGGCGTCCACAGCACAATGTCAGGAAAGCCAGTACTGGCTATTCGAAAAGACTTGACCAATCTTTCACAGAGCTTTGCCACCAAGTTCATTCCCATGCAGAAGACAAGATCCTGAAATGACAAAAACAATACAAACTTTTGGTGATTTGAACAAATACTATATTTTCTTGCATAATTTACACACTTTTTTTTTGGACAAAAATATAAGTGAAAAATTTGGGTGCATAAATTATTCATGGAATTCAGATATACACACATTTTCTTTGAAATGTATTTACGTTTAAAAGATACTATACACAAAATTGGTTAAACTCACAAAATTATGGCAAGGTATTCTTCTGAACAGTCAAATAGAGTACATAAGGCAAGTTGGACATGCAGGTAAGTACGGACACTGGAAAATATTCTTCCCATTATGAACTGATAATATGACCTGAAGTGAAGTAAATATGAATTAGCTAAAGTACCAATCATGTAGGCCTAAGTAATAATATATACCACCAAAAAAAGAGGAAAAAAGTCTTGACTACTGTCTTCAATGTCCCTACTGGAATAATTGCTGCTGTTATCACTGCTCATATCTCTTCATAAGAATGTATTCAAGATTCCCGTTTCCTTGAAGCTCTTTTCAATCACCTTTGAAGAAATCATGTCCCAAGCACGCATTGACTGCTTACAAAGGAGTTCCACAAGTTGTTTCCAAATTTTGCCTGTTGGAGTAAGTTGGTGCACACTTTCTCTTCCATACAGCACTGAGAGTTTTTGTACGTTGTCTTGAATGTTTTGTTTATAGAAACGTTCAAGGGTTGAGGTACCAATGTCAGTCCACAAGGAATCCATTGCCAAACCAATTTTCATGGTTTCTAATAAATTCTTAATGTTTCCCAACGGGTGTCTACAAGAACTCTCCAACATGAGGGCTGGGCATTGAAGGAGAAATCCCACTTGATTTCCTTAAACTGTTCGTATCCAATCCTGTACGACTAACCTGTCCATTCACCCTTTTTCTTGGATACGAAAACTGATCCCTCGCGATAATTTTATTTTCAGCATTGTGTTTTGTTTCAGAATAATCAACCGTGACAGTAAGCATTGCAGTACATCGTTATTTTTCATTTCCAGTAGTGTGTATGATAACACGCAGTGTCCCTTATTGATTGTTCAACACCTGTACTACAAACCCTGCAACTATGTGATAACATTGACTCAGTGATGGGAGATGTAACCCAAGAACAATGCTCACAAATAGTATCTAACATCCCTGAACGAATGCAATTTGTTGTTGTCTGTGAATGAAAGCATAATAATGTTATTGGCTTCTGTCCCATTAACCCGCGAATGGTTGCTATATGAGATTTTCTCTCACATTATTTTTTATTGTGATATTACTTCACAGTGATGAGAGGGAGGTGACTGGTCCCTCTTCTAGCCGAGTTTATAACTGTCGTGAGTAGAGCGATTCACATTTGAAGGGTAAGCACCCCCTCCCCTAGTCAGAACAAAGGATCCTATATGTCCGTGAGCGCTGCATCTCTCATCGCACGACTAATGACGTTGGTGTTATTTTGAAGTGGTCCGGGAAAATTACTCCTGTTGTACACGTTAGTATTTGTATTATGAGCACTTCTTGTTTTTGAAAATGTTATTGTGTTCAGAAACCTTGCTTTGTACATAAATATTACTAGATATAAAGCATGTGTGAGATTTTATTTTTTACAACTTCAACGTGAAGACAGAATACTGGTGCTTGTCGACAATACAACGGATGGACGATACCTAATATCATGATCACTTGACTGCCTAGACAGAGGAACACTCCCAGTTCATGTGCCAGACGGATAGCGATAAGCATACTGCCAAAGACGGAAGAGTGAGAGGGATGCACGAGTGTGACTCACTGGCTAGGAATGCAACCTTGAGATGGGGGTTTGCGAGCTGGATAATTTTGTTACAACAGCTAGCCTCAAACGTTCTGCAGGCAGAAAGAAATGCAGCTTCTTCTTACACTGCCACGTACAAAGTACTGTAACAGCAATTGGTACAATCCCGATATTTAATGTAGGCACGCCCACGGAATACCCAAACTTTATGTTGTATATGTACTGTATGTCTTTATGACGTCAGAAATTAGTGCGAGTTATGAGTGGAATATTTTTCCCTGCAATTTCAAATGTTAAAAATGGGGTGCGAGATATACGCGGTGGCGAGTTATATGCAAGCAAATACGGTACTATAGAAGGAAGGAGAACATGTTCATGTAATTAGCAGCAATGTGTCCCTCATAGATTGTGGATTATGAGTAGCGCAGTGATTTAGCAGCTGAATTTCCTCTCAAGTGGCTAAGGACTGAATCCTCGTGAGTCCAGGGTTGGACTTTTCCACCTACAAAATCACGTGCTGACAGGAAGAGAATCCGACCTTCAACCTCTGGCTAGACCTCAAAAGGAGCTGGATGCACCAGAAAATCCAAAATAACCCTGGGATAAGGTGAAGAAAGTTTTGTCCTCCTTAGATTTCTCATTACTTAAGACAATGGTTTTAAACACAGAAATTACATAAAGAAATGGTAGTTTCATTATAGCAGATTAAGTTAAGGAGGTCTGAAATGACCCTGCACCATCACTATTACTGAAATAAACACCCCCCTCTCCAGGGTTAAGGTATGCTCAACTACATTCAAGAAACCAAAAATATTTTTAACAGAACTGACTTTTAATAAATATTACTTACCAAAACCTCTATGAAGTTGTTGAACCATTTCCAGTTGATAATGCATACTTTACCATCATTCTCTGTATATCTCTGTTCAATTATGACCCTGATTTCTTCTTCTGACCAAGATTTCATTTCAAGCAACCTTTTATCCACGGCTTCCTTCCTATTTTTATAAAACTCGCCAGTCCTCATATCTAAAGGTTGAGATTGATACTGATTTAGGAAAACATCTGGAACTTCCAATTCATAAATAATATCCCAAAAAAATAAACCAAATATAGTGTTTATAATTCCACCTTCTGCATGTACACCTGAAAGAATGGAAAAGCAAAATGAAAACAAAAATCCAGAAGTCAATTAGCATATACTGAATAATAACAAGTGATAGCAATAACACAAAGTCGTCTTATGCTTTACTTTCTATGATATAAAGCTAATACCATTACTTTAGTCAAAAGGTCGAATACATTCCAGTAACATTTTCACTTTTGACTAGTCAAGTTATACAAAGAAAAACAGGAACAAGGAAAGGAACACATGCCAGGGTAAAGCCACCGATGGGTCATAGAATGGAACGAACTAGAGTCAAATGTAGTCATAAAACAAAGATAAGAACATGAATATGAATATATAAAAGGATGAACACCACCAGATCAAAAGCAGAAGCAGAAGAAAGAGCAATAGAAAGAGAACAACAAACATGCAAACATAAAAGGCAAGGACAATCTCCACATCTTCATACATTGCTGTCTCAACAATTCCCATTATTCTTCATCCATTCTTCTCGGACTCTGATGAGCTTGTTTCTGTTTCCCGGCTTCATCAGGAGGGTGAGCTTCAACATTCAGATCTTCAGTCTTGATGTAGAAAGTGCACAAGAAGAAGGTTGGACAGAGACAGGAAAAGGGAAATAAAAAGACAAAGATGAATAAAGGTAGTAAAAGTCTAGGAATACAAGACAAACACAGAATGAGAATGGAAAGAAACAAACGAGTGAAAAATCAAGCCATATACAGAAATAAATTTTTAGTGCTAGTATTTTAACACAGCACCAGCTCTGATAGGGCCAGGGCTGGGATGACTGTTATATCATTTGTAGTGGTGTCATTAGGCTTTTCTCTTTTATGCTCTTCATTATTTCACCCATTACAATGATTTAATGCTACTACTGTTGTTCTCTCCGAGTCGTATGATTTGTTCTGGGTGATTTCAGGCAAACAAGTAGTGTTACGTTAATGTTGCAAGACTTGGGAGTAAGGACAAGAGCTGCTCAACTAAGCAGTAAGTTCTGAGCTGTCAGTGGAGAGATAGTGTGGAATAACATCAATGCATGAATAAGTTTGAATGGAGTTTTTAAAAGTAGGAAAGATTGTACTTCTTCTTCTATGTCTATAGGCCTACTAAATTCTATTCATGAAAAGATTGATGAATATTCCAGAATGATTAAAAAAAAAAAAGCAAGATGAGAAATTAAGGCAAATATTTGTTTATAGGAAAAGGAATTAGGGATTGGAATAATTTACCCTGAGAAATGTTCCTCCATCTTCTTTGAAATCCTTTAAGAAAAGCCTAGGTAAACAACTTATAGATAAGGAATCTGCTATCTGAACGACAGCCCTAAATGCAAATCAGTGGCGACTGAATAAGAAATAATGTTATTTGTTTTTACATTCCACTAACTACTTTTATGCATACCTGCCAACTTCACAAAAACAAAAATCAGGAGATTTTGATTTGAAAATCAGTAAAAATCAGGAGAAATCAGGAGATACAATTGGTCAAAATTGCTTATTCTACATGTCTTGCGCAATACAGAACTACGATATATTTACAACACTTATTGTCTCAAAGCCCGACTGTTGCTATACGAGCATACAAGGCTAAAAATTACACATCTCTTATTCCCTCACAGGAAGTATGTGAGTGAGATGATCAGTCTGTGATAAGCCTACCGAAAATAGTATTAACTCATGCTCCACATGTGTGAATCAGTCATGCACTTAGATGCCATTACTTAGCAAATGTATAGATTAATATATTGCATCAAGCGCCCGTGTGATTATGCGAAGATCAAATAACTAGCTGATGTACCCTCCTTCCCTATGGAATTATCAGAAAGACTGTCCTTATAGTTTCCCCAACTGAAGGCAACATGTCATTACAATGATGCCAGTTTGAATATCATGATTAAAAGCAATGCTTTCATAAGAAATATTCGATAAAATGAAAACAGAACATTTTCTCACTTTTAGCGAAAAGTACTACGGTGTCAATCTAACAGTTCGAAGTTTCAGAGCTAGAACGACCAGGCTGCAGACAGCCGTAAACACTACTGTGTAATTATTCCGTTTAAGTGTCACATTGCTCATTCAAATCACTACCTCGGAGTAGGCATCGAATAGGTGGAATACTATGATGATCCAGTGTGTTATGTACCAGTAGTATCAGAAAATTTATGAACCACAGGAATGCCATGCTAAAGAAAGTGATCTAACTCCCCACTCCCCAGCTTCTTCCCGCCAATATTCAGGCAGGCTGTTATACTCGAAATGCAGCAGTAATTCCATCTATCGTAGATAAATGGCAGCAGAATACACAAAGAACATCACAACAACAATGGTCAATGTAATGTTATTGTTGATCAATTTTATGGGCTTTCTATATTGGAGGCTTTCACTTTAGTTTTCTTCCGAATCTGTGATATTACAGCATCTAATGTAAAGTGATTCGTCCTTTCTTTCATGACTCCCTCTTGTGTTATTATTCAGCGATCGTTCCTTCACGACTTTTTTCTCATTCATGTGTAACATACTTTTCATTGTAATCCATGTATGAATAGATAATGTTTCAGACATTTGACCTTAGGGTTACCTCCAGGCTGATGATGCCCTTAACAAGGGGCGAAATATGTCCCTGAGAAGTGTATATAGTATTATGTAAATTTCATCCACGTAGTATGTGGCTTGTATTGAATAGGTGGTGATAATAGAATAAATTATTTTTGTGATAATTTGCTCAAGTCAGTTTCAATGCGAATCATTCATGAGAACTGTCTCTTGTAAAACTGATTAAGACATAAATAATCAGAAATTGCATTCTCTGTAACTTTTGTTATGTAGTACTTTTCAATATGACCACTAGGATAGGTAATTAAAAATTAAATTTTTGGCATCTTCCCCTAAACTACCATTTCGAACAGAATTAATAAAACTATTTATAGCATAGACTGTAGTTCCTTATTCCCTGACTTTAGATAAAATTCTGTTCGCCATTTTCTCGTACCTCGGCACTGATATGGACTTAGCAAAAAAATTCCATATTCATGAATATGTCTTATCGTAGCTGGTACAGTAAAAATTTATCATACATAAATGATAGGAAATTTAATAATATTTAACTTTAGTTATGTAGTATTTATCGCTGGGGGCAATAATAACAAATATTTGAGAATTAAATTTTAGGCCTTCCCCTAAACTACCATTTCACTCAGCGTGAATAAAATTATTTATGGCCCGACATTATATACCGATTTTCATTAAATTCTCTTCAGCCGTTTTCTCGTGGTGAGCCTGCGTACGTACGTTACTATGGTCACGACCGGCATGGAAATATCATTTTTTTAAAATTCTGAGCAATGTACAGGCAAAACTGTTATCTTATTTATATTGAGATAAATTTAAATTAGTCAGAATTGTCTCCAAATGGCTCCTAAAATCTCTAGAAAAGTCACTAGTCGTTATCATTGAAGTTATGTCACTAAATTACTAATAACGCGACTAGTCTCTAGAATCGACCAAAGAGGATGGAATCGACTAGACTTATGTGAACGAACACGAACATAGCACGCGAGAACGAGAGATTGACAGTCGATATACGCGTCGCGATATACAGGTTTCAATAAACATCGCACATTCGCGCACATTTCTCGCATTAATAAACGTCGATATTTCGTTTGAAAGCGGCCAATGGGCGAAGGATTTCCGGCCACTGGCGTAAAAAAAGCTGAAATGGCGAGATTTGAAAACAAATGTCTGATATTCACTAAAAATAAGCTAAAATCGGGAGAAAAGATAGAATAATCGGGAGGCGGGAAAAACTGTCGAAAATCAGAAGTCTCCCGCCTAAATCGGGAAAGTTGGCAGGTATGTTTATGGTTTTCGGAAACATAGTCCTGCAGGATTTCTTTTACGTGCCAGTAAATCTACTGACACAAGGCTGACGTATTTGAGCACCTTCAAATACCACTGGGCTGAGCCAGGATTGCACCTGCTAAGTTGGGGTCAGAAGGCCAGCGCCTCAACTGCCTGAACTACTCAGCCCGGCTGACTGACTGAGAAAGCAACCGTGATCTTACTTACTGGGAACCCATGGAAAACCATCTTCAGGGCTGCCGACAGTGGGGCTCGAATCCACTATCTCCTGGATGCAAGCTCACATCTTTGCACCCCTAACCGCAAAGCCAATTCGCCTGGTAATTTGCAGTTTGATATTGATAATATTGTTACAGGTAGAACATTAAAACATGTTGCCATTCAATGTAAAGAAATTGTAATAATGTTTTTTTAGAAAGAGAAGAACATGGATATTTGATTACACTCTGAATGGTAAAAAATTACAGAGAACATTGGATTATTCTGACATCTGAATGCCTCCATGCCTGACAACTTTTTATTTATTTATTTATTTATTTACTTACTTATTTATTTATTATTTGGGAAACTAAAACAGCAAGATGCAGAATTACAGAGTTCTGCAATGAAAAATATATTTACAATGGAGTAGCACAATCCAAACTTTAAAAAACTGAATGATACCACAACTCGACCTCACGAAGACCCACAATGCGGCCGCAATCAAACTATCAAAAAGCATGTATGAGACATACCCTGTGCTAGAAGACCTTTGCATACTGTAGTGGTTGATGTCTGACACTCTGCATATACCCAATAACCAGGGCCCGGATTCTGATGACCCAATAAATGCCGAAAATCTCTCTCTATACATGCCGGTATATAAAGTAAGAGCTTTGTCTGTACACTGCTCAGAATTAAAAATAATGGTATTTCTGTATCGGTCATGTCCACACTAAGAAGGAAATGTAATTTTTAATTTTCCGTCATCTCTGTCGGTATGTATCTACGCACATCATGAGAAAAATAGAATAGAATTTTATGAAAATTGGTATAAAGTTGCGGAATAAGGTACTACAATCTAAGACTATAAACAATTTTATTCACACTGGATGAAACAGTAGTTCAGGGGAGGGCCTAAATTGAATGATCAAATATCTATGTTAGGAATGGTCCTATCATTAAATACTACATAACAAAAGTTAAAGTTTTACCGTACTGTCTATGATAACATAGATATTCATGAATTTAGACTTCTGTTGCTTAGTCCATGTCAAAACTGAGAATCACTAACATGGTTATATTGTTCAATGGTGGTGGTGGTAGTTTTTGTCGCGATTGGCTTAAGGTGAAAAAGTGTGTGGTTCGTATAATGACAAGGGATATTGTAAAGATGACTATCAAAATGAGAAAAATATTGTGAAGGAATGTCGTGAAAACAGGAAAAAAAGACTACCTTTACATTGGATACCCTAATATCACAGAGTTGGAACTAAATTAAGTATGAAGGTCTGCAATATCAAAAGCCCATGAAATTGATCAACAATAACATTACAGTGACTGCTGCAATGTGCTTTGTCTCTTCCATCGCCACTCATCTCCGATAGATGGCATTACTGCTGCGTGCCCAGTAGAACAGCTTGCCTGAATATTGGCAGGAACTAGCTGGGGAGTTAAGATAACTTTCTTTTGTAGCATGCCATTCCTCTGGTTCATACATGTTGTGATAACTACTGGTATGTGGTACACTAGTTCATCATAGTATTCCAGCTATTTGACCTCTATCAGGCGCTGATAGGAATGGGGAGTGTGCACACTTTATGCAAAATGCCAGAACAATGTTCATCGATGGATGTGGCAGGGTCATAACAGTTCTGGAACTTGTCACTGTTAGAATGTAATATTGTTCGTGGAAAGTGAGAAACAATCCTCGTAATGACCTACATTGAGTTCAGTTCAATATTTTTCTGTGTCTGCTACAGCATCAGGGGGAAATGAATGGGTGGATTTTAATTAAACTTGTAATTTCAATTTAGAATAAAGTTGAGTACGGTCTTAGCTATAAGTTGTCCGATAAATTTCACCATGAGGAAGTGCTTCAGAAGGGGCCTGAAACACAAAAATCGATCTCTCTCTCACAGTTTGTTTTACACAAAAATAGAACATGGCTATTTTTTTTGTTCTACACCTCCAATACAGCCAAAAATAAGGGAAATATCAGTAGCAGTCTTATGAAAGTTAAGTCCAAGAGCCGGTACCTAACTGTAAAGAGAGTTGCTATGGAGATCGTTCTGACAACGTTTAACATTATTTTTTTTCACCTGTCAGTATTTTTTAAATATTAACCTGATGCAGGGGAGGGCAGAAATAATTAAAAATTAGCAATAATAAAAAATTGGGAGTGCAAAGGACCACAGAGAGAAAAAAATGCAAATATGTCACAAAAAGCTGTTGAGAGGGAGAGGCGTCTACCAATGTGCCTCAAAATCTGGGGAACAATATGAAGGGTGGACAAAAATGTCATCATGCACATGCTAAGTGACTGTCCCGTCAATGACAGGTACTACAGCTAGTGACCTATAACGTGAACTAATTATTCTCAAGGATTTAAAATGAACGAGAAAATGACCCAAAAATTGAAGGAAAACATATATTTACCTTGTGTGCATTTTCCACATTACCCACTGGAGTGAATAAAATTAATAAGTGTCATCAAATGATGATGATGATGATGATAGATATATACAGTAAATGCATCTTCATTATAGACTCTTATGCCTTTCAGCATTCAGTCTGCAAGCCTCTGTGAATTTACTAAACACTGCCACAATCCTCTATTGGTAACTGGTACTGTGGCCTTGTTTAGTTCTAGACCTGTATCTTGAAATTACTAGAAACCAAGTCTGACCATTGTTGTCTTGGTCTACCTCTACTTTCTTTTACCCTTCATAACAGAGTCCATTATTCTCCTAAGTAACCTATCCTCTTCCATTCGCCTCACATGACTCCACCACCAAAGCCAGTTTATGCATACAGCTTCAGCAATCAAGTACATTCCTGACTTAATAATTTTTATCTCCTCATTCCGCATTCCCTCCTCCCATTGTTTCCAACGGTTTGCACCAGCTATCATTCTCACTTGTTTCATATCTGTTGCTTCTAACTTATGAATAAGATACTGTGAGTCCACCCAGTTTTAACTCCCGTAAAGCAAAGTTGATCTGAAAACAGACCAGTGTTACGATAGTTTTGTCTGGGAGCTGATTCCTTTCATACAGAATACTGTAGATGGTAACTGCGAACTCACTGCATTAGCTTTGCTGCATCTTGATTCAATCACACTTTCTATACTTGTACTACCATTCTAAGAGAATATACATCCTAAATACTTGAAATTATCTACCTGTTCCAGCTTTGTATTCCCAACCTGATATTCAGTTCTCTTAGGTTTCTTACCTACTGACATCACTTTAGTCTGGGGAAAGTTAATTTTCATATCACACATATTGCACCCATTTTCATGTTCCAAGATATTTGCACTGCAGACTTTCAGAACAATCTGCCATTAAGACCAAAATAAGGCACTGGTCTGCCTGCTGTCATTTCTTGATGGATGCAGTACTTTTGCATCCATCTCTTGGCACAGGCCAGAGCAAAGTGTAGTTTCCACTGAAGTCCCGGTCTCATCAATGGCTGTGACAATATGGAAGCTGCTGGGGTATGGGTGGTGCTGAGTAATGGAATTCAGAGTACAAACAGTGCGTCTGCGTGTTATGAAAGGTGTTGCTCATAGGGTCAGTCGTGCTGCAATAGCACTGCCTGGCCCAGTGAGGAAAGCAATGGCAAACTACCTCACTCCTCATCTTGCTTAGTACGCCTCATTTTGGTACTGCCGTTGGTTTTTGCTGTTTTCATATAACTGCATAGCCTTTGGTGGTGCTATTTGAGGATCCAACCAGCCTCTGGGCTGATGACCTGACAGACAGACAAGGCAGTGGTGATGGTTATTTTAAGAGGAAGTACAACTGGCCAAATATTCTTTCTCATCACTAATCAGAGGAAGAAAAAGTCCGATCCTTCAAGGAACACGTGTCCAGCAATTGGCTGCGCAGTTTGCGTCACGTAGCTATCAGCTTGCATTCGGGAAATAGTGGGTTCGAACTCCACTGTTGGCAATCCTGAAGATGGTTTTCCTGTGGTTTCCCATTTTCACACCAGGCAAATGCTGGGCTGTACCTTAAATAAGGTCACAATCGCTTCCTTCCCACTCCAAGCCCTTTCCTATCACATCATCACCATAAGATCTACTTGTATTGGAGCAACATAAAGCAAATTGTAAAAAAAAAAAAATAAAAAAAAAAATAAAGAATGAGTGTCAACAAAAGAGAAAGAAAGACTTAGGAGGGAAGCAGTACAATAAGCTTTACTGGTGTTGCTCATGATCTCAAAGATTCTTGGTCTATTTTAGTGATTAACATGTCCTTGTATCTTATTTTGTTAGTTGCCCTGCTTGATTTGTAAATTTAAATATCAGTGTCCATTATTAAAAATTATTTTAGTAAGTGAAAAACAGAATTATTATTATTATTATTATTATTATTATTATTATTATTATTATTATTATTATTAGATGATGTTATCGGTCGTGGTAAAGTTAGGGTTCATGGCCCTCCCTTACACTTAACTGTATAGGGTAAAAAATAAATGTGTACATAATTGCACAGTAACTAAACCAGAAACAGCAAACAACTATATAAACTTACATGCAAATAAGGTAAATACTACTGATTGTACAAACAAGATAAAATTTTAGGCAATATGTAGTGCTGTGTGATTGTGTAAAATAAGATGTAAATGAAAACATTCTTACTGAAATAAGTAAAATATAAAATCCATTAACATAATATTAACACAAAGACGACGGGTCCCGAAATCTACGTATTACTGCACCCAGCGGTGGTTGACCAGCCCCGGAAATCTCCATTTTTATGTATGGTCACTGTTTGCAACTTCTTGTGCTATCTGCTGGCTAAACTTTTAACTAATAACAATAATGTCATGGAATAGTGAGATCATGGATGTTAGTGTCTATATATTTTTCCACTTGTACAATCGTTGTAGTCATGAAAACTACCTATTATACATGAGCGTTCTTATACACTAAGAATCAATATACAAGATGGCTTGTTCAAGGCAACAAGCCTTGTGTGACAAAATATTTCAAGATTTATACACAGGATTCATTATCTGATGTGTCAAATGAAATACAGTGAAAATAGTATTTATAGTGATTTTAGGCCCTTGACTTTGACTAACCATCAAAAACGTCCACATATTTTGGTGAGTAACAATGATTTCAGTAGTGATGATGAGGTAGAAGTTTGTTTACTTCGACTGGATACTAGTAGCGGCTATACGAAAGATAATCCAGCCAAACATTTGGAACCATTTAAAGGTCAGCCAGAACTCACATTTGTTCCCAATGATCCGTATAGTATTTCAGAGGTTGTAAACTGCTTTATCACCGGGCGAGTTGGCCGTGCGCGTAGAGGCGCGCGGCTGTGAGCTTGCATCCGGGAGATAGTAGGTTCGAATCCCACTATCGGCAGCCCTGAAAATGGTTTTCCGTGGTTTCCCATTTTCACACCAGGCAAATGCTGGGGCTGTACCTTAATTAAGGCCACGGCCGCTTCCTTCCAAGTCCTAGGCCTTTCCTATCCCATCGTCGCCATAAGACCTATCTGTGTCGGTGCGACGTAAAGCCCCTAGCAAAAAAAAAAACTGCTTTATCGACGATGACAAGTTATTTGACATTTTTGTGACACAATCTAATCTGTACCCTAGTCAAAATGTGTATAAATATAAAACATCCCAGACACTAAACTGGGCTGACATTACAGTTATTGAAATAAAACAGTTTTTGGCAATCATAACTTTGAGGGGATATGTAAGGAAAGACTGTTACGGGGATTATTGGAGTGCATTTGATTAATGACTCCTATTTTCAGACACCTGATGAGTTGCAATTGTTGGGAACAGATATGGAATGCATAGGATGATTTCCAGCAGACAGGCTTCATAATGTAAGATCTGTTCACCAACATTCTGTAGATCAATTTCAGGCCTTACGTAAACTTGATGAGTCCATGATTCTGTGAAGAGACTGTTTAAGGTTTAGGACCTATAATCCTGGAAAGCTGGTAAAATATGGCCTACTGGTGAGAATGATGTGTGAGGCCACTACAGGTTATATCTGTAATATGGAAATATAGAGAAGGGACGGTAAAAGTACAAGAATTTTCTGTGTTGGCACCACATTTAGAACTCTGGCATCATGTCTACCAGGACAACTATTATTACAGTGTGGTAACTGCTGATAATTTGCTTGCACAGAAGATATGGGTTTGTGGGACTATAAGGGCTAATAAGTTTCCATGTGCTGCAAACAGTATGAAGAAGGGGAAAAGCATGCACTGCTGCAAAGGAAATGGGGTGTTACATGGTTGGAAGGACAAGCAGGTGGTGCGAATGGATAGCACTGTACATCCATGAAGCGCGTGGAAACGAGGAGAGGTGTTATAAAGCAGCCTGGTTGTGTTTGTCAGTATAAAAAAATACATGAAGAGTGTGGACAGAGCAGACCAGTACAGGGCAATTCAAAATGATGGATCCAATTTCATAAATTTATTCTGTGGAATCTAATAAACATATCTTAATGTGAGACATGTGCTAAGAACGGTTTACTCTCAAAGTTTTTTCAGTCATATCACAAGCATTCTATGTGAGCACCTCGTGTAACACGACATACATCAAGCTGATAGTCTATCTTCTGCCAAACCTTGTGTAGTGTGCGCGGCCAATCTCTGTGATGGGGGCACGAAGGTCGTCCAATGTTAGTGGAAGAGGTAGTACGTAAACATGATCCTTTACGAAACCCCACAAGAAGAAATCACATGGGGTTAAGTCGGGGGAACAAGGTGGCCAACGAATGAGAGTTTGATCCTCCTGAGATGAAGACGTATCCAGCATTGTGGCAACGTCTCGTTGAGATGGCTCCGAACATTGCCATGGTAATGCGGAGGAGCACCATCCAATTGAAGGAAGAAATCCGCACTACCCTCTTCGAGCTATGGCAGGAGCCATCGTTGCAGCATATCAAGAAAAACATTTCCTGTCAAAGTAGGTTTAATGAAGAAAAAGGGTTCATAAACCTTCTCATGGGAAATGGCACAAAACACATTCACCTTGGAAGAATTGCGTTGGTATTCCACAAATAGATGGGAATTAGAAGTTCCTCAGATCCTTATGTTATGTCTATTCACAGTCCCAGAAAGGTGAAAATTACCCTTTCGGAGAACCCATCCTCTTCCATTAATGCGAGAAAATCAGCACAGAAGGACGCTCGAGCAGCATAATCAGTGCTTTTTAAGGCCTGCACCAGTTGCAAGCGGTAGGGTTTCATTCGTAAACGTTTCCGCAGATGTGCCAAACAGTTACCTGTGGAAGTTCACGTTGCCTCAATGCCCGGTAGGTGGACTTCTGCGGACTCCACACGAAACTGGCGTGAACACGTTCAACAGTCTCTTCCCTGGTCGAAGGACAGCCAGTCGACTTTCGCTTACAGATGCATTCCGTGTCTCTGAATTTTGCATACCATGCACAAATGGCTTTTCCAGTAGGTGGGTCTCTTCCATACGTGGTACGGAAATGCCGCTGAACACTAATCACAGACTTGTTTACATGGTAATCAAACACACAGAACGACTTCTGCTTCCAGCTGCAGCCATTTTCTTTACTGGCTTCCTGTGCGCTCGTAACGGCTGAAAATAAAACCGCGTGGGATGAAATCCAAACTCAACTAAACTTTGAGAGTGTGCCTTTCTTTGCGCATATCTCACAGTATGATATGTTCATTAGATTTCACAGAATAAATTTATGAAATCGGGTCCATCATTTTGAATTGCCCTGTATTTGACGCACTACACAATTCCCAGAAGAATCATCAAGTGGAGGAAGAAGTAGTTCTCTAGTTGATAAATTCTGCCCTAATCAATGCTTTCATGGTTTATAGAACCCAGAAGACCAGAGGAGGAGGAAAGCCTCCATATCCCAAACACCTAAGAAGGACCATCCTGAAAACTGTCAGAAAATATGAAGAAACACAAACTGGAGGCTATAGTAGGATCAGGAAACAAGAAATACTCTTCAAAACCCTGCAAAGACAGCACCACATATACACTGAGGAAGGAAACCCACTACCGGTATATCTGCTCATTTTGCAAGGTACCTCTTTACAAGGGAGTGTGCTTCAAGAAGTACCAAACATCACAGAACTAGACCCCCTAATTAGTACGATTTCAAAATCTGATCATTAAACAGAACTTAACGGCTGTTTTAGAAAATCAGTGCATCCTAGTAATTATATTCTCAAATCTTCCGGTCCACAGAGGGGAATGACAGTCACCTACCCAGTCGTCAGTGTGTTTAAAAAACCTTAAATGATCTAACCTAAGCATATTTGACTTTTTAGTACCTAAGGTATAAATTCCATGACTACATTCTATAATATATGATTTAAAAAACCTTCAACTTCATTCACACATCCCAATCACATATTCACAGTTAGCTTACAGAGAATACTTACCCTTCCTAAAGCCTAATGTTTTATAATGGGTAATTGCGAGCTCTTCAACAGACAGGTAAGTTTTTTCTTGTCCACAGCCATCCTCCAGAACATAGACTGCTTTATGTCCCGGTATGTTGCTGAAACATTTAATTACATAAAATCTCCACTGAATCTGAGATTAGAAAAAGAAAAGAAAAAAAAAACTGATACAGGCTTGCTTTTCTAACCAAACTTCATCATGACATGCAGCATAAAATATATACACACACTATCTATTCAAAAGTAACTAGACACCCCTCAGTATACAGACTAGAGCCTAGAAATAGTTATGACTACCCTTGCTGGTGCTATACCAGGCACTCAGGGCTCGTTGTTGTTCACTGCCATGAAATACCTGTAGAATGGGTGAAGTAAGAGAGCTTAGTGACTTCAAACGTGGAAGGGTTATTGGTTGCCACATCAGTAAGCAGTCAGGGTCAACTTCGCCCTTCTCAAGTTGACCAAGTCCAGTCAGAGACGTAATTGTTAACTGGAAATGGGAAGACACAACCACAACAAGACCACGACCAGGTGGGCGATGTTTATTGATCAACAAGGACTGCTGAGCAATGAAGAAGGTGGTATGGAAAAATTGCATGAGATCATCACCCATGAATTCCTCAGTGCTATAAATTGTGCAGCTAGCACCACAACTGTGCACCCACAAACTGCACATTTAGCCGGTGAACACTAAGTGCCATGTTTGGTGGTGTAAAGAGCACTACCACTAATTGTGGACGACCTGAGATGTGTGATTTGGAGTTATGGATCTCACTATTCCATCTGGCAATCAGGAATGAGGATATGGGTGTAACAAATGGTAGGTGAATGTTACATGCCAGCTTGTGCAGAGTCCACAGTTAAATTTGGCAGAGGTGAGGCGACAGTGTGAGAGTGTATTTTATGGAAGGGACTTGGTCCTCTCATATTATTACAAAGTATGTTACAGGTGGAAAGATATAAGGGCACTTGTACCAGCTACATGTTGTATATGGTGGAAGACCGAATTGTAGAACTGTGCGTTTCAGCATTATAATGCTCCCTGCCATAAAGCGGGATCTGTTGAGAATGATTTGAGAAAAATAATGTTCTGGAAATTGGTTGGCCAGTCCAGAATCCAAACCTCCAAACCTCAATCCCAAGAACTACAATGGCGATTTCACTCCAGACCACATACAATCACATTTATAACTATGCTTCCTATGGTGCTGCAGGAAGAATGGTCCGTCATTCCCTTAGAGACATACAAAAACCAGGTAGACTGTCTCTCCTGTAGAGTTCAAGCTGTAATACAGACCACAGATGGGCCCATATATTATTTATGTCCACTACTGGATGGTATATCAGAGGACAACTTACAGGACAGTTTCGAGTAGGTAATAATAATGCCGTCTGGCCTCCGGAGAGGCCTGGTGCAGTTCTTTCGATCTGACGCCATATAGACGACCTGCATGTCCATGAGGATGGGGCCCTACCTAAGATAAATTTTAATGCTGAAGACGTCACAAACACCCAGCCCCTGAGCCAGAGGAATTAACTAATGAAAGTTAAAATCCCCGACCCTGCCGGGAATCGACCTTGGGACCCCCTTGAACCAAAGGCCAGCATGCTAACAATTTAGTCAGGGAGCCAGACTTTGAGTAGGTGTCCAGACACCTTTGATGAGACAGTGTATAATTAAATAATAATATTTGAAGAAGTCATGTATATATACAGTATATAGCCCAGAGGCTAGTTGGATCCTCAGATAGCACCAACAAAGGTTATACAACTATAAGGAATCCACAAAAACCAATGGCAGAACCAAAATGACGCGTACTAGGCAAGATGAGGAGTAAGTTGTATATTTCACATTATAACAAAGAGCTTTTGAGTTACAAATATAATTACTACTCAAGCCATTAAGCGTGAATGAGAAAAATAATCTTGGAAATTTACTGATGCATTGATGATGGTTATTTCTTAATTTTAGGGATTCTTAACATCCACGGCCAAAAACATGTTGGAGTTGTTCATCTTGCCATGCATCTCGCCTCAGCATAACATACTGATGCATTTCTGCTCACTACACTTCCCGCCGTTTAATATACTGAATAATAATACTTAGTCAGTAAGCAAGTTGCTTTCAGGGAACACTAAAGGGGGACTGTACTATTGTAATATTGAGATACTTGCAGACTCTGACAGTCATTGTGATTTATCTGCAAGTAATGCGGTAGAATCGTGGTTAATTTCTAGTATGAGATGAAAATACTGTATAGTGTACATCAGAGTGACCGAGGAATGAAAAGAACAGGGTGAATTCTATAAATTGTATCAGGAGTTTAAAATGTACCCGGATAGATTTTATGAATATTTAAGCATATCTCGGCTGACGTTTAATTATATATTTAAGCTAGAAGAATCTGAAATCCAAAGAGTGCACATTAATATAAATAAGCAAACAGTCATTGATGAAGAAAGGTTGATGGTGACTTTCACATAATTGATAATTATCTTTAATTTAAATACATAACTTACTAAAAATTAAATCTGTCAACAACAATCTTCCGCTCATTCTCCCAGCAACACTTCTCAATCATACCAGATAAGAAATAAAAATTCTTTGAGGAATAAATACAACTTTACAAAAGAAAATATTTATAAAATCCTCCTATCATTACAAGTCAAGTCATCTGTTAGATGAAGCAAAGTCTATACATGTTTCAGCCTGATCTCAAGGCCATCTTCAGTAGTAAAACAGTGATTACATAATATATAAACAAATTAAAAATCGTAATGATGTGAAGTGACAGTGATCATGATTAGTGAGTTAAAAACACATTGAGGTATGAAGTCCTCTCGTCTAATGGATCTTGCTGACTGTAAAAATGAAAACACTATGCTGAGGAGTGTAGTGAGACCGTCAATACTACGAATAAAACGTGTATAACATCTGTAATGAGAAAAAAGGAATATATGAGTGGATGAAAAAAAAGTTAAAAATGATGTACGAAAAGAAAACTCATATGACTTACTTGTAACTAAAAGTGTCGTCTCGAATGGAGATGACCTCGTCGGTCTCAAGTCACATTGACAACTAAGCCTGTGTGTGTGGCTTACTGTGTATCTGTGTCGATGTGGCTGGGAGGAGTAATGGAGGGGGAGGGGCAAGGAGGGAGGGACATTGTGATTCGCGGGAGGAGGGTGTTGATGGAAGGGCGGGTCTTATTCCAGAATGTCGGTAGTGAAACTCTTTTTTATTAATGAACTGTTCGCAGATGAGCGGGACAAAGGTTTCCAATAAAATATTTTTCTTTTCGTTGATTTCATTCAAGTTATAGACGGAATTGTTATATTGGTCGATATCTATATATATATTCTCTAGTATATTAAGTAAGAGACCTTTCTGTTCGTAATGCAGGATCTTTAAATCTTGATCAATTGTTGTGTATTTATGATTTTTCTCTCTACAATGTTCGCTCATGACTGAGTAGCGATTATACTTTTTTTTTTTTTTTTGCTTAGGGGCTTTACGTCGCACCGACACAGATAGGTCTTATGGCGACGATGGGATAGGAAAGGCCTAGGAGTTGGAAGGAAGCGGCCGTGGCCTTAATTAAGGTACACCCCCAGCATTTGCCTGGTGTGAAAATGGGAAACCACGGAAAACCATCTTCAGGGCTGCCGATAGTGGGATTCGAACCTACTATCTCCCGGATGCAAGCCTCACAGCCGCGCGCCTCTACGCGCACGGCCAACTCGCCCGGTCGATTATACTTTAGGGCATTAAGATGTTCGGAGTATCTTACATTGAAACTGCAGCCTGTTTGCCCAATATACGTTGAAAGACATGATTGGCATTTTAATTTGTATATTCCAGAGTTTGAATTTTTTTTGTTGCAGTTGACAGTATGAAAATTAAAAAACATTTTTGTATTGATGTGAATGGTCTTGAAAGCTACTTTTAACTTGTCTTTTTTAAAGATGTTTGAAATAGGATATATATTATTATTATTATTATTATTATTATTATTATTATTATTAATAAAGGTAAATGTGGTGAACCTCTCTTTAGGGGAAGTTTGTTTTTCTAAGGTGGTCTTGGGTTTAGTTCTAAATTTATTGAGAATTTTATTCACGAAAGCTTTACTGAAACCATTACCTTTGGTTATTGCATAAATGGTGTTGATTTCCTTTCTAAAATTCTTACGGGATAAAGGAACATTAAGAGCTCTGAAAATCATACTATTGTAAGCTGTCTTTTCTGTGTCCCTGGGTGTAGAGAAGTTTGGTGGATTGTGTTTATTGTGTGAGTGGGCTTCCTGTAAATATTAAAAGAAATGGTTTTATTCTGATTGCGAGTAATAGTTAAATCGAGATAATTAAGGGAATTGTTGTTCTCGGATTCTATCGTAAACTTTATGTGTGGATCCAGGTTATTAAGTGATTCAAGAATGGTATTGCTGTCAGTGTTGCCCAAAACGTATTAACATTTACTTTGTAAACGAAAAGTACTGCAATTGCTACTACTGATAATAATAATAATAATAATAATAATAATAATAATAATAATAATAATAATCTATATATATAAAATAAGAGTTTTGTCTGTACATTGCTCAGAATTTGAAAATAATGGTATTTCTGTATCGGCCATGTCCATAGTAACAAGAAAATGCACTTTTTACTTTTCTGTAATTTCTGTCTGTCTGTCTATCTGTCTGTCTGTATGTATGTACACGCATCACGAGAAAACGGTTGAGGAGAATTTAATGAAAATCGGTATGTGAAGTCGGGGGATGAGCCTCTATAATCTAGGCTATAAATCATTTTACTCACGCTGAGTGAAATGGTAGTTTAGGGGAAGGCCTAAAATTGAATTCTCAACTATTTATGTTATTAGTGGTCGTACTTTAAAGAAAATGGGTATGCAAAGTTGGGGAATAAGTTTCTACAATCTAGGCTATCAATAATTGTATTCACGCTGAGAAAAATGGTAGTTTAGGGGAAAGCCTAAAATTTAATTCTCAAATGTTGTTATTAGTAGTCCTATCTTGATGAAAATCGGTATGCAATGTCAGGAAATAAGTCGCTATAGTCTAGGCCGTAAATTATTTTATTCATGCTGAGTGAATGGTAGTTTAGAGGAAGGCCTAAAATATAATTCTCAAATATTTCTCATTAGAGGTGTAATCGATGAATGCTACATAACTAAGGTTATATAGTATTAAATTTCCTATTATGCATGTCTTATACATTGTTACCGTATTAGCTATGATCACAAAGATATTCATGAATTTGGATTTTTGTTACTAAGTCCATATCAGTGCCGAGTAACGAGAGAATGGGTAAACAGTATTTAATTAAAATCGGTATGTTAAGTCGGAGAATAAGAAACTACAGTTTACGGTATAACATATTTTACAAATCACAGGGTCGAAAGAAAACTAACTGTGAAGGCCTACAATATAGAAAGCTAATAACATTGATCAACAATAACATTATATTGACCATTGTTTGTCGTGATGTGCTTTGTGTCTTCTGTTGCCCCTCATCTCTGGTAGATAGGATTACTGCTGCATACAGAGTATTTTTTATTTGATTTACGTCGCACCGACATAGATAGGTTTTATGGCGACGATGGGATATGAAAGGCCTAGGCGTGCCTTAGGCCTTAATTAAGGTACAGGCCCAGCATTTGAATGGTGTGAAAGTGGGAAACCACGGAATACCATCTTCAGCGCTGCCGACAATGGGGGTTCAAATCCACTATCTCTCGGATGCAAGCTCACAGCTGCGCACCGCTAACCACACGGTCAAATCGCCGAGTCGTACAGAGTGTAACAGCCTGCCTGAATATTGATGGAAGTAGGTGGGGAGTTAGATAACTTTCTTCTTTAGCATGCCAATTCCCCGGGTTTATAAATTTTCTGATACTACTGGTACGTAACACACTGGATCATCATAGTATTCGGGCTATTCAGTCCCTACTCTGAGGCACTGATTGGAATGAACAGTGTGCATATTTAGCGGAATAATGGCAGATGAGTGTTCATGGCAATCTGCGACCTGGTCATCCTAGCTCTGGAACTTTGGACTATTAGATTGGCATCGCAATCTAACTGCAGCACTGTTCGTTAAAAGTAATAAAATGTGCGGCTTTCCATTTGATCGAGTATTTTATATGATAGCATTGCTTTTAATCGCTAAATTCATACTTACGTTTTTGTAATGACCTATGTTGATTTCAGTTAGGGAAACCACAAAGTAAGTCTTTTCTGAGAACCCCGTAGCGAAGCACGGGTACATCAGCTAGTAATAATAATAAGCCCGTCGGGTAGCCATGGTCGTTAAGGCATTGAAGTCTAAATGATCTGACACCACGGTTAGCCAGTTTGAGTCCCGTTGGTCGAAAAAATGTTCAACATCAGAATGTTGGCCGGCAGGGTAGGAGAGGTGGTGGTACACAATTTCTAATCACTAGATTGCGTGCCAAAAGCCTGGATTAAATTCCAAAACTCTCCACAGTGCTCATAGTAAGGGCATATGACGCTGCTGATTGTGATTCGTCCGTCGGATGGGGACGTTAAGCCTTGAATAGACCCCCTTGGTGCTATTTGACTGGAGTAGGCCATGTGTTGGCACCAGCTTTCACCCTGTCCCTTCCTACTATCATATATCACGTCATTAATTTCATCTCATTAACTCCTCTAATGAGGTTGATGTCAGGAAGGGCATCCGGTCATAAAACCCGCCACAACAGATTCATCTCAACTAATACCCGACCCCGTACAGAAACGGGACAAGGGTTGGACAAACAAACAATAATCTATCTATATAAAATAAGAGTTTTGTCTGTACATTGCTCAGAATTTGAAAAGAATGGTATTTCTGTATCGGTCATGTCCACAGCAACAAGGAAATGCACTTTTTACTTTTCCGTAATTTCTGTCTGTCTGCCTGTATTGTGACCGTATGCTGGTGTCAGCTGGTCGAATATGGGCCAGTGTGTCACGAGTCTAGTCTTTGTCTGCATGGCACACGCTTGTCCTTGAGCAAGTCGGTGAGCTGTTTTCTAACCTGAAGGGGGAGCGCTAGCTGGCTCGGAAAATGAAAATAAAAAGTGTGATGTTTGGGACATCACTGCATGTATTAAATTATTGAACTATATCATTAATAGATAAGATATATTTAATCACTGGTAGGTCATTTTAAAATTATTATGTATAGGGTTTTAATCATCCATTTCACATCATCATTTCATTTCTTTGTATCGCGGCTACAGCATATTCTGAACGAACAACTTATTGTGTAAAGTATTTCAACATCATTCGTATTAATAGCTTGCAGTAAATTTTCCAATAGCCGTAGTGAGGTGACTGGAGTCAGCAGGTTAATTTCAGCCCATTACCAGGAAATGTACGTCATCAAGCTTACGAGAGACCGTACCCCTCCCATACCATGAAGAGACAGTTGAAATATTATTAACGCCTAATTTTTGAAGTTCGCTACCTGACGCTTTATTTCCACAGGAAAGTTCAGCCTATGTGAATGGACGTATGATGGATTCACAGCAATACATAGGAGAAGGGATGAGACCTCAAATCTTACTGGACCATGTGATATGGTTGATGGAGGGAGACTTTGGAATCTATATACTTCAACGACAAGGGCTGGAGAGACACTTGTACTCGTACTCTTGGAAGACACTGAGACACTCGTATTCAAACATTCAGATTCAGATTCTTACTCGTACTCGTACTCTTGGAAGACATTCTTACGACGATTCTACGTCTGCACATCGGAGAAGATCTTAACTTAGTTCATTCGCATCTGAGTAGTATACTACTCAAAAGTTACTCTCATTGGGACCTGTTATCTCAATGACGAGAGTTAAAGTCAACGGGAGACCGGTTTTGACTAGTATAGGGCCGAAGGGGTCTTGTTATGTAGTTACGCTACTGTTCCGTAATACGGAAGAATACAAGTGTATTCTCTCCATGAACATAACCCATGGTGGTTTTGCTTTTAAAATTAGGACTCATTACGACTTTATGTACGGAGTACAGTAGGAAGTGTTAAAGGCAGGAAAAGTCATAGTACAGCTAGTGTACTATGCACAAAGCAGAAGCAGGACTGGAATCCACAAGAGATGACGCCGCCGGTACAAGAGATCCATTAATCATCAGCTTCTACATAACAGAGTCTACAAATGGCGAGCTAATGGCATAAATTACTGCAAGTCTTCGCGCAACAGTTGATTTTCTTACAGTTTATTTCATTCAATTTTTCTTTTTTCCCCGTAAGTTCAGATTCCGTTAATACGCCGTTACGTCACGTTTTTCATCTTAATAAATAGCTATTTTAATTTGTATTTTCTGAAATTATTATTAATGATCCTTAAATTCCAAGTTAGTGTACTTAATGGTTAGTGTTCCATCACCCCATCCCTGGGAGTTTTTTGAATCTCATTACGTACTATTATTATTATTATTAATTATCAACTATCAAGCCATCAAGCCATAAGCTTGAAGGCTGGCGCCCATAGGATATTGTTTATGGATAAACAATGAGATATCATTTATTTTTATTAATATTAAGGTGACCTGCCACGTCATAATTTTGTCACACATCTGTGGGCCGAGTGGGTACGTCGCAAAATAAAAGTGGAAGAGAGATGAAAATAGCTAGAATATGTCCGCGTGCAGTCGCACTGGATTAAAAGCAAAGGAAATATTTTAAATATCTTCGACCGCGTGATATGTGTAATTATGAAGGTGTACAATAATGATATTTGACTGAACAGTGTTAATGATATCACGTGTGAATTGTAATAATGAGTAACTGAATTTATATTTAATGTGAATGGTATACTAGCGGAAAATAATGGGAACTTAATTAATGAAACTGATAAGAATTCAGTACTTGAACTGACTCTACTTCCTACGACGAGTGGAGTACTACGGTACTTAAAGTGAGTCATACGCATGCAAGTTCTCACTTCTTTCATTTCATTCACGCCTCGCTTCAATCACTTCACTTCAAGCTTATTTCGTCGCAGAACGTCAGTGGAGATACTGCCATTGACAGGGATAGTGGACGCATTTCCAGCATTCAGCTCTTACTTAAAATTGTGCCAGCCTAAGACTATAATTAATGTTTAACCAACAGACGTCGAAAATATCAGATAACAAATAAAAGTACGTGTCTTTCTATAACAACTTGCAGGATTGTGCTCAGGATTTCTCCTAATTACTCTGTACAAGTTTCAGCAGTCATCAGGGAGTGTAATGTGGAACAGGACCTCTACATTATTCATCGCCAGAAGATGGAAGTTCTTTAAGTCAATAGACCGGCGCCAACAACGGAGAAATGCAAGGATTTCAACCCTAGAATGTTCGATTGAGGACTCTGGGAGTTCAACAGGAAGACATACAGTGTAAGTTAAGTCGACGTCTTATTTATATCTGTTCTTTGTAGCTCTTTATTTCTACTCTTATTCTTTCTTTGGAATGGTCTTATAGAATTGATTTCATTTTCATGATTGATTATTTAATAATATGTGAGATAGGACTTGGAACTTAATTTGTGTACTTGTTCGGATGCTTGACCATGTGTTATTGAGTTCTGAAATGATAGATCAGTTGAAGTTATCCATGTGTTATCGGAACCATCCTTTCTTATTTTACGAATTTCATTATATTAGTGAGTTAATCTGTGTCAGATGAATTTATCGAGGTAATATTTTCCCAATATTTTTAATACTTTCATGATGTTTGGACTTATATTCGTGCCTCGTGGTATTGATAGCATGTCATCAGGATATTAATTCCGGATTGAGATTATGGATTTATTAGGAGTACATGCGCAGTGATATATAATTATTAATGATTTATTTAGTCATTGAGATGAATTTAATGGGAATGAGACTTGTTTCTGGACGATAACAGGTTCTTACATAATTTTCTGACTACACATTGTGTGATATATGGTTGTGATGAATATTAGTTGTCATTATAATGTTATTATTGTACGTGGAATTTATGTAGAATTAGTACATGTGATACGAAATTTTTGATATTGAATTGTCACGTGTTAGTGCGACAATATATTTTATACATAATATTGATCATGGTAGGAAATAGATAATGGATCTTCGAGATTATACGAGATGTAGTCACTGTAGTAATGTCTTTCGATGATGATAATAAGTCTATGTCAATCGATGTACTCCATAATTCAGCCTTAATATTTTGGAATAAGCTTATCCTGATATAACTCATGGAAGTCAGTAATTCAAAGTTTCTAACATATGTGTAAATCTTACTGGAGGACCTTAAATTTGGAAAATAGATTCTCAAATAAATATCCTGATAAGATTATAGTTCAATACCAGGCGAACTTTTTATCGCTAGAATTCGTACTCACGTGGAGACTTCATATTTTCATTGACATTTCTAAATTGACCAAATGGAGGGTGGTGATGTTGATTTGTACATGGATGTGACATGTAGATATTGTAAATATTTCTTCTTTAGGAATTTTCCAGTAGTTAGTTGTAGAATTAGTAAGATTTTCTAGTGATAAGGTATTTCTTGTGCATTTCAGCTGTGATGAATTGACAGAGGGGATAATCTGTGACACTTTAGTGGCATTTTAATTTATAATTTTGGACAGAATCTCTATGTCAATTATTTTTGATTTAGTGATTTTTTTTTGAGGAGTAATAATGATAATTTCAGTTTCTTATGGTGACCACGCGATTGTAAAGTTAGATGTTAGTTCTCACGAGAAGATAAGTGGGAAAGACTTTGAACAGATATACTCGACGTTTCAAATTAACTTTCACAAAAATATTAAGCAGATTCAAGATACAGTTAAATGTTAATAACAATTTAATGAACGTAATTCCACTAATATTTTGATATTAGAAGAGGTAAACTTTGTTAATTTTGAATATTTTATCTTATACACATCATTAAAATTTAATGTGTTTTCCAGATTGTTCGAGGAATTTGATGCACCACTCTCATTTTTCAAGATTAAATAAATTTCAATTTACTAAATTAATATTAACTAATGAAATATATAAAAAAAAATTTTAAAAAAGAAGAATGAAAACACTTCTGTTAGAATTGTAGGGCAAAAGAGTCACATGTACCACCCCATTTGTTAGAATTATTTTTATGTCACATCAAGATTCAGCAGTAAATTAACTTAACGTAGCGATCATTCCCATAATCATAGATATCAGGATGGCAAAAGTTTTATTTTATTTGAATAAAAATATTATAAGATTTTCTGAACATCAAATATTCTTATTTTTCTGAACCTCATATCAAATCCTGGAACTTGTATTTATTCAGTCAGTAATTCTGTCGAAATGAGCACCCCTAGGGTGTCTCTTGTTCACCGGCAGACCTAGTTACGGGTGCAGTATGTACACGCATCACGAGAAAACGGCTGAAAAGAATTTAATGAAAATCGGTATGCAAAGTCGGGAAATAAGTCGCTACAATCTACGCTATAAATAATTTTAATCACGCTGAGTGAAATGGTAGTTTAGGGGAAAGCCTAAAATTGAATTCCCAAATATTTATGTTATTAGTGGTCGTATCTTAATGAAAATCGGTATGCAAAGTCGGTGAATAAGTAGCTATAATCCATGCTATATATAATTGTATTTACGCTGAGTGAAATGGTAGTTTAGGGGAAGGCCCAAAATTTAATTCTCACATATTTGTTATTAGTGGCCGTATCTTAACGAAAGTCAGTAGGCAAAGTCGGGGAATAACTTGCTACAATTTAGGCCATAAATGATTGTATTCAGGCCAAGGAAAATGGTAGTGTAGGGGAAGGCCTAAAATATAGTTCTGAAATATTGATGTTAGTAGCGGTCCTATCTTAATGAAAATTGGTATACAAATCAGATCAAAAATTAGATGTAGGGTTTTTCTGGCGTTTGCTCTATTAACCAGCATTTCGTCTTAGGTCTGACACTAGACTCGTCAGAGTGGGATGTGTCAGACCCTACCCACTGACGCTGGGGTGCATGCAGGTGAACTTATCAGAAGCCTATTTAAGAGGCATATCGGTATACAAATTCGGGGAATAAGTCGCTATAATCTAGGCCATAAATAATTTTATTCACGCTGAGTGAAATGGTATTTTAGGGGAAGGCCTAAAATTTAATTCTCAAATATTCGTGTTATTAGTGGTCGTATCGATATAAATGCTACATAACTAAAATTATGTAGTATTACATTTTCGGTCATTTGTGTCTTATACATTGTTACAGTACCGACTATTATCACAGAGATATTCATGAATTTGGATTTTTCCATATCAGCGCCGAATCACAGGAAAATGGGTAATCCGAATTTAATGAAAATCGATCTGTAAAGTCGGAGAATAAGGAACTACAGTCTACGCTATAAATAATTTTATAAGACGGCCTAATATCACAAAGTCGAAAGAAAACTAAATGTGAAGATCTACAATATAGAAAGCTCATAAAATTGATCAACAATAACATTACATTGACCATTGTTTGTTGTGATGAGCTTTGTGTCTTCTGTTAGCACTCATCTCCGATAGACAGGATTACTGCTGCGTACCGAATATTTTTTTTAAAATTTACCTTACGTTGCACCAACACAGATAGGTCTTATGGTGACGATGGGATAGAAAAGAGCTAGGAATGTGAAGGAAGCGGCCTTGGCCTTAATTAAGGTACAGCCAATGCATGTGTCTGGTGTGAAAGTGGGAAACCACGGAACACCATCTTCAGGGCTGCCGACAGTGGGGTTCGAATCCACTATTTCCTGGATGCAAGCTCTAAGGTGCGCACCTCATGGCCAACTCGCCTGGTCGTACCGAGTATAGCAGCCTGCCTGAATATTGGCGGGAAGTACCTGAGGGTTCATAAATTTACTGATACTACTGGTACGTAATGCACTGGTTCATCAAAGCATTCAAGCTATTCAATCCCTACAATAAGGCATTGATTGGAATGAGGTGGAGCCCAGCGGGGATATACTAAATAATATCCGCATCCGCACTCCCTTCATCCGCACTGGCATCCACAACCGTGAATGGTTATCCACAACTACAAAACGTTTATATGCAGGCATTGTAAATATTTAACTACAGCATATTACACCCAAGATATTGAAACGGATAGATCTGTTAACATAATACACTGGTCCTGACACCTGGCACCAAGACCCCTACAGTCACAGGTTCATGAGGGACTTCCTCTTGCGAAAACTACCGACGTATTGACCTTATTTCCTTACTTCCATTAACTGAGGACAGAAGCCAGCTAGGTTTAGCTCAGATTTTTGTTTATGGTCTCAAGGCTCTTTATATATCACTGTTCTCCCATACCAGTATCAAGGGTCGCCTAACCACAAGCAAAAATAAGAGTGTACCTGAGTGAAAATCAATAAACGTCATTATTTAGAAATTATCAGCAAAATTATCCGCACTGCCTTACAGATTGTATCCGCCAAGACATTAACTTCACGAATATCCGCGGATATCCGCATCCGTGCAGGGCTCTACGAATGAGCAGAGTGCATATATAACGGAATAAAGGCAGAGGAGTGTTTACGGCTGCCTGGGGCCTGGTCATTCCAGCTCTGGAACTTTGGACTGTTAGATCGGGACTGTAGTACTGTTCGTTAAAAGTGAGAAAATGTGCGGTTTTTCATTTGATCGAGTATTTTATATGAAAACATTGCTTTTAATCGCTACTTTCCTACTGACGTTTTTGTAATGACCTATTTTGACTTCAGTTAGGAAAACCACGAAGTCAGGCTTTCTGAAAATCCTGTTGCGAAGCACGGGTACATCAGCCAGTAATAATAACAATAATAATAGGTTAAAATGAAGTTAGTTAATCAAATAATAATACAAACTTTTAAAAAAATTTGCTGTACATCGCACCAACACAGAGAGGTCTTATGGCGACGATGGGTTAGGAAAGGCCTAGGAGGTGGAAGGAAGCGGCCGTGGCTTTAATTAAGGTACAGCCTCAGTATTTGCCTGGTGTGAAAATGGGAAACTACGTAATCAAACATCTAGATGAAGAGAAGGAGCTATTTAATAAGTAACTGTCAGCAAGGTGAAAAACGGTGGAATGCAACTTCTGGGAAATGAGAATATTGCACAAAGCAACAGAAACATTCTGGAACTGCAGAATAATAATTGACAGAGAGAATAAACAAATGACATTGCAGAGATCCCATCCTCCAGTGTAATGTCCAACTTGGAATGTTCAGAGGACCAACTTTTCAGTTCATTAATTTATTCTTTTCTGTTATGTAAAAGTTATAATAGTCCGGCGCAATTTTCATGAAGTTATATACAGTACTTTCGCAGGCATTTAAAAGTTTCTGTGTTCAGTATTATCACTGAGACCAAAAACGTACGTCATTAATTATTATATTATTTTGAAAAAGCTTGAGGCAGTTACTGTAGAAATTATAGGATGTAATGGGTTATATGGATTATATTAAATTGCATTATGTTTAATTTACATTTTCACTCAATTTTTCATTTTATTTTTCCTTAATTACATGCACGAGTAAACAGAATGAAAGAAATGCACGCCAATGTAAATAACTATTTATCATTGTTACCTGTGACACTACAATTGGCTGCAATTTATCTAGAACAAGTCTGTTATGGTGCGAATTGTGACGCTAATTCCATATAGTACTTTCACGGAAAATTCAGTGTATTAACTGGCTCATCCACGGGTACAGTGTTATGACACAACATGACCATCAATATGACAGCAATGCGTCATCACATAGAGGGGATGATGACGTGACCTCGTGAAAACAACACCACAATGCAAGTTCCAGTCACCTTCATCCTGAAATATCAAACCAATTTGATTCCTGGTGAATGGCGAGATGTGCCGCTCCAACATGTTTCCACTCATTTGCCACATTTGGTTTGTTCCCTCATCGCCACACGGTGAGATACGCGGCGAGATAAACAACTTCAACATGTTTTTGGCCTTAGATCATCAGCTCAGTGCACTGGTGACAGCTGGTCTAATGATGATGATGCTTGCTGTTTAAAAGGGCCTAACATCTAGGTCATCGGCCCTAATGGTACGAAGTGAAACAAAATGTAATAATAATTAAAATTTTAAAATATATCCACTGACTAGAATTCAAAATAAATGATGATGAAAATTGATTATGAATTTAAAATATCAGTGGATCAAATTAGCAATGCCCAATTTTCTTATAACACAACAGAAAAAAATAGAATAAAATAGAATAAGGCATTACCTTAAAGTGAAATCATATATATCATTCAAATTAAACGTAAAAAAAAAAAAAAAAAAAAACCCCATTAAGATACACAAAAGCAATAGAGTAAAATATAGTTAACAATAAAATAAAAATGAAAAACAGATAGAAAGAACACTTTTATACAAAATACACTGACTGACAGAGCAAATGCAACACCAAGAAGGAGTGGTTCGAAAGGGATGAAAGTTGGGGAAAAAACAGAGACGGCACGGACGAATAATTGATGTTTATTTCAAACCGATATGCAGGTTACACAATGCGCACGGCATCGACTCAGTAGGATGTAGGACCACCGCGAGCGGCGATGCACGCAGAAACACGTCGAGGTACAGAGTCAATAAGCGTGCGGATGGTGTCCTGAGGGATGGTTCTCCATTCTCTGTCAACCATTTGCCACAGTTGGTCGTCCGTATGAGGCTGGGGCAGAGTTTGCAAACGGCGTCCAATGAGATCCCACACGTGTTCGATTGGTGAGAGATCCGGAGAGTACGCTGGCCACGGAAGCATCTGTACACCTCATAGAGCCTGTTGGGTGATGCGAGCAGTGTGTGGGCGGGCATTATCCTGCTGAAACAGAGCATTGGGCAGCCCCTGAAGGTACGGGAGTGCCACCGGCCGCAGCACATGCTGCACGTAGCGGTGGGCATTTAATGTGCCTTGAATACGCACTAGAGGTGACGTGGAATCATACGCAATAGCGCCCCAAACCATGATGCCGCGTTGTCTAGCGGTAGGGCGCTCCACAGTTACTGCCGGATTTGACCTTTCTCCACGCCGACGCCACACTCCTCTGCGGTAACTATCACTGACAGAACAGAAGCGTGACTCATCGGAGAACACGACGTTCCGCCATTCCCTCATCCATGTCGCTCTAGCCCGGCACCATGCCAGGCATGCACGTCTATGCTGTGGAGTCAATGGTAGTCTTCTGAGCGGACGCCGGGAGTGCAGGCCTCCTTCAACCAATCGACGGGAAATTGTTCTGGTCGATATTGGAACAGCCAGGGTGTCTTGCACATGCTGAAGAATGGCGGTTGACGTGGCGTGCGGGGCTGCCACCGCTTGGCGGCGGATGCGCCGATCCTCGTGTGCTGACGTCACTCGGGCTGCGCCTGGACCCCTCGCACGTGCCACATGTCCCTGCGCCAACCATCTTCGCCACAGGCGCTGCACCGTGGACACATCCCTATGGGTATCGGCTGCGATTTGACGAAGCGACCAACCTGCCCTTCTCAGCCCGATCACCATACCCCTCGTAAAGTCGTCTGTCTGCTGGAAATGCCTCTGTTGACGGCGGCCTGGCATTCTTAGCTATACACGTGTCCTGTGGCACACGACAACACGTTCTACAATGACTGTCGGCTGAGAAATCACGGTTCGAAGTGGGCCATTCGCCAACGCCGTGTCCCATTTATCGTTCGCTACGTGCGCAGCACAGCGGCGCATTTCACATCATGAGCATACCTCAGTGACGTCAGTCTACCCTGCAATTGGCATAAAGTTCTGACCACTCCTTCTTGGTGTTGCATTTGCTCTGTCAGTCAGTGTAAAACAGGCCAATATCCCTCGTAAGGTCTGCTGACTGCTTGTCATCTTGCTGCTGGTCTATTTTGTTCATAAATACTTGGGCATTTAAAATGGGATACTATCCTTGTATCTTCTGCAGTGAATGTAGAAAAATTATGGGTAACCCTGGACCATCAAGCAATGCAAGTTCCCAGCAAGATATTGACTTTCTACAAAGCATTACATTTTCAAGTTACATTTGTTGGGATAAAGAATAAAAGATGTGCTACAGAGAATAATGATATAAAGACATATTTAGGAATATTAATCTATATGGGTATTGTTCAGCTTTCTGATACACACACGTATTGGTCAGAGGGCCTAGTGTCTTGCCCGTTAGTAGTTCAGGCAATGCTGCGAAATTGCTTCAAAGACCTGACAAAATATTTGCACTTGGTGTCAGAAGAGGAACAAGATACAGACAATTTGGATTATTTGTACAAAGTGAGACCAATTCTCAACCTTGTGGCAGTATTCAGAGAAATCTATAAACCTGAAAAGGAACTATGTGTTGATGAGGCTATGATTGCTTTCAATGGTAGGTTAGGCATAAAACAGTATATCAAGTTTAAACCTACCAAATGGGGGATGAAAGCTTGGGTTCTGGCAACAAGATCAGGTTATACTTTAAACATTGATTTCTACCTAGGAAAGAAACAAAAGAGGAATAAAGATTTGCAGCTAGGTGACAAAGTTGGTGTCGAATTGAGTAGGAAATACTGGGGAAATTATCATCAACTATATTTTGATAACTTTTTCACTTCACTATGATTCCTGTCAATATTGAATGACAATAAAAGACTTACGGTTGTGGAACAGCGAGAACTAACAGAAAAGATTGGCCCTTACCCCTTAAAAATACTAAAAACCTGAAGATGAAAAGAGGGGATTCTAAATTTATGCAAGCTGGAGATGTCACTGCCACAGTTTGGCATGATAAAAGAGACGTTGCTTTCCTCAGTACCAACAGTAACCCTAAATTTTTTTTAACCCTGAAGAAAAAGCGAGGCATGTCAATGAAAGAACTGATGTGCAAGCACCAGAAATTGTACACAACTACATGAAAAATATGGGTGTAGTTGACCAAAGTGATCAAGTATGATCATATTACGAAGTTGGCTGACCATCCGTGAAATGGTGGAAGTACATCTTCTATTTCATTATAAACATTGCTATAGTGAATTCGTTTATTGTATTTGACCAAAGTAATAGCCCTGCAACAGTAGACATGGAACAACGCAGCTAGAATTCAGGAAGCAACTTGTCAAACAGCTGATTGGAAATTTTACTTGCCACAAACGAGTAGGAAGAAAAAGAGGTCTTCCTGATGCAACCATATCTCCAAAACAATTCCATTCCGTAGCAAAAACTTCTAGTAGGGTAAAATCATGTGTGAAATGTTTTGCTGACAAAAAAAGGACTTTACCTGGGAGAAAAGTGCAGTCAGCTTTTAGGTGTAAACAATGCGACTTGTTAAATAAAATTCAGGAATCTCATCATCAAACATGCCCAGTGTTTCGCCCCAGTACGGCATGGGCTCATCAGTTGGATACCGCACCTTCCCAAGACACTGGCCGGCTAGCACGCTGGTAGCAAGCTAACGTTGTGATAAGCACAATGCAGTGCAGATACACTAGGGGAGAATTGCATCTCCACTTGCTATATATGCCCTCCTGGGCTAGCATGACCAAAAATATGGCTTTTGATTGAGCTAAAATTTTGACGAATGAGTTCCTTGAATTTTATTTAGCTATCTCAACCGGAAGCCATATTTTTGGTAATGCGACTTGTGTTTGTGCAAATCCAATTGCTTTCTATTGTTCCACCAACAGACAGGAGTTGAAGTTATAAATTAAACTCTACAATGCATCCAATTCCTATATGTATGTACTTTTGACTTTCATTTGGTGAAAGAATCATATTTCTATCTCCATTAGTTTTTGTACAATAGAAATTTTTATAAATGTCTGCATTTTCAGATTGATGGCTGAAAAGAATTCCTTTAATTCTGGGGAAAACATGCATTTCAATGTGGGCAGGAGAGAGAGTTGTATTATCCACACGAAGTTCAGATAATTCCATTTATATAATTTGTAAAGGCTAATCTATTAATAAATGAGCGTGATTCTCAACTAAGCAGCAGCAAGTTAATTATATAGCATTTTTTATTCATCAGGGAACAATGGCAGGAGGGTAGTCAGTATGAGAAGATAAAGGCTGAGTTAGAAATGAACTCGATGGATGAAGATGTACACATAAACCAGCTTCGGTGGTGGGGTCATGTAAGACCTGGGATAATAATGGGCTCAGCCATGGAGGCGTCGATGAGTAGACTCAGTCTTTAATGATTTAGTTATAAGAGGCGTGGAACTCTATGAGGCCACAGATATAGCTGCCAAATGAGGATTGTAGTCACTTAAGGTAATTCACAGAAACTGGTAAACTGAATGCTGAAAGGCATAATAGTCTAATGTATAATAAAGTTGTACTCATTCTTTACTTCCCTTCCTATTACTCCATATAAATTTTGTAAAAAAAAATCTTACATCAGATTTCTGAAATACTTTCAGCCACCTCTAGTCAGACTGTGGTGGTGGCGGCAGTGGTAGTAATTTTAAGAGGAGAAATGTCATCAGCCTCCCCTATATATTTGTCACAGGAAGAAGTTCTGACCCTCTGAAGAAAGGGAATATTGTCTTTTTAAATTTGGAAATATGCCTTCCAACAAAAACAGCTGGTAAAACTCAGAATACATTCAAAAGCTTGTTAAAGAATAGTGTAGAATGTTTACACAAATAATTTCTTATAGCCTAGAAGTCATGTGTTCACTGCACAAAATTTGAGGTTATCATATATTGGACCACCTTACATTTTTTCCTGTAACACTGGAAAAAAAAAAAAAAAAAAAAATGGGTGTCTAATATGCAAGTAAATATGGTATAGTATCTTCATCATCATCATTTACTAAAGGCAATGCCTTGCCTTGTCGCTATAGCCATATCTGACGATCGTCTGCTAGCCTCTTCATGTTGCTATGTGAACCACATGCCAGTTCACCGACAGAGTTCTTGATGTACGAGATTCTAGGTCATCCCCTAGGTCTCATTCCCAGTACTTCACCTTCAATGATAGTTTGGAGAAGAGAGTCGTTGAATTTTGAATTTTTTAAATAAAAATCTTTAAAATTTATGTTTTCCTTCTTGTTTACTTGTTTCCTGTACCAAAGGACGTTACAAGTCTCGTACCTATTTCACCTAATGTATACTTAAAACTATTTCAAAATTCTTCCATTAAAATCAGTAGTAAAGACAGTATCACACTCTGTTCACAGTCGCAGAGTTCTAATCCCATCAAAGTAGACATGATATGACATGATAAGGTTTCACCTTGTTTTCTTGACATGGCATAAGCCCTAAAGCCCATATCATGTCTACAAGTACGGGCCATGAAAGCATCAATGTTAACCTATCAAAGTAGTTACTCTTAGGCTCATCACTTATAGAATGTATACCTGTTAGGGATACTTACCTATAAACGGATTTTGCTCGGACTTGGATGAACGGTGGGAGCTCTTCATGATCGTCACCTATAGCCATTCTTAGACGTCTCCTGCACTCTTTAGAGAGAATTTTGTTTCGGCCTTTGAGTAGCCTGTGACCTCGTTTTGACACTTTGTAGTAATGAAGTTCATCCACTAGTTCATCAGCCATGCCATCCACAATAACAGATACAGCCTACAGATCACATTAAAGAAATAGCAATTAGGGTACAGACAAACATCCTTAAATTCCTTTTCACATTTACTATATTTTCTGGTTTGAACAGCATAAAAGTGATTTTACCTGACAGTTGAAGCAACTGTATTTTTTATTAAAATGGTACAGGCATTCGCCAATACTTAAGAAAATAAATACAAACTATTACAGATAACACTTTAAAAACAGCATATAGTATGAACACTGCAATATATGCCTGCAAGAGTAATGCAAGGGGTGCTGCTGTAATTGAAGGTTCACATTATGTTACAAATTTGCCAGCACGAGTTTAGAGATTTGGTGCAGCCGCATTTCACTCAATACCCTGCTATCACTAGCAATGTCTTCTGGCCAAATGTAGCAAACTGACAATTATCCAATTAAAAATGTAACTGCCACTACCTTGCCATACTACAAGGATACCTTCTTCTTTCTCAGCCTAAAATGCACTGCCTGTCAATCAGTGCAAAGACAGTGACTGAACAGAACATTTTGCTATTTGCTTTATGTCGCACCAACACAGATAGGTCTTATGGCGACAATGGGATAGGAAAGGCCTAGGAGTTGGAAGGAAGCAGCTGTGGCCTTAATTAAGGTACAGCCCCAGCATTTTCCTGGTGTGAAAATTGGAAACCACAGAAAACCACCTTCAGGGCTGCCAACAGTGGAATTCGAACCCACTATCTACCAGATGCAAGAACAGAACATGGAGCAGGTGGATTATTGTGGGTATTGAATGAGAGAAATTAATCCCCCTAAGTGATACATTCATCATAATGACCATGAATAAGAGGCTAATTGAATTCACAGTGGTACACAGCGATCCCATAAAAGTGATTCATTGAGTGCCTTGAAAATACTGAATCAAGAACAAGATGCAAAATTAGTTGAAGTATGATCATCTTCAACACCTGCTTCTGCTCTCGGCCGTAATGCTAATAGTAAAACAAAAACCAAAGTACATAAATATCAAGACGATTCCTCTTTTATGTCTGCTGGAACACCATTTTACAATTGCCAATGACAAGTTCTCATCAGAACTTGGTTCATTCAATACATAGCTACATTAAGATTCTTCTAGAATACCATCATTCACTTTCACTGGATGAAAGGTGTTCCCCGCAACGTTGGACCCCATCAACATGACCTACAAGTCTGTATAACAATCACAGTTGCTCAAGGTGACATTGGTTCAACACCTGTATTCTCACATCAGGCTTTTAGTGCATTTCTCATCATCTTACGTGTGTCTTGTGATGCTTTTAGTGCTGGTAGTGTCCGAAGACATGTTCGGCTCGCCAGGTGCAGGTCTTTTGATTTGACGCCCGTAGTTGACCTGCGCAGCATAATGAGGATGAAATGATGATGAGGACAACATATACACCCAGCCCCCGTGCCAGCGAAATTAACCAATGATGGTAAAAATTCCCAACCCTGCCGGGAATCGCACCCGGGACCCCTGTGACCAAAGGCCAGCATTATGGGCAAGAGCAGAAACAGGAGTGGAAGATGATCATATTTTGACTAAATTTTAGCAAATTTCTATCTTCAATTTTAATGCAACACAGTGCTATTTTGTAATTCATATATGTGTGTGCGTGCATATGAAAAGGGACCACATGTCGGGTATTGAGATAAAGGTACTGTCATGTGCCATAATATGTAACTAATATCATATACTTGAATTGAATGCCTCTGAAAGAAATTAAGGCCTTAAATCAGCATGTGATGTTAAAACATAAGATTTCATAACTTTTTAGTAGAGCTGTTTAAAAATTTGGTGCCGGGCTGAGTGGCTCAGACGGTTAAGGCGCTGGCCTTCTAACCCCAACTTGGCAGGTTCGATCCTGGCTCAGTCCGGTGGTATTTGAAGGTGCTCAAATACGACAGCCTCGTGTCGGTAGATTTACTGGCACGTAAAAGAACTCCTGCGGGACTAAATTCCGGCACCTCGGCGTCTCCGAAGACCGTAAAAGTAGTTAGTGGGACGTAAAGCGAATAACATTATCATTATTATTAAAAATTTGGTTACTCTGTGACACAAATAACTACTAAACTATTTGGAAGTTACAATGGCTTTTACATTTTCATGTTCACCGGTATTCTGGCATAGAATTTTTTAAACAAAAATTACCAACAGATATTATTTATGGTCTAATTTTTTTGTGGAGATGTATCTATCGATGCTAAGTCTCTTGAAGTTTTATGACTTGCAGAAGGTCACTGAAGACAACTAAATGCAACACTACTGCACTTTACAAAAATTATCACATACCTTAATGACCGTTAATCACAGCTAACATAAGACAGGGATATCAGTTACTGATGCTGAAGCCTGCGTTTTGGGCATATTATATGCCCTTTCACCGTTTGGTCCCCATGTCCTACCTCTCCACAGTAGCTGCAGGTGGATCAAGACCTCTTCTTTGGGGAGAATTTTCTTGGAGTTGGTGGTTTTCTCTTCTGATACTTACTTGTTTTTCTTAGGCATTACACTTTTGAAGAAGAAGAAGATGATGATGTAATTATCGGCAGAGGAGGAGAAACAGAAGCCGGCTCCGTAAGATTTTCACTTGAGGTGGTTGGTGGCGACGTCGTTGGAGCAGGGAAAGATGTTACAGCAGGACATAGTAAATTTTTCTTATCTTCTGATATGAACGGTCCAAATTTTTCATGAAAATACATCTGTCTATCGATGTTAAGTCCTTGAGGTTTAATGACTTGCGGAAGGTCACTGAAGTCAGGCGGTGGATCTTCTGGAAGGATGGTGTAGGGTACTTCGTCAGAAACTATGAATTTCTTTGTCAACACTACACCAGGGTGCTCTTTCATCTAGGGTATTTGTGGAATGTTTTTCATTCCAGCACGGAACTTGTTTTGCAATCATAAGTAGGAATTGTTACATTTCCAAATTCTGTGCCAACAGCGGCATGAATAATAGAGCTAGAAACCAGACAACTTTTACAGGCGACATTAATTACATCTTCAATAACTTTCATTTTTCCAGAATGCTCTCTTGAAACAACCAAAATACAAATCAGGTTGAAATTTCGTGTCTCCCACTGGCAAAAATGAACTTTTACAACTACTGTTCTTTCCCGTCATAACTCTCCAGATGAGGTATCTCATTACAAAGACTGCATTCGGTATCGGAAATGTTTGGAGCAGAGAGGATGTTTATGAAACCTGTTACCTTTATTAAAAGTGCCCAGCTACGGTTTATTTATCATATGAGCGCAAGCGAGTAAATGTGTGGACCCTCGCTTACGATGCGAAAAGTCGTCCCTTTTCTTAGTATTAAATAAACCTCATGTTTCAGCAGTGATTATTGTCAAAGGGCTTTTAAATTCACGCAGTGAGTATATGACGATCTAAGCAATACACAGGTATCAAAAATGAAAATTCAACATTTTACTCCCTTCAGAGTTTTTTTTTACGATTATTTCGTGAACTGTTGACCGAGAAGTGGTCCGCGCACGCACACACATGTATATTTTTATCATTGAAGCCATCACATGCATCCAAACTGAATACACTAAAATTAAGACCTAAACGGAAACACTTTTTTGGCACCCTGAACATAAATTCACTCCTAAAAGCAGGAAAACTTCAACAACTTACAGACGTAAAGGACCAGCAAAATATTCTGATCATGGCACTTCAAGGAACAAGATTCACTGATGACATCGCAATGGAATCAAGCAACTATAGAATCCTGAAAGGCAAGGTTGGCATAAGGATCATGAAGAACATGCCACACTTAGGAGCAGCATTTGTAATCAATAAAAAGATTCTAAATTCAGTTATAGACTTCCAGTCTCCAAATGGAAGGCTCTCACTACTAACCATTACGCGTGCAAAGAAAATATACACCCTCATTAATGCTCATGCACCAATTAATGACGACAATCAAACTAACCCACAAAAGGTTGATGACTTTTGGGAAGAATTAGAATTGGTGACATCAAAAATTCCTGATAATCATGTGAAAATACTACTTGGGGATTTGAACGCACAGGTAGGACAAGAAAGTCTACAAGACAATAGTGGGGAATTTCCCAGCTCATAGAAGAACCAAGAGAAATGGGCAAAGACTAACTTTAATTTAAAACTGATGTCCACTCATTTCAAGAAGCTTCCTAGGAAACAAACGACCTGGGCATCACCAAACAAACTATTAGGAGAATATCAAATTGATCACGTTGCCATCTCCCATAGAAGTCAAAAAGAAATCATGAATGTTAAAGTTAAGAAAGGAGCCAACATAGAAACAGATCACTATTTAACAATCATCAAGATAAAGTTTATTCCCAGTAGCAAGAAGAAATGCACAAACAACAGATTACTAAGATTCGACACTCAAAAGCTGAAACGAACAGCAACAAGTACCAAGAACTGACGAACATTGAAACAACTGAACAGAAGCAAATGCAGCAGACCATGATAGAAGCAGCAAAGAAACAGCATTACTCAAGAAATCACGTAAACATACATAGTGAAATGAAAGATGTGAATAGGCAATATCACTCAGACTACAAAGACGGAAAAAATGGTACTCATCAAAGAAAGAGGAAGATTACAACAGCTTCAAAGAACAAAGAAAATCAACCACAAAAATCACAAAATGAGAAGGAAAAAAAAAAAAAAAATCGAGAAAGAATAGAACAGAACTTCTGAAAGAATAACACGGGGGACTTTTACAAGACATTTAAGAGGAGCCTTTCTAAGTACCAACCACCCAGCTTGTGTTTCAAGAAAGAGGTTGGCACCATTGCAACAAACAATGAAGAAAATTGCTAACTGTTAGCAGAATACTTTAAACAGCTACTTAACTGCCCAGTGCCAGAAGAGAAGCTCGCCACAGAACATATGCAATACCGAGCTCGATAGCTGCAGTCGCTTAAGTGCGGCCAGTATCCAGTATTCGGGAGATAGCAGGTTCGAACCCCACTGTCGGCAGCCCTGAAAATGGTTTTTCGTGGTTTCCCATTTTCACGCGACGTAAAGCTAATTGAAAAAAAAAAAAAGGATTTACGTTATTGTCCATAATCCCTCTCCCATGCTCAATACTGATCTAATAAGCATGCTATTACATGAGATACCTATCCATCTCTGGCCTTCTACTTTCATCCATACCTGATCCTGCCTGACTCCAAAGAAAAGATTGACGGTAAAAGAAGAAGAATCCACTGAATAGTTGAGGCAGAATTTTATGTACCTATATTCTCCCGAGGTTACAAAATATTATTATTATTATTATAATTGAATTTCCCATACAGAAAATAACCCTACGTTACATAGTATAATAGGGTTATAGATAAGGAAATGAAAATATACATTATTTACACACGCAGAGTATTATCACGAAAGCTTACTAGATGTGATGAATGAATGTGTGAAAATGAGAATAACAATGATGTCTTTCAAAGATAGAGTACAGAGGTTTAGGCAGTTCATTACCGCACAAGTTTAAATGGCATTCCAGAGTAAATGTTGCTCTTCCAAAAACAGGGCAGTCAAACAGAAGATGATGCACAGTTTGAGATGATCCACAAAAGTAAGAGTAACCATCTGCAGTCTTAATCTTAAATCACTCGAAGTATGACTTAAATTTACCGTGGCCAGATAGGAACTGAGTAAGCACAAAGTTCGGTATAAAATTTTTACACTGGGAGTCATTGCTGGATTTCAGGAAAAAATAATTCTCTCATAACAGATCCTTTTGAAGTAGCGGTCCAGACAATTCCACTGAGAAGTACCATATCTCATTAAGCACAGAAAATAAATACAACTATATACAAAAAATGATAACAGTTTAGCACAATGGTTTTCCTATTGTACAAAGTTGCAAACCGAGATAAAATGCACACCTTTTCTTTCCAATTTATCTCTAAGAAGAGTGAGTGATGGTGTCTTCTTTATACTTGAACAGATAACTAGGAATACACTGACAGAATAAAAATTGTGTATCACCGTAAGATGACCCAGAGAATAGCGGCCATATGATGTTTTCAAGGGGCAAAAGCATCAAAATCACTGCCTGTATTTGTAAGGAGAAGAAGTTTTGTTACGCCTTGTAATGTCCATCTCATAATTTAAGTCACTGTTAATTCTGAAACCTATCAAATGTGTCAAATTTTATTTGCTACTCCGTTACTTCCTTGACCATTTGCCTTTCAAGACTGAAAAAATGGAAGATATTCTGTATGATTTTTTACATCTCAAAATTAAAACAGTATTACTTCTTTCAAAAGACATCCAAAGATGTGTAAGAAAAAGTAAGCATAAACTATGTACTTGGATTGACCAGGAATTCTGCTGGTAGAGCACACAGTACACCACATTTGGATATCCCTAACAGAAGGTATTCATACAGTAATCTCAGCAAATTGCATCCATCGACCATGATTCTGCTGCTGCAGCGAATATAACACACCAGGTTTCTGCATATCCTCTGGTCAAATGCAAGCCAGTGCCCAAGTCAGGATTTAAGTTTGCACGGTTTAAAATGAAGCACGTTAAATCTTGGGTCTATGTTCCAGAAGTACACTACAACAGTTCACATTTCTAAGTGAAAGCTCTATATTATCAACCTGCTCAATAACAATGGAAAAAGATTTGAATGAAGTCACACCCAAATTTAACAAACTATGCCAAAATCAAGAAGCAAAGCTGACAAGACAGTTTTGCAAAAGCACAAGGTACTCTTTATCACTAAATCTTAAAAAAAAAAAAAGTAATTTATTTTATATCCCAGTAACTAAATATTTAAAATGGTTTTTGGAGACACCAAGGTGCTGGAATTTTGTCCCGCAGGAGTTCTTTAAATACCAGTAAATCTACCGACAGGAGGTTGACGTACTTGAGCACCTTCAAATACCACTGGACTGAGCCAGGATCAAGTTAAGCTCATGAGGGCAGTGCTCTACTGTCTGACCTACTCAGCCCAGCTCTTAAAAAGTCACTCAAGCTAAAATGCAACAGAAATAAATATAAATATGGGGTATGATAAGACTTCCTTTCCTATAATGTTCAAAGAAATTTACAGAGTTCAGTATTTTTTTTGTAATATTACCCCCCAAAGATTTGTATTTTTTAATTCCCTAAATCCTATACAATAAAATTAAGAATATATTTGGTGCACGTTACTGCAATTACACCAGTAAGATTAATGCTACATTCAATTTTACCTCGTATACATCTTTCTTCTGGTACAGCTGTGCCAAATGCTCGTACCACTGACCTCGGTAATGAGGTAAATAGAGATTCTGTCCCAGAAGTTCCTCAAGAATGTCTACAGCCAACTCATTACCGTAAGGAAACAATTTCTTAACTGACTCAAGCGCGTGGTGAAGTGCATATGCACAACAAGATCCAGCACTGAAGAACCTCAGAAAAACTGGAAGCTCCCCAATAAATGAGCTGGAAGAAGAAGAAGAGAAAAAAAAGACAAAAGATTAATTCAAAAGTTAACATCTCAATCATAACCCAGGCAGATATGTCAGTAGCATACTGCACAGAGTACAACTAAGACTACGCAAAGTAAAACTGGAGAACATTATGCACGTGAGACTATGAGTATGATGACATTGCACTCGCGCCGCAGATGTACCAATGCCCTCTTTCTTTATAAGTGTCTGACGAATAGAGTGGATTGCTCAACATTATTGGAGTTGATTCCATTACATTTTCCTCGTCGCAATACTAGGCAAAGGTCTACTTTTCATCTGCCTAAAGTGAGAACTGTGGCCCGGGCAAATTCATGGCCCCCGAGGGTACTAACATCACTGAATGAGGTGGATGAATAGTGGACCCTTTTCACTCACACCCGTCTAAAATCAGACGCACCCTAACGACCTCATGAATGTAAGGTCCTCTCTGTTAAATATGTAAATATATGTATGTAAATGTCTCTAGATGTAATTTAATCATGACAATTATTTAAGGAGATTCATTTTATTTTTTTAATTTTGTAAATATGGATATATATAAAGGTCTCTAGGTTTAGTTTAAACTGTATTATTTTAGGAAATTAGTGTTATTTATTTAAGGTGTATTTGTTGTATATTATGTTTTATTGAATGTTCTCTAATTGGGCAAATAACCTATTGATGATAAATCTACCTATCTATCTACATTAAGTTTAAAGTGTTGGTGGAGGAGATAATTCAAAGGTTGAAGAGAAAAAAGTACATTAATAAATCAACCTGATAACTACAGCACAGAAGTTAGACAAAATACCCTTTTCTTTACTGGGTTGATGTACAGAAGAGTTGAATATAGATAAATGTCTTTTGACGTATTTGGGAATGGTGGACTCAATTTTTATTTTGCCTTTTTTCCCCCCTATTTTAGCTGTCATTTCATATTTTAAGGTTTAATTTCTTTTCTTACCTATTTGCATTGTAATGGATTCTTTCTACTATTATTTCTATATTTCAAATAAATATGCACAAATATTTTCAATACAGTACTGTATACGGAAATAGAAGAAATGAGATACATAAATTAAATGATAAATTCACAATGCATAAATCTCTATTGAGAATGTCACTCACCGTAAATACATTTCTTTATCTGTTTCTATAATACTATCAAACAGGGAATGAGGCTGGGCGAGGCTCAGGTCAACTCACAAAGATGCAGCGCACACACAAGAGCACAGGGGATTAAGATCGACTGGACTCTCAACCCATTAGTCGCCCAGTGGACTTCAGTTGATCAAACCCTGATTTATTTTATTTGACATTTTATCTTTAAATGTTTAATATATGTCAATTCTACACAACATAACAAGAAAAGTGATACCACACAATCTGTAATTTAGACATTTTTATCTATATTATTTTGCATTTTTAAAAATATGAATTATTATACATTTTGAGTTGCTTTTACCCAAAATTGGCAATTTTAGATTGTTTAATATAATTTTTCTTGTAATGGCATGTGAAACTGATATTTTACGATAAAGTTATAACAAGTTGTAAATTTCTCTTTCTCATCCCATCTGAACTTTTACATAACTTAACAAAGGTCTTTAAATGGCAAAACCCTCATTACTGGAAAAATGCAGCGTTATTGGGGTTTAACCAACAGAAGAGAAGGGATGAGGGAAGAATGTCTAGGCATGAATCCAATTATAGGTCCGGCTATTACTGTCCCTTGCACCCTCATTCCTGCACCAGTATTCTAGTTTCTTCTCACACCACTCCTTTTGTCAAGGCCACCGTAGCTGTGCTGATAAGAACACTCCTTTTGAAACAATGCAGAGTTGGATTTTCCCAATTTATGAAGGAAAAAAGGTGGGACAGAGAAGTATAATCAGTTCTCTGTAACAGGTGGAATAAGCGTTTAGTCTGCTGCTGAACTTGTTAAAAGTATTTTGGGTGTTAGTGTATACTGTAAAATTTTTATCATGCTAAAATTGAGTAGCTCTACATCATTAAGTAGTAAACTACACGGATATGTCCGTGAATTCAGTTCAGAGACTCTTTGACTAATGGTTCTATTCTCTTCTGCAAAATATGCAGAAAATCTATTAACTATGAAAAAAAGGTACTTAAAAATTCAACATTTTGCAACAGCCAAACATACATCTAGGATTTTCACACAGGAATTTTTTTACTGCACATAAATACCTGTTCAGTTCTCCTCCGTTTTCCCATTCCTTGATAATCCACCTTATAATACCCTGCTCATCCCCTTTACCTAAAATTTTCCGATGTTTGGCACTCAGTAAACTATTTCTAATCTTATCTGTTTCTTCACACTTACCTAATAAGTGAAAATCACCGTTCTCCGCCCCACAAAGTATACATACTGCCTTATCCCTCCCTCTTGGCCACCCCGTATTTTTATGTAACCCTAACAACCACCATACCAACCCTCTCCTTCTCAACCTATCAACGTATCTAATATTTATCCCCATTACTTCCTCAACTTTATTAAAAACACTAAGGGAACTTCTTAATCTACTTTCAGCCAATAATTTCTGCCTACCCAGATCTCTAATCCTCCTTACCAGTACCTTCATCCCTCTAGCTTCTGTCTTCGTCCACACCTCTTCCCACATGTACCCCAGGCCTATCATCTCCAAGCATCCCTTAATTTTATTTAGCCAGCATTCCTCTGTTGTTCGTACGTGGCCCGTAATACCCTCCCACCTTCCTGTCTTTTCAAATTCATCCAATATCTAATTATTCTTTTCACACACTCAGATTCCAAATCCACCCCACACATTAATTCCACCCCTGCATTGGCTGTACACATCGGGAGCCCCATCACCAACTTACCGAAATTAGTAATAATTCGTCTTAACTCAACTCTTTTGTCATCCAACCCCCAAACTTCAGCGCCATACAATACCCTCCCGAAAATCACCGATCTTAGAACTAACCTCAGGGTTTTATAATTGATACCTGGATATTTCGCTAGCAAGTTTTTGACTGAAGCTAGGGCGGCCAACCCTCTGTTCCTCGCCCTATTGATATGATCATTCCAGGTGCCTTACTATTAATAATGACTCCTAGATATTCTAACTTGCTTACCAGTTCCAACCTTTCTCCCTGCACAACCCATTTCCTGTCATCCCTTCTTCCTTTGTGTGCCTGGGCTATTAGCATTAGTGATGGGACATTCGATTCATTTTACTGAATCGATTCATTTGATTCCGTTCACGTTACTGAATCGATACAGTGATCCGATTCACAGCTCATTGGTCACCGCTCCTACTGCATCAGTGTAGTATGTGCTGGTAAGACAGCAGCAACAGCATTCAGTGCTCGCAGCTGCCATCTGGTCTTCATACTATGAACTCCTTTCTTAGAAAAAATGCTAGTTACTCTAATACATCGAAGGTTTCCGGCAACGCAGGGTGGGAAAGGTTAGGATTAGGAAGGTAGCAGCCATGGCCTGAATTAAGGTACAGAGCCAGCATTTCCTGGTGTGAAAATGGGGAAACTACGGAAAAACCATCTTAACGGCTGCCGACGGTGGGATTCGAACCCACCATCCCCCGAATGCAAACGTATAGCCACGCGATATTAACCGCACGACAACTCGCTCAGTCCTTTTTTAAAAGTATTTTTCTATCAGCTGAGGATTTTTTAAATCGTCATATTTTGTATAGGCTACTCGAGATGTACAAGTAGCCCGCTGGTTTTCTGATTCAACATACTGTTATTGCGTCTGTCCACATATGATTGAAGTCTTGTGCAACGATGTGACATATGAACTGAGAGAATACTGAGCCGTTCTTCCCAATATAAAACAGGTACTTTTGAGTGGTCATGACTCATGAGCATGACTCATAGTCATAGGGCAGGCTAGAGTCGAGTTTAACTGTCAAATGTCAACTAAGTTATAATACTAAGATTCATTAAACTAACAAATAGTATAACCTAATAGCCTACCTACTTACTAGCTACTTCAGAATTATGTTGTGACTACCTTTTTAACACTGCAAATAAATCCATCTATTATTTAAACCTCCCTGTAAGAAAAGGACAGTGAATGCAAATGGGTATTATTTTCAAATGAGCTGAGCTCGAGAGTCCATTATAGCATACGATTCTTTCAGTCTAGCATGTCTCATTGTATGTCTCGCTGCAGCGGAAGCTCGGCTCTCCGCGTGTCCAGTGAGCCGATAAGGAGCCGTGTGTATCATGTGTCTCACTGAGCCGCGCTCGTTCACGATTCTTTCGATGTGCCATGATTCACTGTATGCCTCGCTGCAGCGGAAGCTTGGCTCTCCGCGTGTCCAGTGAGCCGAAGGAGCCGTGTGTATCATGTGTCTCACTGAGCCGCGCTCGTTCACGATTCTTTCGATGTGCCATGATACACTGTCTCGCTGCAGCGGAAGCTCGGCTCCCCGTCAACGTCCAGTGAGTGCGCCACTCAGCACTGTCCGCTGGGAGTAAGCTGAATCGTGTGCCGTGAGCTCGCCTTTCCTGTGAATCGATTCACTCGGACACTTGAATGAATCGATACACTGCTTCGAATCATGCATTCAGTAGCCAACACTAATTAGCATTTTAGATTTATTTCCATTAATTTTCAAGGCCAATTTCTTCGCAAAATCCGACACTGTATTTAAAGCCTTTTGCATCCCCCCTGGGGTTAGAGTCATCAAAATCACATCATCAGCAAAAATCAATCCTGGGACCTCCACCCCATTAATTAGCGGCACTGCCCAATTGTTTGCCCCATGCCCCTCCAAGATATTGTTAATAAATAAAATAAACAAAATTGGCGATAATTTGCACCCCTGCTTTAAGCCCACCTTGGACTCTAATGGTCTGCTCAACCTATAGTCTCACAATTTTACACAGAACCTGACTACCCTGTATATCCCCTCTACTGCCCTCATCATCTTTCCCGAGACCCCCAACCTTCCCAGTTTCTCTAATAGAGCTTCCCTATCCACCTTATCAAACGCCTTTTCAAAATCAATTACCGCCACATACACCTTCCTTCTTGACAGGCTCCTATACTTTTCCAGAACTGTCATCATTATTATTATATTATCCACTGTTCTTTTCTTTCTTCTAAATCCTCTTTGGAAATCAGACAAGACTTCATTCTTTTCTGCCCATTCACTCAACCTGTTCGCCAACACCCCTGCGTAAATTTTACTTAAGGAATCTAACAGGGACATTCCTCTATAATTATTCAAACTGTTTTTATTACCCTTCCCCTTATATATTGGACATACAATTCCTGTTTCCCATTCCTTCGGGTACTTCACCTGTTCAAAGATCTTATTAAATAGTTTCACTATGACCTCTATCATTGTCTCATTTTTGCTAATTTCTTTCCAAAACTTATTATTGATCCCATTACAACCCCCTGCCGAGCTGCCCTTGGTTCTTTTTATAACTCTTCAGGTTTCCTCCCTCGTAATTTCCTTGTCCAGATCGTAATTTGCCACTCTTTTATTTCTCCAAATTACTTCATCCCCCGTCTTCCTCCAGCATTCTTCCTCCTTACCCCCGAGTAATACACCAAAACAAAATGGAAGAGGAAGGGGCATAGGACGATATGACAGGATTTAAGGGAGAAGTGGTTAAGAGTATGAGGATATGCAGTCGTTGGAGTTTGTTGGAAAATTTAGAAACTAGTGAAGTGTGGGTGTTGTGGATATACTGAAGTAGTTTGAATTCGAGTCCGGAGGCTAAGTAAGACCAGGTGATAACAAAGGTTGTCGAGGTGGCGAGGTAGTGAGTGAGTAAATGTTTTGGTATCTTGGAATGTAGATGCCTTACCGATTGCAATATTGAGTATTGTATGCAATTGTCATTTGGTTTACTTGAATCCAGAGGAATTAGGTCATGGAACAAAGGATGCGGAGTAAGCAGTAGCAATTACAAGGGCGTGAGTCAAAACTGTTGTAATGTGCAGTCAGCGGTTCTTGCAGCATAATCTGTTGTGAAGGTCATGTGGAGTGTACAGACGTGTGGTGAATGCAAGGTCAGGGTAGGGCCAGATTAGTTGTTTGAGGTAGATGTTTTATTATTATTATTATTATTATTATTATTATTATTATTATTATTATTATTATTATTATTATTATTATTATTATTATATTTAAAAGGATTACTGTTTTGTGAACATGTATCTGGGCTGGAAGCCTGTTTTGTTCATTAATAAATACTGCTGAATACTGCATCTAGGATTTCTAAAATGGCTGAGCAGAAGAAGATATCTCTGATATCAACAGCGGTTGCCACTTTCCAGCAGACAATCTCAATGTTCTCTGGATCTCTGCATAGCTTTCTTAGATTTGGCAATTCCTTTCTGGAAACTGGTAAACCAGACCCTCAGAACATTTATGTAATAGTATACTAATGAAAAGGTTCCATCAGAATCTACGCTCAAGGAAAACATATTTGACTGTCTGTTATGAAGAAACCCTGCAGAGGATTCGTACTGGAGTATGGGAAAGAAAATATGGATCTCCACTGACGAAACTACGGAATTCAATGAGACGTTACATGGCCAACGTCATCATCGAAACTATGGAAGCAACACAAGTTGACCCTTCCATATTTCTTTTGACAACGGAAGTGATGGAGAGAGCAAATGGTTCCACTGTTGCATAGTTGTTTGCAAATTCCTTAATGCTACTCTGGCCACAAGAAATAAGACAAGATGATGTTCTGCTTTTCGTCACAGATGCGGCCCTTATATGAAAAAAACTGCTGGAGCCTGGAAAGTCCTCTTTCCGACAATCCTCCATCTTTCAAAGATATGAGCTTCATTGATGTTTCCGTATTGAACTGAGATCACAGAGATGAGGTATCTATTAGGTTCCACCTATTCAATACTAATTACGTGTTGATGTTACTAATAACTTTTATTCAAAGCATAGCTTCAGTAACATACAACAAGATATAGAGGTGCTGATGAATATGGACAAAGGCCCTATTCTTGACGTCGCAGAAAATTGCTTCATTCACTTAGACTATTTCTTCAACCCCAATTCGAATCTGAACGACATCTCAGAAAAAAGTAACATACTGTTTGATTTTTTAATTAAAGTATTTAAGTATTTTAATCTGAATAGGAGGTCAATATTTAGCGCAAAACACAGTACCCTATCGTGTTACAAACCCCCTCCACACTGTTCACAAGACCCACCTTAAACCTATTACTCCCCTAACAAGATCTTCCCCTCCATCCGTCTTCTCCCCTCTAGACCTACCACATATAGCATTCCATATCTCCTTCTCACAAGACAAACGTCTTTTACCACTGACTAAGTTCACATTCATCAGTGTTAAACATTTTTATCAGGTATAAATTACATACAAAGTGATTCAAATAAGTTCTCGACGCTCTGGTTGATGCATAGCATGTGTGAATGTTTTAAATGACTCTTTACTTTGGAAGCCTGTTGGAGCCTTCTATTAAACGGATCCACAAAGACTACATATTGAAGAACCTTCTTTTATTCTTTGATTAGTGAGAGACTATAAGCATACTTCAATGTGTCACTGCGCCAGATTTAATTATTATGCCACTGCTCTTCTGTTATGGCAATTTATCTGAACACATGGTGTGAATGGACGGTTAAAGATTTTTAATGATCATATTTCAATATGTATCCACAATAGTTTTAATTATTATGTCTTTGCTTATATATTTGTGATTCATTTTATGGCTGATGATGACATTTTGTGTGTCGAAACCAGTCCCAAGTTGAATAAAAGTTATTAGTAACATCAATGTGTAATTAGTATTGAATAGGTGGAACCTAATAGATATCTCATCTCTGTGAATCCTCCATCTCACATATCTAGTTCACGGGCTGCACAGAAGAAAAAAGTTTGTATCCATACACTGACAAGTTTTTTTCGAACACAAAGAAAATCTTCCTAAAATTGCTCTCCCGAATCCAGATTTTTAAGGAAATAGCACCCGGTTTGACCAGGCGGGGAACCTGGATCTGTGCTGCTGTATATTACACCAACAATTTGAACTAAATACGTGAGGTAGTCGATGCTATACCAGAAGACGAAACTGCTTCAGTTCGTAAGGTGAAAAAGTTGCTGTACCATCAAGAACTCAGCAATGAAATGAAATGTCGTATGGCTTTTAGTGCCGGGATATCCCAGGACGGGTTCGGCTTGCCAGGTGCAGGTCTTTCTATTTGACACCCGTAGGTGACCTGCGCGTCGGGATGATGAAATGATGATGAAGACAACACATACACCCAGCCCCCCGCGCCATTGGAATTAACCAGTTAAGGTTAAAATCCCCGACCCGGCCGGGAATCGAACCCGGGACCCTCCGAACCGAAGGCCAGTACGCTGACCGTTCAGCCAACGAGTCGGACAACTCAGCAATGATCTGGCATTTATAACAGCACATTATGGTGTGCTATCTGAAGCAATTACACTGCAGAAAGGACATGATACACTGGTGTCACCTATGGCTATCATTTAAGATACAATAAACCAGCTGCTGCGAGCACCAGGGGACAAAGGATTGGCTGTTAGTGACAAGTGTAAACGTGTGATGAGTGCTAATAAAAACCTAAAAAACTTGAAAACTTCCGTGATGTTCTAAAAGGTGAAAGTTCTGTTGTTACTGATAGAGTCCATCTGAAATAACTTGTTTTAAGTATGCTCCATTCACTTCAGTTGAAGTGGAACTATCGCTTTCTCTGCTGAAAAGCGTTCTCTGTGACAGGCGGCTGTCTATGACAGTTGAAAACTTGAAAAAACATCTTGTTGTGGCATGTAATCAAGAAAAGAAAGAATAGGTACTCAAATGTGACAGACAGGTGTATTATTATTATTTTTTTTTATTATTTAAAATGTTATTTGTTCGGGGCAACAACCCAGAAAGATCTTTTGCCCTATTTGCACCATATGTGAGGAACCTGCATGTATTTTGTAAATGGCAGAAGTGTAAAGTGTTGAATGTGAGGAAAGGAATGTTAAGGATGACACAAACACCCAATCCCCGGGCCAGGGACATTAATCATTTACAATTAAAAACCCCTGACCTGGTCGGGAATCGAACCCAGGGCCGCAGGGTGACAGGCAGACGCGTTGCCCCCTATACCGCGGGGGCAGACAGAGAGGTGTATTAAGTAGCCTATATTAATCTAGTATGTTAATAATTTTACTGTGTATGTGAGTAAATTTTAAATGCCTATTTTGATAAATTTATGCCTCTTTCCTGAATTTTAAGTGCCTATTTGCCTGCCTATTTTAACCCAAATGAATGCCTTAACTTCTGGGCTCTACTGATAACAATATTTTCAATAGCTAGCTAGTGTCCATAACTCATAAGTTGACAAGATATTAGAACAGTTATTAAGCTCAGAGTCAATCAAATAGTCAAATCATGTTCTACAAAACAAATATTCTCATTAACCATGACATGAATACCTCACAGTTGTTGTATCTGTCAAGACTTCAGTCCACAGGCTTACTCTTTGGTCATCAACTCAATATAACAGTAAATAAAAAAAATCTTGTAGCCCATGTTATTGTAATGTCTGCGGACATGTGGATAATTATGTTTATTAGTCTGGGGTTGGGAGAAGCATAGTAGGATATAGGCACCCTGAGACTCAAAATTGTTTAATGGGAGTTGGAAAAATCACACTCAGGTAATGTGGCCTATGAAATCAACTTACCATTCCAAGCTACAGAAGTGGGTTCACAGAGAAAAACGAATGAGTGAATGAGTGAATGAGTAAGATATTAATACCGACAGCCTGTCAAATAAGGGGTGTTCATGGTTTTACAAACTTGCACCCTGCATAAATGTTTAGTTTGTTATATTTTTAGAATGTTATTACCACTTAGCTATTAAACCTGCCTGAACAGCTGTGAACCCTGTCAAGGTCTAGATTTTTTTTTTTTTTTGGTGCTGATACGTGATAAGAGATGTGTGGAGAAAGAGAGCAAGGATGAAGAAGTGGGTAGGAAAGAGAAAATAACTTGCTACCCAGGCACAAGAAATACAGCAGACTTTTCACTTTTCATACTAACTATGCCTCAACTTATACTAAAAAGGCGATGTAATTCTCTAGCATAGTATCCGAATCCTGAAAAATGGGGACTGAATAAATTCTTCACAATATTCAATATTTTCAACTGCAATTGCATGACAAACCAAGTATCAGTAATTCTCCCCCTCCCCCCGTATGTTACATGGTCAACATCACTGTAAAGAAGGCTCAGTATACTTCACCACAAGGTTAGTCCCACATAATACCTGATCGCTATCTGTCAAATCTTCCTCTTGTTAGTTTTCACACTTAAAACAGCAAGATGCTGCCAAACTGATACCAAAGATGTTTACATAAAGAACAGAACACATTATGTAAACAACTCAATGTGCAAAAGTACTAGGAAGAAATAATCTGCTGTTTTTAATGCTTTATTAACATTGCTAATTAAAAGCCTATAATCAACATTTAACATGTTGAAATGTATATGTTTATAGTCATTTTGTCTACCAGTTGACTTTACATGTTAACTCAAGATGTTGAGGTTAACACATCAGCATGTTTTGCACTAAAAATTGAAAACTTGGAGAGTCGATTAATTGCTAGTCAGATGTCAGTAGAGCTTCGGCAACTTCTTACTGTTTCCATGACAACAGATAGCTTCAGCATCATTCATCTTGTGAATAAAGTAAAAGGATCTTGCAGTAACTACAGCCATCAAATACTGTCATTCTCTGGGTGGTTTATTAATGGAATGGAGTAGAATAATGAGATCATTCTGGACTTAAGTAATATTATAATAGAAAGTTCTTTCTTATGAGATATCTTTGCAAATGGATACCGAGATAAAGAAAAGAAGGCAATAGTTTCTGGGAACTGGAGGTTATGTTCCCAAGAGTAAACTGAAAAGAAAAATAGTCTCTTGGAAGACCCAGTAAGATACAAGAATAGCAATAAAAATTGATAAATCATCTTCATCTGATTCCATTATCCTTGCTTAAAAATGCAGTAGCCCGCCCACATAATCAAACCATATACACTGAACACAATGTTAATTTTGCATGTTGCACAGTATGAACATAGTGTTAATGGAATAACACCATTTACAACCAACATATTGGGGATGTTAATCAACTGACATGTTCTGTTGAATGTTATTTTTTTTTTTTTACTAGTTGTTTTACGTCGCACCGACACAGATATGTCTTATGGCGACGATGGGATAGGAAAGGCCTAGGAAGTGGAAGGAAGCAGCCGTGGCCTTGATTAAGGTACAGCCCCGGCATTTGCCTGGTGTGAAAATGGGAAACCACGGAAAACCATCTTCAGGGCTGCCGACAGTGGGGCTCGAACCCACTATCTGCCAATTACTGGATACTGGCTACACTTAAGCAACTGCAGCTATCGAGCTCGGTAAGGAATGTTAATCATTGGAGACCCACCTTTAGCTACAGCTGCCATTGTGGATCAGTGGTAGAGTGTTGGCCTCTGGATCCCAAGCAGGTTCAAACCCGGCACAGGGATTCAAATTTTTCGAGGGCGGAAATACTGTTAGTCTATTTGACACTCTATGTCATATGACACTGGCAGCATGTAAAAGATCACTGATTAAATGTTTGATGTTCACCTGACAAAATTCATTAAAACTCAGCCATAAATGCCCAATTAAAATGCCTGCACATGGTAGTTGAGTGAACTTTTTATCCCATTCAAGTTAACAGAACTAAATAAGGCCATCAAGGAGAGTAAAACTGGGAAAGCAGCTGGTTTAGACAACATCCGAACGGAGCAAATTAAGCATTTCGGTCCATCAACAAGAAAATGGATCTTTCAGCTTTTCAATACCTGCATGAGTAAGTGAAAAATACTGAAGATCTGACGAAAGAGCAAGAGAAACATGGCACGGAAGCCAACCATCCCAAGAACTACAGACCCATTAGACTTCTTAGCTACCTCTATAAACTGTTTGAGTGCATGATTCTTAACAGAATAATGCCTGAAATTGACCCTCTACTCATAACCTAGCAAGCAGGATTTTTACCTAAGGAAAGCTGCACAGGCCAACTCTTGAATCTCACTCAGTTCATAGAGGATAGGTATGAAACTCACCAGGTGACAAGGGTGGTCTTTGTGGATCTAACAGCAGCGTATAACACTGACAATCACCGGTTACTCCATGCCAAGTTATTCAATCTAATCAAGGACTTGCTTCTAACTAGACTTACCAGCACTCTCCTTCAAAACACCAGGTTCTTTTGTCAACTTCCAAGGCCAGCGCAGCCGTTGGAGGGCACAGAAAAATGGCCTAACTCAGGGGAGCGCCTTAGCTCCAGTTCTCTTCAACATCTATACCAACAACCAGCTGTTGACCCCAAACACAAGAAGCTTCTAATATGCAGATGATCCAGCAATTAGTGCACAAGGCTCAATCTTTGAATCTGTGGAGAGAAACCTGAAAACTGCCCTTAGAAATCTGTCAAGTTCTACAATCAGAACAATCTCAGACCCAATCCTTCTAAGACACGAGTATGATGTGCCTTCCATTTAAGGAATAGGGAAGTTCATTGTGAGTTATGTCTAGTATGGTTAGGAATCCAACCGCAGCACCGTCACACTCCAAAATACATAGGAGTGTCCCTTTATAGAGCTCTTACGTTCAAAACCCATTGTATAGTCCTCTCCGTGTAAGGACGTACACTAAGGGTGCAACCTTACCCTTTCTCCCCTGTAATATTAAGGTATTGATTTATAGTGACTTTTCTTGCTGTTGGGTCTTTTTCAGTGTCGGTAACCATACAGTTTAGGGACCCTACTTGCCGATACGACGTCTTACTGTTACCGTTAATCTGGCACGTTGGCAACGTTCAGTCACTGTTCTAGCGTGAATTGTGTGTTGCCACCGCATTGCCTCTAAAGTCACTAGCGATACATTTGCGAGAATATTTAAAGCATATTTTCTTTTTCTGTGGGATTGTAAATCTATTTGGCTAATACCAGGTAAGTAGAATTGTGGCATGTTCGGATAATGCATTTAATAACATAGTTTGTGTGAAATGATGAGCACATCATTTTATTAATTACGTTCCTATTTCGTCCCATACTTATACGAACAGAATTCGATTGGGATGTCTAAGAAGGAAGAAAAATCTGCAAAAACTCCTCCGAAAAGGAAACCAAGGTTACGTCCTTTACAAGCTTCAGGTCAAGAAATGCTTGTACATTGCTACGAGCAATTGAAACAGGAAGACGACGAAGAAGGTATCAGTCGTAGTGATACGAAGCTAATGGCAAGAGTTTCATTATTAACTGGGGTAAGTGTTCGTTTTTATCTTGTTTCTATGATAAGTTTCTGGCATAATGACAATCAGTTGAAAAGGAGCAGTATTTCATTCTGAACCTAACCTAACCTAACCTGATCATGTAGGCCTAGGCCTATACCGGTACCATGTCTTGTGTCGACTTCGATACGGTTCGTAGACTTAACCTTTGTGTATTCATGTTGACTTACGGTATATGTGTATGTAATATATTTCTGTGTGTGTATTCTTACAGTGTAGTTTCGGTTTAGTCCGAAAAGTAATAGGAAATTTCAAGAAGGGAGTTGAATTTTCTACACCAGGTAAACGCCGAAAGCGTGAACATCCAGTGACCGGCATAGACAGTTTTTCTAAGGAAGCGATAGCAAGGTTTATTTATGATAAATTACATAAAGGTAAGGTGACTTCATAAGGAATCTATTGCAACATTATTTATAGAAATTGGCACGCAGGTGAGATAAGCTCCCAGAAATGTTTTGTGCATGTATTGTCATACAGCTCTTGAGTCCCTTGTAACTCTCTTTTTTCTTCCCACAGGAGAAGTCGTAACTGTAAGAAAGGTTTTCGACCACATGAAAGCAAATTATGACACTTATTTGTACAAGGGCTCCGAAACATCATTAAGAAGAATTTTGAAGGCCATGGGGTTTGTGTGGAGTAAAGGTGATCCCTATGCGTATGTTAGAGAAAATGAAGACATTTGTTTTAAGAGATCCTGTTTTCTGAGGGAATACATGCGTAATAAGGACAGTGAGAAACCAAAACCTGTTGTTTTCTTGGATGAGACTTGGATTTTTATGAATGGTGAATATATATGTTATATATTACATTTTATATTTTAAAAATCTTGGAATAATTTATCTTCATCAGGTGTCTTTGGTTTCAATTGTGTATTTGTCTTTCAGGGTCACCCACATACTCCTGGAATAAACCACACAAATCTGGACATGATGTTCAAGGAGTAATTCGTCGACCTGTGTCTGAGGGAGGAAGACTGGTTATTGTTCATGCTGGAACGAAGGATGGCTTTGTACCTGGTATGTTCTTCTTCATTTTATTGTAGTGAGGTGATCTCTCTTTACATAGTTATGAGGGTATTTAGGGTTTGTAGTACGGATGCAGGGGGGAGGCACATAAGTATCTGATAAGACCCCAACTTAAGTACAGTTCCTGTGTATGAGACCCTCACTGGGATTACTTGGTTTGAGAATTGGAAAAGTTCAAAAGACAGAAGCACGATTTGTTGTGGGTGATTTCTGACAAAAGAGTAGCGTTACAAAAATTTTGTCGGGTTTGGGCTGGGAAGACTTGGGTGAAAGGAGACAAGTTGCTGGACTAAGTGGTATATTCTGAGCTGTCGGTGGATAGGTGGTGTGGAATGACATTGGTAGACGAATACGTTTCAGTGGTATTTTAAAAGTAGGTAAGATCACAGTACAGTGATAAAGTTGATGAAAAGTGGGGCAAATATTTGTTTTTTTTTTAAGAAGGGAGTTAGGGATTGGAATAATTTACCAAGGGAGATGTTCAATAAATTTCCAAATTCTTTGCAATTATTGAAGAAAATACTAGGCCTATCCCTGAAACTACATCTTCTGTCCTAAGTGCAGATCAGTGGTGACTGATTGATTGAAATTGACTGGCACTAGGTCGGAAGTGGCATTATAACTTACCGCTCATTGAGCTCTGTACGTGGTTTTTGATTTTGACTTCTCCACTGTTATTAAAAAGACTTGCAGGTATTCACTTTAGGCCAATGATTAACCTTAGAGAGGTATTTCAATCAAACTCAGTGTATTTTCATATAATATTACTGGATATTTGTATCAGTAAATTACTTGTATTGTAGGCCTATTTATTATGTTTATTCTGCATTCGACAATCTCCACCTGAATCAGTGCTTGATACCTGACTGTTGAACACCTTCCAAGCTTCTTATTTCTTACTGCCTGATATAGGTTCAGTGTTCGCAGCAATTACATTTGTTCTAAGGTATTGAAATGGGTGTTTATACTTATATCTTTTATGCAAGTGATCGTGGACTTCTAATCCAGATATAGGCCTACTAATGGAGATACATTCATGAGAGATGTTACGATAAAGTAGTGTAAGTAGTAATTAATTGACTTCATCATCAGGTGACTTTGCTACACAGTAGTTGGTTTTACTTAAAATCAGACAGCTTTTTGTATCATTCAACAGAAATCACATTTTTTATTAATAGGCCTATACTTTTTTTAGAACAAATAACTTCATACTAAAACTTAAAATTCTTACAGGTGCTGATTTGATATTTGCTACAAACTTGAAGAGAAATCAGGATTACCATGGTGCTATGAACAGCGAGAAATTTCAGATGTGGGTGAAGACGCAATTAATCGTAGGATTAAGAAATATAGGACCCTGTGTTATTGTAATGGATAATGCACCATATCACTGTAAGCTTGTTGAGCATCAACCAACAACGAAATGGAGGAAGGATCAATTAGTGGTAATTATACTTAATTGAATATTTCCTTCTACTGAATGATGTTTAATGATGTTACAGAAATTAATTTTTATTTTTCCTTTAATTTACAGTCATGGTTAAGGCAGAATGGAGTTTCTCCACCAGAAAATGCCACAAAAGATGAGCTGCAAAGGTTGTGTAATATGAATCGAAGTCACTTAAAGAGGTACAGAAGCACGTAAACATAAGTTTAGATAATGTTGTTTACACTCGTGTATTTGACTTTCATGTATGCATAACAATATTTCTCTGTTTCTTTAAAACCAGGTACATTGTTGACGAGATGCTGCACAGTGAAGGCCATACTGTCTTACGACTTCCTCCATACCACTCATTTTTCAATGCCATCGAATTTGTATGGTCTGTGGCAAAACAGTATTATAACAAAACAGTGGCTTCAAGACCTGGTCACGGATTGGACAGAGCTACAGCTGTGTGGAAAGAATCTGTTGATCAGGTAGGCCAAGTGGAAATGTTATTTATTGGATATATGCAAGTGGAGTTTATAATATACTTGTCAGGTTGTGATACTTCAATATATCTTATAGGTGACAGCAGAGATGTGGAGAAATGAAGTAAAACACACTGAGAAGAAGATTGTCGAGTTCTACAATAATGAGGTGAGAGGTCTTCCTGAAGTGGAGGAACTAGTCATTCATCATGGAAGCAGTGAATCGGAGGAGGAAGATGAAGAAGATGAAGAAGAAGAAGAAGAAAGAAGAGAAGCCGAGGAGTTAGCTGTACCATTGTAAGAGCCATTCCATGAGATTAAGAATGTTATAACTTTGCTGGGAAATAATACATTTCTGATTGCCCCGTCCTTTCTGATATAACGAAGTTACATTTCAAAATTGTGGGAATTGTGTATCTACAAGTTACAGGGCGGTATAGATGTGCAGGTGGGGATCAGTGTCCAATCGGAGTGGAATTATCTAGAACTGCTGTGGCGCAATGTGATGAGGAGCGGGCAAGGGGGGGAGAGAGAGAGGGAGACAGCACTCTGTCACCAATACACGATGTAAACATTGTACGCCTGTTAAAATACTGACATAACTTAAATTTTATACACTATCTAATGGTTTTCCACAGTTCTCTGAAAGTCACAACTCACGTATACCGTATATATATAGAGAGAATTACATATAAAAATACCTGTGTCCACAATAAGTAGCCCACATATTAAATATAAATCAATTTGCTTTACGTCGCACCAACACAGATAGGTCTTATGGCGACAAAGAGGATAGAAGAGATAGGAAAGGGCTAGAAGTGGGAAGGAAGCGGCCGTGGTCTTAATTAAGGTACAGCACAAGCATGTGTCTGGTGTGAAAATGGGAAACCACCGAAAACCATTTTAACGGCTGCCGACGGTAGGATTTGAACCCACCATTCCCCGAATGCAAGCTCATAGCTACGCGACCCTAAACGCACGGCCAGCTAACTCGGTCATCTTTGAAAATGTCTTTTTCTATCAGCAGAGGCTTTTTTAAAATCGTCATATTTTGTATAGGCTACAGGAGATGTACAGTAGCCCACTGGTTTTCTGATTAAACATCATTTATTTAATCTATTGCATCAGTCTACTTACATACTCACTGTCCACGTATATCGGTAACCTCGTGATTCGATTATTGAAGTATTGTGCAATGATGCGACATACAAACTAAGAGAATACCGAGTGGTTCTTCCAAATATAAAACAGACAATTTCGAGTGGTCATGAGCATGACTCATAGTCATAGGGTAGGCTAAATAATAATGTTATTGGCTTTATGTCCCACTATCAACTTTTAGGTTTTTTTTTGAGACGTCGAGGTGCTGGAATTTAGTCCTGCAGGAGCTCTTTTATGTGTCAGTAAATCTACTGACATGAGGCTGAGCACCTTCAAATACCACCGCACTGAGCTCGGCCCTGCCAAGTTGGGTTCAGAAGGCCAGCGCCTCGACCGTTTGAGCCACTCAGCCAGGTGTGGAGGCTAGAGAGCTGAGTTTAAGTAATTGTCGAACGTCAACTAGTTATAAAGATACTGATTGATTAAACTAATACAGTAATTAGAATAACCTAATTGACTACCTACTTACAACCTAGGTACTTTGGAATTGTGTTCTATCTTTTTAACACTGCAAATAAATCCATGTATTGTTTAAAACTCCCTGTAAGAAGAGGACAGTGGATGCGAATAGGTATTATTTTCAAATGAGCTGAGCTCGAGATTCCATTACAGCATACGATTTTTTCAGTGTACCATGACTCTGTATGTATTGCTTCAGAGGAAGTTCGGCTCCCTGCCAATGTCCAGTGTACCGATAATGAACCATGTGTGTGTTGTGTCTCACTGATCCATGACTGCGTACGATTCTTTCAGTGTGCCAGGATTCACTGTGGCTCGCTGCAGCGAAAGCTCGACTCCCCGCCAGTGTCCAGTGTGCCTATAAGGAGCCGTGTGTGTCGTGTGGCTCACTGAGCCGTGATTGTGCATGATTTGTGTGCCGTGAGCTTGCCGTTCCTGTGAATCGATTCACTCGGACACTGAATGAATCGATATACTGCTTCGAATCAAGCACTCAGTAGCCTACACTAGTAGAGGTACATAGTACATTACCATTAAGATAGATAGCATTGCAAAGTAATTCGTCTTTACCATAATAACAATAATAATAATAATAATAATAATAATAATAATAATAATAATAATAATAATAATAATCGTATGGCCTCAGCTACCATGTGCAGACATTTCAAGTTGACGCCATCTCGCTGTCTGCTCGTCAATTTTGACGTTCCGTTATACTCTAGGCCCACTAGATGGCAGACCGAGTAAACCGAAACTCTCTTGGGCGTCTGTGGCCGAGATTTAATGAATTTTGTCGGGTAAACACCAAATGTGTCACCAGAGATCTTTTACATGCCGACATCGTACGACATGAAGTGTCGAATGGACTTTTTTCTGCCCTTCAAAAATCCGACTACCTCTGCCGGGTTTGAACCCGCTATATTGGGATTCGGAGGCCGTCACTCTACCACTGATCCACAGAGGTAGCTGTCTTTACCATGAAATACATCGTCGTCGTACATGACTGAATTACTATCAATATATCTTAGAGAAACTGTAATGTACATGAAACCGAAATTGAGTTAATTTCCACGATACATTCTTCCTATATAAAGGAGACCATGTAGCTTATCCACCTTCATTTCAGCCACATAAATATTCAGCAAAAGTTGCAAAATCACATTAAAGGACAAATACAATTTTTTAAGTAGAAATAGTCTGGAACATAGATTAGTGAGGTTGGACATCCTGCCCGTCATCATTCAGGAGTCGCTGTTGAACATACTGTACTTGTCAAAACTAGTAAGTTTCTATTTTACACAATAATAGTGAAATGTTGATGAAGACGACATACACCCAGCCCCCGTGCCAGAGAAATTAACCAACGGTGGTTCAAATTCCCCACCCTGTCGAGAATCAAACCCACACCCTGTGACCAAAGGCCAGCACGCTAACCATTTAGCCATGGGGCCAGACAATAATAGTGAAAAAGCATGTTCACTGCAGCTATTGTTGACAGGATATTTCTTCTCTTTAAAGAACAATGAGTACCACGAATTACTATCCTGTTTTGTTGATTCCTGTAAACTTTGTATGTACGGTTTTGGTTCGCCAGTTCCTAGCGTATCTACTGAATGAAAACTTTGTAGACCAATGGATTCAGTTTTATGTTTATTGCCTTCAGTCGTCACGACAGTTTTTTCAATGACAACAGTCGCTCAATTACAAATCCTGTCAAACCTAACCTAACCCTGCGACAATCAGTGGTTTTCGATGGAACACTACCTAACCGGTCATTATAATTTGTTTTCGGTGGATCACAACCAAACCTGTCCCTATCAGTGGTTTTCGGAAGAATACAGTGGTTTTGTCACAAGTCAATACAGACTCTTGAATCAATGTGTGAAAATGGGAAAGTGTAGAAAACCCTCTTCAGGAATGCCAATCTCTAAGTCCATAGTCTTTTCAGCGTTGTCACACAGCTGAAATTCACTTTAGAAGTAATTGTAAAAAGTCGTATATAGGCTCTACAGATACATAGTACATTACCAATTCCATCTCGATTGCTATGATACGCACACTGCATAGCGGTTTTGCTCTATAGATAAATCATATTATAGTGAAAAAAAATTTGTTTAAAAAAAAAATCTGTCTGGCATGAAGGTCCAGAAGGAAAATACTTTCATTGAATTCTTATTTATGTGCTCACCACCCTAGTAGGTTTAAATAAACCTTATAAATACGTTGTAAGACCCATTCTCGAATATGGATCTGCATGTTGGTTTAATAAATTCCCTAGAGAAAGTTCAAAGAAGAGCGATGCGTTTCGTAACTGGGAATAGAAGGAATACCATTAATTGGGAAAGTCTTGAATCTAGAAGAACTAGAGCTCGCCTGTGTGGTCTTTATAAGAGCTATACGGGAAGGGCTGCTTGGAGTTGTATTAGGAATAGGTTATAACCTCCCTCATTGTATCACTATTTGCAGCGATAGCCAGGAAGCGTTAAAAGCACTATGTGCAGTTAAAACAACATCAAAAATGGTATGGGAATGCCAAAGGATGTTAGATCAGCTGTGTGAATTTAGCTCAGTTACCCTATTACGGGTCCCTGGGCACACAGGTATCAGTGGAAATGAAGAAGCTGACAAACTAGCGAAACAAGGCTCAAAAGGTCCTTTTATAGGACCAGAGCCCTTCCTGGGAGTGTCACTCCGAAGCGTGAAACTGGTAATATCCCAGTGGACAAACCAGTCTCACTTAGACATTTGGAAGAGGTTAACTATAGCAAGGCAGGCACGTGAACTTATCAAAGGGCCTAGCCAAAGTTATAAAAAGGTCCTGATAAATTTGAATAGGACCAGAATGCGAATGGTAGTTGGACTGTTGACAGGCCACAATACCTTACAGAGACACCTACACATCATGAAAATCAGTCAGGATCCGATGTGTAGAAGATGCGGTAGGGAGGAGGAGACGTCCGCGCATGTGTTATGTCAGTGTGAGGCTCTTGCAAGCACTAGACATCGATACCTTGGCTCACATTTCGTGAGCCTGGAAGACATCAGGAATGCCAACATCCGGGCACTGGTATCCTTTATAGGAGCACTAGGTCTGGACTAGGCAAACCCGTTTAAGGGACACAAAGGGTCTTCACAGACCTACGTGTGGAGCCCTGCGAAGGCAGGGTTCACCCATTCTTTATCTATCTATCTATCTAACCTCCCTCATACTTATCGAGAAATTATCATAAGCATAAAATTAGGGCCAGAAACCAGCATACGGATGTGGGCAAGTTTTCCTTCGTCAACAGGACCATAAGGGATTGGAATAAATTACCTGCGGCAGTCTTTGATAGATTCCCTTCTGGTATCAAGTCATTTAAGAAGACCATTTGTGTAAAATGAAAAGTAAAAGTTGTAAATTACGGGCACTGAATCTGTGATTTTCTGCTTGGTTTCGATTGTGAAACTGGGAGGCTTTTTCTTGTGGTTTTCTCTTTCCAGGGAAGTGCTTGCTGTACTCATGTTTTTGTAATTGTTGTTGTTCTTGGTTAATTAACAATGTTTTTAACTTTATTTTATCATCACTTGTAACGTTAAGCTAGTAGTAAGCTCAATCTATAGTTTTGTAAGCCATAGTAGCAAGTATTGGAAATAATTAAATTGTGTATGAAACTGTACATGATGCTGGATTTAGAATGACTAGTAGTATTTCTTGTAATATTTTTTTCCATGGAATTCCTTTTTGTACTTGAGTTGTTGTAGTTGTTGGGTAGTATGATTTAACTTTATTATCACTTGTAGTGTTAAGCTAGTAGTAAGTTCAATCTATAGTATTGTAATTTGTAGTGTTAAGTACTGGAAATACTTAAGTTGTGTGTGAATATGTATATAATGACACTGGATTTAGAAAGTTTAATTAGTAGTATTTCTTGCTTGTTGTAATGTTGTTGTTGTTGTAGGGTAATTACGGTTTAACTTCACTTTATTATCACTTATAATGTTAAGCTAGTAGTAAGGTCAACCTATAATATTGTAAGCCAAATTGTTAAGCACTGTAAATACTTAAGTTGTGTGTGAATTTGTATATGATGTTGCTCGATTTAGAATATTAAACTAGCAGTAATTCTTGTTATATTTTCCTTCCATATATCTGCTTCTTGTACTCTTGTTGTTTGTTTGTTTGTTTGTTTGTTTGTTTGTTTGTTTGTTTGTTGTAGTTGGGTAATTATGTTAACTTTATTATCACATTACTGTAAGTGACCGTTGCCACCGGGGTATTTCCCATTTGCAATTTATTAATAATAATAATAATAATAATAATAATAATAATAATGAGTGACAGAGGTTTAACGTAATTTGGAAGGAATGTTTTGCGTATGATAAATGAGTACCAATTAACTATTGGGGGCAAAGGCGGTCATGCGTTGAGCTAACCACTCCACCCCACCCCACCAAGTGCCAACGTCATGGATAGTGGAAGCCTTCACCTTCCCCCTTTCCAATGGCTTTCATGGTTTGTACGGAGATGACTTTGCTTTTTGCTTTTTAAATATTAGTATTCATGTTTATTATGTTTGTTTATTCATACCCCTGCTTTGTAATTCAGTGACCATGGAATGGCTCTAAATGTTGTAAATTATATTTATATTTACTTGTATTTATTTCCTTTTTCCTTATTGCACACGTTTGTTGTTGTTATTGTTATTACTACTACATATCGCTTAACATGTAAATAAACTAATATTTAATGCAGTAAATAATGCTCATCTCTTCGGATTCATTTCTTCGTTGCATATTCGTTTTGCTATGACAACATGACTTCTTTATGATATAAATAAATATAAAATAAAAGTATTTCTTCCCAAACATATTTGTTATACGTGCACCAATCAGAGAACCAACTAGGGAAGTACCTCTTACTAAGGTGCATAATGTTTTTGCATACATGTATAATTGAAGAATTGAAGATCCATATACAGGTAAGTGGGTCGCCCATGTGGTAGGCCTATTACGCGTCATAGGAAACTGAGTGAACTGGCTGTGCAGTTTGATCACATTGCTGTTAGCTTGGTTTCAGGAGATGGTGATGTATTCGAACCCCACAGTTGGCAGGTCTGAAGTTTTTTTTTGCCCGTCATTTTCATTTCAGGCTAGTGCTGTGTCTGTACGCTTATTTACATCTTAAATCCTAGCCCTCTTTCCTATCCAATTCTTGCATCACAACCTGTCTTCATGTGATTTAAGCCAATATATATGTAAAAATCTGGTAATGTTGTTTGACTCATAGTGCTCCTGTACATTGGTTTCCGTAATGTTGAAAGCTTGAGATACACCAACTTGTAAGCTGAAAATATGTTTAAAATGCCAAATGCCGAAAACCGTAAAAGTTCTTAGTGGGATGTAAAGCTGTTAGCATTATTATTAAAAGGAAGGACATATGTCTTATGTGGTAAGTCCTTGAACTTGCAGAAATCGCAATGAATTATTCAATCTATATTCCCTCCCCCCTTTCTTTAAGAATGCAGTTATAGTAATGCATACATCAGAATCAGAATAAAGGCAGGAAATGTTTAACATTATTTTAAGCGAGTGAAGGAGAGAATGTATGACTAGCTCAGGTTGGCGGATTCGAGTTCGGCGGTATTTGAAAGTGCTCAAATACTCCAGCCTCATGTCTAGATCTACTGGTACATAAAGAACTCTTGCGGGACGAAATACTGGCACCTCGGTGTATGTGAAAACGATAGAAGTAGATAGTAGAACTAATATTCAATTCTGCAGTGAGCTTGAAGCTGACCTAATTTCCGTTCACGTAGCTTGGCACATTAGTATTCCTATATGTTTCCTGATAACCGTGAAGATATAACCAGCCTGCAGGCTGAAAATATGCCCAATCTCTCTCCTTAGGCTACGGGTTACCGGTATTGAAGAGAGAAGGAAATGTTCGCGCAAAAGAAAGGGAAGTCATTGGACTTTCGAAAATCACACTGCAAAGACTTATTAAACAAATTGCATCGTTTAACACGCCCCTATTTTCAAGAATATGGTTATAGTACGCCTACTGCATATCAAAATAAAGACAGATATATGTAACATTAATTTGAGTGAGAAAGGGTGTTTATTTCCTAAATTTCTCATTGAGCGTGGAAACCGACTTAATTATGAATATCTTGATTTATTTCATCTTAACTTTTATCATTTACTAGGGTAGGGAAACATTTATTATCGGTGTTTACATTGAGGTTAGTTTGTTTGGTTATGTCTGGTGATTTTAATATGTAACCAGGCAGGTTGGCAGCAGTGATCAGCCATTACAAAAAAGGGAAAAGAAGAGCATCGGGCGGCGATATTTACTTTCTGGGGTATTTCGTTACGTGGCGATTACTATAAGAGTAATAAGATGAATATCTCCACACAAAACCACCTTGTTTGCAAATTGGCAGGGTCACAGTGGGGCTCTCATCCTCAAACAACGTGAACTTCAGCAATGGCACTATGTTTTTCTGCTGCTGAATATGCTTTCCTAGTCTGGTACAGTTCATCTCATTCCAGACAGGTAGATACGGCTCTCTATCATACCTGCAGGTTGATTACAGGTTGCTTAAAGCCTACTCTGACAGATAAGCTCCATTAGCTGGCTGGAATAGCGCCACCCTACGTACATAGAGAAGTAGCTGGCAACAGGGAGAAGCATAAAGTGGAACAGAGAAGCACCCACCCACTGCATGGACGTAGTCCTCCCCAGCGAGCTTCCTGAGGACATCTGAAGTGCTTAACGTCTCACCAGAGAAGGGAAGGTTGGATCTGTGGAAGAAGAGGACCTCTCACCTCTGCAGATGGATGCCAGCAGCTGAGCAGTTACCACCTGGACATAATGAAAGCTGGCTGGTGTGGAAGTCCCTGAACAGGCTATGACCAGGAGTGGGAAGATCCAGGGATAACTTTAAGAAATGGGGGTTGAGTACAAGTGACACAATGTGTGAATGTGGAAAAGAACAAACTACGAGCCACATGCTTCAGTGACCTCTGTGCCCGACATCTTGCACAGAAGATGATCTCCTACAAGCCACTCCGAGTGCATTGGACATCGCAAAATACTGGGCATCTGTAATATGATTTCACATGTTATGTTTTGTACACTTCAAACTGACTTGTACATTAACTGTAAATTTGTACGTTTTCAACTCGAGTATATATAATAATTATTATTATTATCATCATTAACACGTTCAGTACCTGCTTCTGAGCGGGACACTTGAATGCCTGGACCAGCCATTTTCATGCCCGGCCTTCTTGACGTGCATCACTTAATACAATTTACAATTACTCCTAAACTATAAATGTTGGAAAAATGATACTTTGTGCTTACCTCTAGTAAATATTTAGGGTGTGATATTTGGTGTCACAGGTTTCAAAATACGTCTAATTTTATACAGCCAATCTGTATTTTTGGCATAATGATTACTGTCACCGAAGTGAAGAAATGAAAGAATATGAAGGAAGCGTGTTCGGAACATTGTATTAGAAAATATCGGAGTATGAAAAACAGGGTCTTCGGTCCAGTAAATTTTTATATCAGGATTTTGGACTGTTTCCACGATTGCATGATCGATTTCTTTGTGAAAGGCCGGGGCACCGCACTTATCACTTGACTGACGTATAGATTGGTCAGCTCACACACATACTGATAAAATTCGTCATTCATGAAAATACTCACATAAGTCAAAATATCCTGCTTATTTTCTATTTGAACGTTTATAGCTGAATTCTCTGTAAATGGTGGAACGGGTGGACAATAACTAGGATGATATGCATCAGGCACTTCACTTTCTCTATAGGCCTATCGGATTCGGGAATTGGAATTTCCTCGTCACTCTCACTTTCACTATCTGAGTATTTCAGGAATAAGTTCATCACCAGAATAATCATTGTGGACAATATCTAATAATTTATCTTCCGTAAGAAACTTTGTTTTATAAGCCATTATACTACACTCGGCAAGAACGACACGCACTGCATTGGAACCTCAAGTACCGTCTTGGCGCGCGAGGAAGTGCTGAGATATTCTCGCTAAAACAGCTAAGATAAACATGAGCCCACTCAACGCGAGTGTTATCTCAAAAAGGTCAACCAACTTCCTGCTACAACCAGTAACGCTGACTAAGGTGTAAGAATGCATAGATGACGAATATAAACAGCATTGCTTCATCTTACGCCGTCCACGGCCCGCAGCATAGGAGCAAGCTTAAAGGTCTTACGCCGTCCACAGTCCGCAATGAGTTAACTAGGTGAAACCCGTCAAGACATGACAGTAAATGGGGTAAATATTTATTGAAGGATTTCCTTATATATAACATTCCTCTTAGTGTACTATTTTACAATTTGCTTCACGTCGCACCGACACAGATAGATCTTACGGTGACAATGGGATAGGAAATGGCTAGAAGTGGGAAGGAAGTGACCGTGGCCTTAATTACGGTACACCTGCCTTCACTTGCCTGGTGTGAAAATGGGAAACCACGGGAAAACCATCTTCAGAGCTGCTGACAGTGGGCTTCAAACCCACTATCTCCCAACTGCAAACTGATAGGTACGTGACCCAAACCATGCAGCCATTTGCTCGGTGCATTCCTTGTGCAATTACCTTTTGGCACTACCACAACTTCAAAATATCGCTTCCTTGATATTGCAACATTTAAATGGCCATGGCTGAACACTGGATGATAGAATTATGATGACGATGATGATGCTTGTTGTTTAAAGGGGCCTAACATCGAGGTCATCGGCCCCTAATGGTACGAAACGAGATGAAATGGAATGACAAAGTAAAAGTCCAAAAGCCTCCACCGACCAGAATTCAAACGTGAGGGCGAAGAATGAACGGATGGATATGAATTTGCATTCATAGAAACTGATGTGAAACAACAGTATTACTGACCAATAACGCTTTTAGTCCAAATGGGTCCAAAATCCAAGTCATCGGCCTCTCATAATGGTACATATCATTGGGAAACTAGAACCATGGTATCTGTCATGTTGTGGTACTAATCAAAAGTAGCTTAGACTCGCAGCATTCCACACAGTACGGTACTACTCAGAGGTAATGAAATTCGCACAGGGAATACAGATCTGTGGTGTTTCGCACACTGCGGCGGTATTTACTGGCAATGCAAACCTATGACCTTCCTCACAAAAGTGGACTAACCACAGGGACCTGCACTATCCCGGGGTGTTCCTCACATGGTGAGTACTAAGCATAGGCAAGGCAGAACCGTGGTGCCGCTCATCCCATGGTGTTGCTCATTTAGGGGTACGAATCATAGGTACTGTAGAAGCCGCCAACGTACTCTATTGCCACTAATCACAAAACCTATTTGGTACCAAACATAGTGGTACTACGCGCAAGTAAAAGCGACCCATGGTGTTCCCCGCGTGGTGGTACTAAGCACAAGTAGTCTCATGGTTCTAATTGGATCATCCCTTGGTCCAATTAGTCGCCTCTTACGACAGGCAGGGGATACCGTAGGTGCATTCTTCGTCTGCGTCCCCACCAACAGGGGGTTGTGTGTTTGGTCCGCGAGAGGTATTTTATTTCCCTCAAGTCTGCCGGCAAGCCGGTTAGGACCCCCCTATCCGCCACCTGGGACGCGCCATATGGGAGTATCACCTCTCCCCCCTGCTCCGCCAGCGTAGTAGGTTCGTGGACTGAATGATGTAAATAGAAACCTACATGTCTCTCGAGGTTTACTGACTGTGATACAAAATGCCAAGTGAATTGAAAATTGATGCCTTGAAAGAAGATGGAAGTGTTTTATTGGATGTTAAGTCAATTTGAGGTTAGAGTTCTGTCCAGCTTCATCTCCCCTTATTATCTCCAAATCTAAACAAATTTTGTAAATACTTCTCAGAATTAGGCCCTAACCTGGTTCTGTTTAAGAGCCATTGGGAAATGTTCCGATTTCTAAGCAGTAAACTATGGCTCCAATTTTTAGAATAAGAATATATGGAGACAAACCATTAATACGAATGAATTAAACCATTATGCAGGAAAATGAAGTAGCCAGCTTTCATCTTCAGTATCTGTTGACGCTAGTGTATAATTTTGAACTACTGAGTAGAAGCCCAATGACTTTCAAATTAATTAAGAATAGCAACTTTCGAGAAAATGGCCTCTCTCGCAGAAGTGAACATTTTGCTATAAATTTCAATCTCGATATCATCATGTGTTAAAATGAGTTAAAATTCTGGCTTGTAGTTCAATAACGTTTGACCACACGACACCTCGTAATCTGAAGGCCTTCGGGCTGAGCAGTGGTCGCTTGGTTGGCCAAGGCCCTTCAAGGGCTGTAGTGCTATAGGGTTTGGTTTGGTTTTGGTTTTTATGTTCAATGAAGGTTAAAACATCAATATTAAATTGGCGATAAGCATGTGGCTTACAAATGTAAAACTTTAATAAAATACGGATTACTTTGTTGAAATGGAGAATAATATCACGTTACTACTGTGTACGTTATTGTAATGACCAGTTGTTCCTCAATGGAAATAGGTTTGACATGATAGTTGCTGTACTTTCGTGGTTTCATATTGCCTTCAATTCCTTTTAGCAAATGTTGACATTTCTGCATTCAATAATCCCATCTTTATTCTACCACTTTTCCCCACACCTGTGGGGTCGCTGGTGCGAACTATGTCGCAGACGTGGATTTGACCCTGTTTTATGGCTGGATTTCCTTCCTGACGCCAACCCTATGTGAAGAGATGTATTGTAATCACTATTGCATGTTTCTGCTGCGGTGGTTGGTAGTGTGGTGTGTTCTTTGAATATGAAGAGTGTGTTGGGACAAACACAAAGAACCAGTCCACAAGCCAGAAGAATTAATGACATGCGATTAAAATCCCCATTGAAATGTCTGCATTGGCATTCTTAAATAATCGTGGAGAAGTCTTTTATATTCTTTGAAGATTGAAGTTTCCTTATACGGCGAATATTTTAAAATTATGAAATTTTATACACTTTATATGTATTTTATCTATACCATGAAAAACTTGGCATATTAACCTATTTGTTATTGTTCTGTATATTATCCAAAATTAACTTTATGTGGAATACATAACCTCTCTTGGCAATGAAAAGGACAGTAAAATGGACAAAGATTGGAAGAAGAAAAATACTTTTAGATGTGCTACCTGGAATGTACAAGGTATCTCACACAAAGATGACCAACAGGATGACATTCTCGCAAAAAAAAGACATTTTAACTGCAGCAATTTCAGAAACAAAAAGAAAGCTTTAGGGATCAAAAGAGACAGTAAATTATTTACAGTTTTACAGTGGGGTTGACAGAGATACTAGAGCACAGGCGGGTGTACTGCTCATGGTACACAAAAGATTAAGATCAACAATTGATAGCTACACTTTTTGGAATGAAAGGATTAGATCAAAAATTGAAAGGATTATCCAATTAAGACTAAAACTATTCAGGGGTTATCTTACAGTTATAGGGGTATACGCTCCAGTGGAGGGCAATTCAAACGAAAGTGATGGGTTCTATAATGATCTGCAAAAGATAGTCAATAAAATTAACAAACAGGATATGCTACTATTACTGGGAGACTTCAATGCCAGAGTTGGTAATGAGAAAATTCAGAATCACATCGGAATCCATGGAGAAACAACCCGTAATAACAATGGAACGAAATGAATAGATTTCACTGTCTTCAATCAGTTAAAGATTATGAACACAATGTTTCCACACAAGGACACCCACAAGTATACGTGGTATGCACAAAATCAGAAATCGATTATAGATTATATAATTTGTAATGGTAAATTGGCAGGTTTAGTCTTGGATACAAGAGTCTATCGAGGCCCTGAATTGGAAACGGATCACTATCTATTAGTAGCACCTATTCGTCTGAGGCCTAGATGGTATAAAAGAAACAAACAACACAAGAAATTAAAACTTCTTACAAGGTTAACCTATTAAGAGACCCCAGTATAAAATGGCTGTACCAGAACAGACTTAATAATCTTACACAGATGACACCACTTAGTGACAACGTAGAAATGGAGTGGTCTAATTTGTGTTCAATTTTAAAGCAGTCTGCTTTTGAGAGTTTGGGAGTTAAGAAAAAATGGCAGAGGAAAAAGGGTTTAAGAATCTGGGATGAAGAGATTGAAAAAGTTATTTCAGACAAAAGAAATGCTTATAAAAATTTTTTGTCAACTAGCAAATTAGAAGATAAAATAGAGTATAACCACAAGAGAGCAATAGCAAAAAGGGAAGTGCGGAAAAAGCACAGAAAGAGTTGGGAAAACTTTGTTTCACAACTGGAGACTGATATAACAAGACCACAACCACAGACCTATAAAATACTCAAGAAACTGAATAATGATGTAAAAGAAGACATACGCATTAATGCAATACCTCTAACGGAGTGGCTCATTTATTTTTGGAACCTTTGGAGAGGTTCAAATATTGAGCCACTTCTTCTGCCAACATTTCTTAACAGTCTTCGGAAACCATTACACTCGAAGAATTGGAGCTAATACTCAGAAAACTTAAAAATAGAAAAGCATCTGGAGAAGATTCAATAAATGCAGAATTATTCAAGTACTCCAGTGACATCTTCAAGCAAAGATTTCTCAAATTCATCAATTTAATTTGGAATGGCAACAGACCACCAGAGAATTGGCAAAAAGCTATAGTTATTCCTCTTCATAAGAAGGGCAGTATGAAAGATTGTGGAAATTACAGAGGGATAAGTATACTCAACTTAGGTTACAAAATTTACTCTAATATTGTCAGAGAAAAATTATTCAGGTATTATGAAAATGTGATTGGAAATGAACAACATGGATTTCGAAAGGGGCGCTCATGTGCTGATGCTTACTTTACCTTGAAAATCTTAGTCGAAAAACGCAGGGAATTTAACTTTGAAACTCACATAGCATTTGTTGATTTTAAGAAAGCCTTTGACCTAGTTAACAGGAACAGACTTCTTAATATCTTAGCAGAAGATAATGTCCTACAACAGTTAATAGATAACATATACAACATGTACAGTGACAACCTTACTGCAATAAAGTTAGGTAATCATCAGACTGATTGGAAACCGATCAGCAGAGGTGTGAGACAAGGTTGTGGACTTTCTCCTTTGTTGTTCATAATCTATATGAACAACATAATACAGGAATGAAGGCATGAAAGGCATGGATCAATCCCAGTCAGCAAATATCTCACACATCTAGATGCCATACTCTTTGCTGATGATGTTGCAATGGTAGCATCATCAGAAGATGATCTTCAGTGGTCAGTATTTAATCTACAGAAAGTCTCTTCAAAATTCGACATGATCATTTCACCACAAAAGAGCAAAATAATGGCCTTAAAGGGGAAGGACCCTATCCCAAGTAAAATCTGTTTAGATAATAAAATTTTGGAAAGAGTCAACAAATTCAATTATCTGGGATACAATTTATCTTACCAAGGGGAAATTGATATCTCTGCAAAAATAACCAAATTTACCAGAACAACAGGAATCATAAATCATATCATGAAGCCATCTCTTGTCCAAAAACACACTCGCTTACGTCTTTATAACACTTTAGCCAGACCAACCCTTTGCTACGGCAGTGAGGCATGGACAATAAGAACTCAAGACATTTCCACAATTACAGCACGTGAAATGACGTTCATGCACAGAACAGCAGGCTATATGAAATGGGATCGTATAAGAAATGAAGATGTGCTCAAGGGACTGAATGTGAAATCAGTAATCAATTACATCTATGACTACCAAGAAAACTGGAAACGTCATGTTCAAAGGATGGAATCTGGAAGACTACCAAAGGAGATCCTACGCTATCAACCAAGAGGACAGAGATCTATAGGACGTCCAATGAAGCGATGGAAAGAAAATGCAAGACCGTAACAGGCCACATGGCCCAGTATTTGGAAGGATGATGATGATTATGACATAACCTCTCCTTCCCAAAGGCCAACCTCACCTTCCCGAGATGAAAAAACCTGTTCCCACAGATGAGGAGCTGTCGCCAGAGTCACGGTTGTATAACCATAACATCCATTACGGAGGAAATACTGTAATTTCAGCTAGTCCATTAGCTGAGAGGTGGCAGCCCCACCAATGGTCTTACTTCCTTCAGGCTAGCAACCCGTCGGAAGGACATTTGATTGCTTTCAAGTCTTGCAAAAAGTAAAATGCAAGATCATAACGGGACACATGGCCCAATACTTGGAAGGAAGATGATGATGATGAAATAATCGTGGAATTTCTATAGGTCTTTCTTCACGTCCTGGTATAAATGGTGGAATTCACCAAATGTCTGCCTTCTCTTATTACCGGATGTACACTGTATCTTCCATCAGAACCAGAAATCAAGTAAAGTTTCCTTGCTACTGCACTGCTACTCTACTTAACCATTATGTACACAGATAACTATGAACATTAAATTTAAAGAACACAACACGATCTTCTTGTGAATGCTGCACAATCATACCTGGATGGAAAAAGTTTCCTCCTTAATGAAGAAAGAGCGAGGGTTCCCCAGCCAGAATGTGCGTCTTTGAATGATGAGTGATGAGTGAAGAGCACTGCCATGAGCGCTGAGTGAGGAGTAATCCACCCAGCATGTTCGTACCCAAAGACGTCTGACTGGCCACGAGTGCCTACCCCTTTCCACCTCCCCTATCGTGCCACCTACTCAGTGCTGGAAGTACTGGCGAGCATACTGACCAATGAGAACGCTACATTTTCTTTAATAATTTAAACACATATGGCAAGAAATTCTTATGATTTTAAAGACACACAGCAAATCTACAGTCCAAGAGCTTTCGTCAGAATGCTTTACGATGTCAATCGGTTCACCCATTCTCTTAAAATCGATGTAACAAAAATCAGCCTAGTGTTTTAAATATGTAAGACTAGCTATGGACATTGAAATAAATTTATAAGATTATAATTTTATTTTTAAACTTTGAATTTGTGTTCCAAAGTTCATTTTTATTCTGGATTGGAAAAACAAAGAATGGAATAACATTCAGATGATTTTAGTGTTATGACATTACAGTAGAACGTCGATAATTAAAAATTAGTTAATTCAAAATCCTGCCTAATTCGAAGTAAACCTCATTCCCGGATACATGAGGTATGGTTTTGCATGTTATTTAAATGGTTTAATTCGAAATACGGATAATTCGTAATTTGAAAAACAATGTCGGTCCCATTACCAAAATTCAGACTTTTAATTCAAAACTGCCTTTACATTTAAAGAAAATAGTATTTTACAGAGTAAATTAAATTCAAGATTCAAGATGTATTCGCGCCATGATAGAACGCGTCTTTCGGAACGTGCAGGGGTAGCTTTCGGCACTTTCACTCACTTTGGTGTGTCTACAATGTGCTTCACATTTGCTAAGTTCGAGTGAAATCGCAATTCTTTTGTATTTAGCGCTTTAAGGAACGCCACAATATTACACAGCAGGAAGTGTGCGGAGAAGCAAAATCCGTGAACACTAGTGTTGCCGACAGTTGGCGATAAAACTTACATATAATCAATTCGTAAGCACCGAACGTTACTCTCAATGCCGATGAAATTGCTTTTTTTTTTTTTAATGCCGGTCCCGAACGGACTTATGGTTTTAAAGGAGAGAAGTGTCAGCCGGGAAATCGTACAAGAGTAGGTCACTGTACTGAGTTGCAATGCACATGGAAGCGAGAGACTTCCTCCCCTCGTCATAGGGAAGTTCGATAAACCACAATGTTTTAAGGGCGTCAGACATTTTCCATGCAAGCACAAGGCATCTAAAAAATGCAGACAGTACAGCAATAAAAAAATAAAGCATTTACAGAGGGGAGCCAGTATAATTTTGTCTTCGTCTTTGAATCGTGTGTATTTTTATTTTTATATCGTTGCGTGAGGTTATGTTTGCCAGTGATTTATCCAAGTGCATTATTTGAATAATGTAAATGCACCTTGTTGGATACATTTCAGCAATAGTTTTTTCCCACGGCATTTGAAAGGTTTAAACTGTGAATCAAGATAAATTAATGGGTCTTAGAAAACTTTGTGACACGGCAAGGGTTGGCATTTCTGAATTACGAGAGAACGGCCATGGCAGGAAATCGTACAAGGATAGAGTCACTGTACTGTGTTGTAATGCAGACAGAAATGAGAGCCTTTTTCCCCATCGTCATAGGAAAGTTCGATAAGCCACAATGTTACATAAAATCAGCTTCATGGTCCATATCGCACTTAAACAGATTCACAACTAAGTATTTTTTATTTTCCACCTTGTTGATATACTAAATTGCTTAAGGCAACTTATTGGTTAAAAGTGGTACATGTTTCATATATTATCAACATCTTCAGCCACGTAACACTGTTTAGATGAAACATTCATATATTGACAAAGTATCAATGTTTTAGAGGAAGTGACCTTAATATTAACATAAGAAGATTGACAATATTATGAAATATTCATATATTGACAAAGTATCAATGTTTTAGAGAAGTGTCCTTAAAATTAACATAAGAAGATCGACAATATTAAATTAATTAAAATACTTAATTGTGAAGCCACAATGCTTTAAGGGCATCAGGCACTTTCTGTGCAAGTTCAGTGCATCTAAACTGCATACAGTACAGAAACCCAATGTATACAGCACTTGCACAGGGGAGCCAGCATAGATATCTCCTCGTCTTTCATACAGGCTTTTTTAAATTTTATTTTGTTGCGTGAGGTTATCTTTGCCAGTGAGTTATCCAAGTGCATTATTTGAATACTGTAAATGCACGTTGTAGGGTACATTTATAGTTTTTTCCATGGCATTTGAAAGGTTCAAACTGTGAATCAAGGTTAACTGCATGCAGTAACAGGTCTTAGAATATTTTGTGATGCGGCGAAAGTTGGCATTTCTGAATTACGAGTTGGCGGTTAATTTGAAATCCAATTTTTGCATCCCAATGACTTTGAATTAACTAGGTTTTACTGTATATGAAAAAAGCTGAAAACAATTTTATGAAACAAGGTATTAAGTTGAGGGAAAGATGGATTGTAACTAAGGCAATACACTGTTTTATTACTGCACAAGAGTGCCAATTTAGAGGAGGATTTAAAACTGTATTTTCCATAACCCCCTTTTGTATACCATATCTTCATACAACCAATAACACTGGAGATATACCGACCAAGTGGCCCCATAGTTTGGGTCATGTAGCTATCAGCCTGCATTTGGGAGATAGTAGGTTCGAACCCCACTGTTAGCAGTCCTGAAAATGGTTTTCCGTGGTTTCCCATTTTCACACCTTAATCAAGGCCATGTTTGCTTCCTTCCAACTTTTAGCCCTTTCCTATCACATCATCGCCATAAGACCTATCTGTGTCGTCATTTTGGTTAAACGGTATTTCGGTTAAAAGTGTTCCGGATAACACAGGTTCTACTGTACTGTTGTTTTACATCCGTCCTAAATACTAGTTCTCAACAGACACCACAATGTCGGAATTATGTCCCACAAGAGTTCTTTAACATGCCGGAAACCAACAACACTGAGGTGTTACCTTTAAAATATTCATTCAAGGCTACCAACCTGAGCCGGATTTGAACCCGCTCAGAAAGACGATGACTAACCAAATGAGCCGCTCAGGCCTGCAGCCAGGTTGATGGATGAGATTTATCCTACACTAATTAAAAACCCAGAACACCCTTTACACGTTTCAGCTAGAAATCGAGAATAACACAACACCAGCATTCAGATTTAAACAGCTCTGATCTTCCCCTCCATCCCCAGTTATGGCAGCTGTTGTTAAAACGGCATCACTCACTGACTGATAACCCATCACACTCGTTTGGGACGATAATAAATTATTGTTATGGAGTATTACAGGAATTAAATTGATAGGAGAGGCTGGAGATTGCAGAGAAAACTCTGTCCCGCCTCTGCTTTGTCTGGCACAAATTTCACAAGTTTCAGATTTGAAACTGGGATGTGGCGTTGAAAGGTCGATGTCTAACCGTTTGATCAATCCCTTAAACCTGAGCACACTGAGGAGTATTGTTTCCTTTTATTTCATCCCTTAACCCTCTGCATGGTGAAGAGCTTCTCTTCTCTTGCTCCTAGTCATCCTCCATTGAACCCTGCATTCAAATCTTTGTAGGACCTTGTGAAATGTATGTAGGACAGTGCTTGACAGACAGCACATTAACATACATTTTCAAACATGCTTCCACACCAGGGCTAATGATCAAAATTAATTTTTCCTTCAATCAATCAATCAATCAATCAATCAATCAATCAATCAATCAATGACTTCCACTTACTTAGGCTACACAGATGTACCAGTCCAAATATCCCAATCCTTTATGTCAGGTTTCAACAAAAATAGCAGCAATTTGTTTACATATGACTTAAACAAGAAGACCACCAGCACTATTCTCTTATCAGTTAATTCCCTCCCTTCCTCGCCCTGCCAACAGGCAAAGTCAAGCTTGGATTATACAAAAATTTCCCTTTACCAACCTTGCATCGTCCCCCCACCCACAATCCAGCTACAGCAGACGTAGTTTGCCACTCCTGCCTGAAGAGTAACTGAAAACCTAAAAACATTTACTCTTTAATATTCAATTTTAAACTTTTATTTAAGACAGCTGACTACTTCTTTGGATAAGTTGCTTACAGCAGTCTCTTCTATAACCAGTTTAATGGACTGCAAGTATTTCAATTACACCCTATATACAGTGGAACCTCAATTCTCCATTTTTGGAGGGACAACGGAAAAAAACGTACAACACGGGAAAACGGAAAATCCGGGAATGAATGAACCATCAACGATTTGACAAAACATCACAAAAATGAAATACGTATACTTATAATCTTACAAACACCCCTAAACCAAACCAAACTACAGCCCCAATGGGCCTTCTGCTTGCCAAGCGACCGCTGCTCGGTCCGAAGGCCTACAGATTACGGTGACGCACGGTCTGAGTGACGAATCCTCTTGGCCATTATTCCCAGCTCTCTAAACTGGAGTCGTCATCAAACCATTAAATAGCTCCTCAATTAAAGGTAATCGTAGAATGAGTGAACCTGGAACCAGCCCTCATATCCAGGTAAAAATGCTTGATCTGGCCAGGAATCAAACCTGGGCCCTCCAGGTGAGAGGCAAGCAAGTTAGACCGTGGGGCCGGCTTCAAACATTAATTATCGGTACGCGACTTAAAAACCTCGAAACTTTACATTCAGTTTTAACGGGAAAACATTGTCAGTTTCCTCTGAAAACTTCTTTTAGTTCAGCAACTTTGATCAGCCAAACTCTTCAAAAAATCTACTACCTGTAACGCCAAGCCAAACAACAATCGACCATAAGCAGTTTTTAATTCTCTATTCTAATAAAATGAAGCATATTAGATACAAAAGCGTCCAACATGATGGCAAAATGCCTTTTTTTTTTTTTTTTAAATCTTCCCTTGTAATTTGATCACTGGCAGCCTATACTGTTCGTAGTCAGTTTATAGAAATCTTGCACCGCGTAAATTAGGCCTACATCGACTTTTAAAGGTTATTTTGAACTCGAGAATATGGTTTCGAATGTAAGTATCGATTCTCAAATTCTCTAATGCATTATATTCAATTAATCACAATCAAATTGGAAAGGGAAAAAATATCATTAACACTTCTGAAATTACAGTTATTCGTGACCTTGAGCTCAGTTGGAAAGTACGCTGGCTGTACATGTTGGTACGAGTGCGAAATGATACAAAGTTCTTAAATGTAACGTGCAAAAACAAAACGACTACGGTTTTTGTAACATTTTTACACAAAAAAGTGAAATTCCCAGTCCTATATTATGACCAAAACAGTAATAGGCAATCCCAAAACCTCCCATGGCTTTATGTATGTAAGGTGCAACATATGCTCTAGTCTCGATAACATAATCGTACAAGTAACAACTCTCATTATTGTTCCGTATTGAAGATGACCCTAGGTATAAATATCTCAAGGATAATTTAATAAAACTACCTATTCAATACATTCCACGTTTAATGTGGTTTGAATCTACATGAATTTATATAAACTTATCAGATACATGTTTCACCCTTTTTGGGCATCTTTAGCCTGTGGACAACCTTAAGGTCAAGATCTGGGACTTTATTTAACCATACATAGTAAGAATATAAATGTTGATGTTACTCAGTGATAACCTCTTAAAATTACCATGTAATAATATTTTTTTAAATGTGAACAATATACTGACTGACAGAGCAAATGCAACACCAAGAAGGAGTGGTTTGAAAGGGATGAAAGTTGGGGAAAAAACAGACGGCACGGACGAATAATTGATGTTTATTTCAAACCGATATGCAGGTTACACAATGCGCACGGCATCGACTCAGTAGGATGTAGGACCACCGCGAGCGGCGATGCACGCAGAAACACGTCGAGGTACAGAGTCAATAAGAGTGCGGATGGTGTCCTGAGGGATGGTTCTCCATTCTCTGTCAACCATTTGCCACAGTTGGTCGTCCGTACGAGGCTGGGGCAGAGTTTGCAAACGGCGTCCAATGAGATCCCACACGTGTTCGATTGGTGAGAGATCCGGAGAGTACGCTGGCCACGGAAGCATCTGTACACCTCGTAGAGCCTGTTGGGAGATGCGAGCAGTGTGTGGGCGGGCATTATCCTGCTGAAACAGAGCATTGGGCAGCCCCTGAAGGTACGGGAGTGCCACCGGCCGCAGCACATGCTGCACGTAGCGGTGGGCATTTAACGTGCCTTGAATACGCACTAGAGGTGACGTGGAATCATACGCAATAGCGCCCCAAACCATGATGACGCGTTGTCTAGCGGTAGGGCGCTCCACAGTTACTGCCGGATTTGACCTTTCTCCGCGCCGACGCCACACTCGTCTGCGGTGACTATCACTGACAGAACAGAAGCGTGACTCATCGGAGAACACGACGTTCCGCCATTCCCTCATCCAAGTCGCTCTAGCCCGGCACCATGCCAGGTGTGCACGTCTATGCTGTGGAGTCAATGGTAGTCTTCTGAGCGGACGCCGGGAGTGCAGGCCTCCTTCAACCAATCGACGGGAAATTGTTCTGGTCGATTTTGGAACAGCCAGGGTGTCTTGCACATGCTGAAGAATGGCGGTTGACGTGGCGTGCGGGGCTGCCACCGCTTGGCGGCGGATGCGCCGATCCTCGCGTGCTGACGTCACTCGGGCTGCGCCTGGACCCCTCGCACGTGCCACATGTCCCTGCGCCAACCATCTTCGCCACAGGCGCTGCACCGTGGACACATCCCTATGGGTATCGGCTGCGATTTGACGAAGCGACCAACCTGCCCTTCTCAGCCCGATCACCATACCCCTCGTAAAGTCGTCTGTCTGCTGGAAATGCCTCCGTTGACGGCGGCCTGGCATTCTTAGCTATACACGTGTCCTGTGGCACACGACAACACGTTCTACAATGACTGTCGGCTGAGAAATCATGGTACGAAGTGGGCCATTCGCCAACGCCGTGTCCCATTTATCGTTCGCTACGTGCGCAGCACAGCGGCGCATTTCACATCATGAGCATACCTCAGTGACGTCAGTCTACCCTGCAATTGGCATAAAGTTCTGACCACTCCTTCTTGGTGTTGCATTTGCTCTGTCAGTCAGTGTACATAAAAGTGAGTGACATAAATTGATGGTGTTATTAACACAATTAAAACTTGTCAGTCTTATTCTATCTAATTTTAAAAAATGTCCAAAACTAAAATGGATCTTCTTCATCTAACACGAGTCTTAGGTAAACAGTACCGTATAATCCCGAATACCGCCCGCCACCGAATAAGACCCGCACCTTAAATTTGAGACGGCAAAATACGGAAAAAAATAAAAAATAACCTACATACCTATTTAATTTTCTTTAACTCTAGAACTGCTGCAGGTTTTTATGTCAAAAGCTGCAGTTATTTTCCTCAATATACAACATGAAAATGAAAGCAAGCTTGTAAACTCTTATTAATCCCAATAAATCCATTTTATACACCAATAGAAAGCTGAAAGAATGATCTATATGAAGATGACAAAAATAATTTTAAAAATTGTCACCATTTCTAACTATCGAAAGATACAATTATAATTTTTTTGGAACAAGATGAATTGTTGAAATATTTTGCACTAAGAAAAGAATTTCTGATAAATAACTTATTCCTAAAACATGATATTATGAAACACAGAAGAGTGTTTTTACATATTTCCCCACAATTCTTCAATTTTCGCTTCAAATGTTAAGTAAAACGCATAATTTTCTCAAAACGGAGTTCTTTTTTTATGTCATTACAGATAATTTTAGGATCCCTTCCAAGGCCAAGTAACATATCAACAGTAATGATTATTCATACAAGACTGTATTTAAGTATCTAGGACGTTCCTTCCCAAATATGCAGCAGCCTAAGATTGTATTCTTCACAATTCATTGTCATCACACGACAGGAAACCAAGATGCTTATCATTCACAACAAAATTTAATGTAGTGTTAAACAATCGTATCCAATACATATAGCAATCAGTTTAAGTCTCCACTTGTGGTTGACAACACATTTCAACATTGGTTTCGCCAAGTATAAGTAAACGTTATATGTGGGTCAAATGAGCTGCCGGTTGAATATACTCTTTACCTAAGACTCATGTTAAATGAAGAAGATCCATTTTAGTTTTGGACATTTTTTACAATTAGATAGAATAAGACTGACAAGTTTTAATTAATAACACCATCAATTTATCTCACTCACTTTTATGTATTGTTCACATTTTTAAAAACATTGTTATGGCATGTGAATTTTAAGAGGTTATCACTGAGTAACATCAATGTTTATATTCATACTATAGTTCAATAAGGTCCCGGATCTTGACCTTAAGGTTGTCCACAGGATGAAGATGGCCAAAAAGGGTGAAACGTACCTGATAAGTCTGTATAAATTAATGTAGATTCAAACCACATTAAACGTGGAATGTATTGAATAGGTGGTATTATTAAATTTCCTTGCGATATTTATGCCTAACATAATCGTATATGATAATATTAAAATACTAAATTTGTGTTACTTAAGAAGAAGCAGTTTCGATTCCTGCCTGAAAGCCCAGTACTATACAGCGCCCTGAGGGAAGTGCTGAAAACATGTTTGGCGTTACACTAAAAAAAGTAAAAAAAAAAATAAACTTCTAACCCTGGACATAATGTAGACATTTTGCATATACGAACATTTGACGAAACTCGTTCTGTCTTCAATTAGAGCTGTCAAAATGCGCTCTATCTCCTTCCAATTGATGTGGACACCCTCTGCTTTATGATTTCCCAGGAATCTCTAAACAATACCACCCAAATGCGATGCTAAGATGGTCCCTTATGCAAGTTCACTGCCGATCGCTTTTCCTGTAATTTACAGTACTTCCTCAAATTACCGCAATGACGGGACGTTAACACCAAGGTCCATAAGTATCCCTAGGCGTCCTTTCATGAAATACAGTTCCTTGAAAAATGCGTGATTGAGGATTTAGCGTTGATGGGACTGAAATTTCTGTATGGCTGATCCGAGAAATTGTTTTTTCGAGGAACGGATAATGCGGGATTTTTAAATGATTTAATTAGGATGCTCATGGGACCACGTAATTTGAATGAATAATATGGGAAAACGTAGTTTCCAGGAACGTATAATCAAGGTTCTACTGTATATGAATCCTTAATATGTAAGCAGAAAAAATTAAACATACCTCTGTTCTTCATCTGACAGAATTGACATGAAGTAAGCTCTAATCTCGTGTATCATATTCTCTGCAAGTGCTACTTCTCTGCTACATATCAAATTCACCAACTCTGAATCCATATCTTTTGTTTCTTGATACCTGTGTACAGAAAACAACCCTTATTACAGAAAATGTATATTATGAAATGCAATGAAACAGTATTTTACAAATCAACTAGTGTCGTTCTGATCACTAGTTCCCTTACAGATACCTTCAAAGACAAATATTTTTCGAGCCTATTCACTCTTCAAACTGGAAAACAAAGAGCTCCTTCAAGTCACCAGTTCCAACACAATTACTAGGAGAAAGTCAGTGCATCACTGTTTGAAAAAATAGTTTTGATTACCATCAGAAGGAATAATCTCACGAGAAGTTTACAATTAACATTCAATGGAGTCATAGTTTCGAGGTACATTCATGAATGTGTAGATAGGGACAAACACACCTGATCCCCACAAGGTCCTAAGAAAGTCAAGAGAAAATATGTAACATGTTCACGCAAACTTCCTATAATGGTAAATGCTCACTTCTTGAATATCCTGCTGTCCTTGTGATCCATTCTGCAATCTGGCATCAGCACTTTTAGTTCTATAAACTTACAATGTTTACACAGAGGATGTTGGTGTGTCTTTCTGATCACTAATTTCTTGTTTCTCCTCATATTTTATGGTTTTCTCTTCTTTTTCCCCCACAGCTCTGAATAGGTTATGTCTTCTCTTCATCTCCTCACACAGAGCTTTCTTCCATTGCTTGGGAAAAGGACATGAATATATAATTTTCACAACCGCATTGTACTAAAAATAAACTTTCAACATATTATGTCGTGCTCAGTACATACAGTATATACTCAAATTTGTTAAGTACAGAACAAAACTGGCCAACTGGACACCAGTGGGATTCGAACCCACAACCTTCCAATTTTATGTTCAGTACAATACCCTTTTTTTTTTTTTTACAAGTTGCTTTACGTCGCACCGACATAGATAGGTCTTATTTATTAAAATGTTTTCAAAGAAATTCCCTTAAGGGGTGTTCCACCTCATCAACATTATATCAGTCAAATAGCCTGTTTTATTATTTCGGGACTAGTTTCAGTCCCTATTTAGGATCATCTTCAGCTAACAAACACAAACTTAAAAAACTTAGAAAATTATTTACTTCACTAAAATTTTGTTTTGTCATAAACACTCAATTCTTGACAGAAATTATAATCACTGATGTGTCTATAATGCCCTTCTTGCAATTTATTATTCATCATGTTGTGAAAATATTTTCTCTAATTAAAGGAGTATGTTCTCACATTCACATCTATGGAAAATGTGTCCGTCTTTTTTTATATTGTTTGGTGGTATAGTATTTTTTTTAAACCTAAAACCTATTGAAGTTGATGTATTAATAATGAATTTAAAAGAAATTCCTTGTTAATGAATAGGTATTTAACACTTGCTCATATAAAATCTATTATAAAGTCCTTTTGAATATGTCTGTTAGCAAATGAATTTTATATTTAAGCTCTGTACATTATACGTTAGTTAGAGGGCGGGTGTGGCTCAACATACTCTTATTTTGATTTTAATGTGTTATTACTAAATTAGCGTAATACAGGGCTATTATTTTATGAGGAAACATCATTTACTGCTATTGCTTATTTTTCGTATATCGACGGCTGCATCGTAATTAGAAGATCAGGAAGAGTTGACTTTTTTTTTCTATTGGCTTTACGTCGCACCGACACAGATAGGTCTTATGGTGACGATGGGACAGGAAAGGGCTAGGAGTGGGAAGGAACCGGCCGTGGCCTAATTAAACCATCTTCAGAACTGCCGACAGTGGGGTTCGAACCCACTATCTCCTGAATACTGGATACTGGCCGCACTTAAGTGACTGCAGCTATCCAGCTCGGTAGGAAGAGTTGAACGACTAATGTATGAATGCAGGTTGAAGAAATGTGGATGCCTGTAACGAAAGAAAAATGAAGCTAAGTGTGTGATAGTGATGTTTTAAAATGAATGAGTTAGTCTTTCTGTCTGTACTTACTCCCCTTGGCCCGTGTTGACCGGCTGTCAGAGGTGTTGAATGTGGCCTGTTTATTCTTCTCTGTGCGACGCTTACTGCTGTGTAGATTCGAAGAGTGGTAGCGGGAAAGAGGGGATATGGAGGTCTGGTTGTTTGTTATGCTGAATTAAGGATTTCTTATGGTATTCTTTTGTGATCAAAACATTAACTGACGCACACAATATGCTTGCTTTTTCTGTTGGTTCATTTAAACTGTAGTCTGTATTCCACTGTTGATCTAAAAATATGGAACAATCTTTGGTAATATTGAGCGGGGATCCTTTCTGTACAATTTTAAGCACATGAAGGTCCTGTTCAATATTTGAAAAATTATGTTTGGAATCCGCCATATGCTGTCCGATTGCGGATTATGTGTTATGCTTTAACGTGTTAGTATGTTCGAGGTATCGGATGTTAAAATTCCTGTCAGTCTGGCCTATATAACTTGCCTGACAGTTTTTTGACATTTTAATCTATAAATCTCTGAATTGTTAAATTTGTCAGCCTTGTTGATTGACCTTGGATTGTGGAAGTGCAAGAAATGATTGTTAGTCATTTTAAATGCTTTTTAATGCCATGTTTCTTGAATGAGTTGGTGGTGTTGTAGATATCATTATTATTGTTCCGGGAATTCCGTGGTGGACAAGAGGTTAAAGACGGTGCGGGCATGAATGGGTCAAGATAGGACAATCAGAAGATTGATTTAAAACTTTAAAATTATGGTTATATTTCTTTCTCAGCTCTCTCTTTTTTTTTTTTTTTCGGTACAAAGATCATAATTTTAGAATATCGAATAAAACAACCTTGAGCTTGAGGCTCTCTAATTACACATTCTCCAATGAGCGCGGCGGCTCCTTTCAAAAAACAGTCAAAGAGACGACCCTCCCAATTTCGTTTACAAAAGTATTCAAAATATACAATGTTTCAAGAGCACTTTTTGCTCCACAAAATTATCTAGGAGACTATTCTCCGAACATTACACCATTACAGCATTCCAAAGGCATCCTTCAACATTTACATTAACACCCAGAGCGTCTTCGCTCTATAAAATTTTCATTTTCAACAAAATGTCCAGGCCTATCAAAGGCACAATATACATTTTACAATTCCAACAGTATTTATTGTCTTAGATGCTGAACAGTCTGACACATTTACACAGAAGGAAATACAATTTCACAGGGGAATACCCAATCTACCAGGCCTTTGTGGAAAAAACAACAGGTTAAAGTTACTGGTCCAAAAATCAAAATGATGTGGAGGCAGACACTTGCACTCCTTGAAATTTGCAATTAAAAGATTAAAACCATATTTGGGCTTCTGCCCCGAAGTTACAGAGGCTAAGCCTATACTACTGAAGTGACTAGATGGAGAAGATTTAAGTTACAAAAGTTACAGACAGAAAACGGTTACAAGGTCATAGTCACCTCAAAATCAAGTTGATAGGGAGCTCGAGAGGGTATCACACTCTCTATTCTCGAATTTCGGCTAAGTTTTCTAACTAGTTTGAAAGTTACATTTTAGAAAATTACAGTTACAAGTATGACAGCAGTGAGGAAGTGCGTGCGAGAGAGTTCCGTAAACCACCTAGCAAATCAGCAAGTTAAACTACAATTTGTGCGTACTAGATCAAGTTACATTACTAAATAACACTCAGTGATTAGATACATTCATTCACAATATCTCTAAAGTCTTTGAACAAGCGGATTTCTTCATTCGAAGAAAAGCTAAACGACAACCAAGCCCACTTCGAAAAGGCAACGTGCGCCGCCAACAGCAGTGCTACCAACCCCGGCGATGTCTCCCTAGACGCACTTGCCCTTGAGTTCCAGTCTTTCAGAGCTGCTGTCACCGAGGAGCTCAAGGAGGTGAAGTCCGAACTTACTGAAATGCATAAGCAGATCTCCAAATGGGACGACCTAACCGACAAAGCAGAGCAGTACAGAAGGAGAAACTGCCTATTACTCCACAGGGTGGCAGGAGCTCCGAATGAGGACATCTATGATAAGGTGTTCGGTGTTGTGAAATCCCACCTAGGGAAAGACTTGACATTGGACAATTTAGATTGCTATCACAGAATTGGGAAACCAAGGAGAACAACAGCTGAGGTAGTGATGGGAGGGAAAAGGCCCATCATTATAAAGTTCACGCGATATCACGAACGTGACCGTATCTAGCGTGCAATGAAATAGCTGAAGGGATCGGGTATGCTGATAACAGAATCGCTTACAACAACAAGAAAGGACATTCTAAACACCGCGTGACCACTTCGGTCAGAAATCTGTATGGACAAAAGATGGACGAATCATTATTCTAAGCTCTGATGGGATAAAATTACAAGTGACCACACGAGCTGATCTTAACAACGTTATTCAAGCAGCTAGGGGGTGAAAGAGTGTAGTGAAGTAACAAAAGTGTGGATTAGTTTAAGCTTGTATTATAGTGTATTATTATTTTGAGTGTGAATGTGATTGAGTGCATGAAAAGTCGGCACGATATCAGAGAAGATACGGAGGTAAGAAGCATGTATTCTTCTTTGTCTTCTGCTTTATGTGCTGTGTTATGTTGGTAGACGAATCTGTCCCTTATGTCAACGACCCACATTACTCACCTCCCCTCTTAACTCAACCCTCACCCCTCCCATACCCTGAGGCAACAGGATCCATTCTGAGGCGACAGCTGATGAATCACCCGAGAGCTCTCTCCTGTTGCCACCTGGAAGAACTACAGGCTATTTTCGAAAATAATAAGGTGCATTGTATTGGCATATCAGAAAGCTGATTACGTGGAGATTTGCCGTCTTGTGCTGTAAATCTCGATGGATACTCGCTCTTACGACATGACCGCACTGACAGACGAGGTGGTGGAGTAGCCTTTTACAACGGGAATGATTTAAAAGCCATACATCTAATTTTTGATCCAACATCTTAAGTTGGCGGGAAGATATCAAAGTACTGATAACTTTAACATACCAAAAACAAAGAATAATCAACCTTAAATAGTAAACCTTAAAATAAAAAATTACTTTAGATTTTTAATAGTTCCTCTTCACACTAGAGGGCATAACATAAGTTTTATTTTGGTAGAGACATCTGTAGACACAAGTCCAAACTTCTCGTGCTAGTTGTTGCGAGTTTTAGATTTAAGATGGCATTTTCCACAGTGCTTCATTTAAATGAACGGGGTGGGTGTACCTCCCGGTACAATTATTATTATTAAAAGTGAAGGTTGCAAAATCTTTGAGTTTTATTTTAGACATGATTTTGGTTTATGTCTGATTTTGAAGATAATTTTGTTAATGAAATCCTTGCTAAAACTATTATTTTTGGCTATATAACAAATGGTGTCTAACTCTTTATTTAAGTCTACTTGAGACAGCAGAATGTTATAAGCGCTGTGTACCAGACTGTAATAGGAAGATCAATTTTGGGAGATGCGATGAACAGATTCCTGTTTAATAGTATTACCTGTTTGAGTCGGTTTCCTATGAATATTGTATGATAGGTGATCCTTATTCTAGTTATTGATAAATCTAAGTAGTTGAAGGTTTGAAAAACTCTGTCTCCATACTATTCATGTAGCGATTTAAAGTATTGACTTTGTTAAGTACTGATTGACTGTAATCCAAAATGGCAAAAACATTATCCACATACTGCACCCAACAAAAAAAGTTATCTTTTTTATTGATGTTGGAATGTTCCAAATGATCTAGATACATTTGTGCAATTATTCCAGAGGCTGGGACACCCATAGACAATCCGTTTTGTTGATAGATGATATCATTAAAAAGAAAAATATTGTTCTGAAAGTAAATTTCACCAGTCAGAGAGAGATTTAATTAAAAAATTATCCGTCCCCCAGTGAGGGTGACCATTCAGATCCGGAATACGGTCAGGTTACAATTTCAGTGAGTTTAAAAAACATTAAAAAGTAAAAATTAATTGTTGATGTTGTTATTATCTTCTTTTTTCCAAGTGGGGTGGGGGAGGAATGTTAACCACATTCTCAGGTTCTTCTATTTCATTTCTACTTAATTTATTTACTATGTAGTTATAAATTATTTTACATAATGGGTATAGTATCATTAACTGAGATAATGGGATACATATCCTTGATATAAAATGAAAATAGAGAGTGAAACGGTTGAATTTATAAGTTTTTAGTGACTTTTCCGAACCCTCTTGTGTTTTTATTGCTTTCCTAGCGAGGAAAACGTAATGCTTCTTTAAGAATCACTGAACAAATTGAGCTATTTTGTAAGTGGGACTAGGTTTGAAGTTAATGATAGGTCTTATTGGGATATTGTCTTTATGGGTGTTTGGAAGAGCCCTTGCTGCGGTTAGTTTGGAATTTGTACTAATAAGCTTACTGGTATCCTGTTCACTAAGAATGAAGTTTATGTTTTTAAGTAGGGTTTTGAGATTTTTTGAATTTTATTGATGGGGTCCTTTTTGATAATTTTGAAATTTTCTTCTAAACAGAAATTTTGAGTTTTGTTTATATAGTTGCCTTTATCCATTATTCATTGCATTGCCCTTATTATTACTGACGTTCTTTTTGAGGTTTTTAATGTAATTAGGCAATATTTTTTAAAATTTTATACCTAATCTCGTCATTTTGTTCTAGTGGAAGTTTATTACTAGCTTGTTCGGTTTCTCTCACTGTCATGACTAGTACTTCATACAAAGATTATGTTTTGGTCCTCTACTCAGCATACCTAGTTCTGTCCCGTCAAGTTCTGTGCTGGATATGTTCTTGATAGGCGAATGAAATTTTGCCACCGTTTCCTCAGCAGTAACATTGATCTGCTGATTTTTAGAAGTAGAAAAAAAATGGATTCTTTAGGTGTGGATATAAAGGGGGTGAAATTGTTGTGATTAATTTGAGACTTTTGAAGGTTTTCTAATTTCTTATCAAAAATGGTTTTTGATCGTAATGTTTACGAGTTTTTGATGTGTATAATTCAGAAGATCATCCCAATACACTATGGGCTGCTTCTAAATGTGTTTTGTAAAGTCTACTTATCAGAAAAATATTTTTCCTAATTTGATTTCTTCTTTCAATCCTATTTTGTTGGTTTTATTTTGAATGCACCATGTTTGAAACGAAGACCTATGCTTCCTGTTGTAAGCCTTCAAGAATTGGATGTTATGAGACATAGATTCTTTCAAAAAGGTGATATCTTTGTTTGCAATCTAAATTATGACAACAAAGCCAAGTAGGCACAGAAATAAGAAGGGAAAAAAGGCTTTTAACTACTTAAACTTAAAAACTAATGGTGGCTATTTTAGAGAAAGCATCAATGTTAAGACATCACTTCTCTATCCTAGGCCTAGAGAATCTTCACTACAGACATGACAGTGGTCTGTATCATCAAAAAATCCCTGGAATACCCACACATTCCTATTTGGACCCATCCACCTCATATATCCATACCAAAATATAAAAAAATTCTCAGCAATTTAGTTCCATGTTTCATGGTTGGTATCCTAAGGGAGGAGTCCAATACCACCCACAAGGTGTTCTGCTTCGCTGGAGAGTTCACACCACTTGATGTGCTCACTAGTGGTAATGAGCAGAATGGATGGCCAGAGGCGAAGTCATAAATCAAGTACAAAGAGTTTATGCTGGGGAGTAATATTGTCTGAAGGAATGATCTTAAGAGTCAATCACTAGCTAAATATCCTTTCTTTGCATCATCCAGTAGTCCCCTTAGATGTCATGGCCACCAATGATGTAGGTGATGAGTAGGATCTGGATTCATATGCACTAAAAACTCCAAAAATATGCATGCACATATGCACTAAAAATGCTGAAAACATGCACTAAACATAAAACAAAATACACTTACCAAACACATTATTTAATTTTAACTCAGTGTTAAATTGATAAACGTGTCTCATTCCTTGCAAAGTGATGCATGGCACTATGTTATTAAGACTCTTTCGATGTTTTCACGGCTCAATGACTTTCTACATTGGACAGAATTAATTTATACGTTGAAAATGATCATTTTACGACGACGGATGTAACTGGGCGATACTTGTACTCTGGTGCTGACTGCTTTGAAAATTCTTCTAGCAAAAACAGCCTGATTCCACTTATGTAGTTGCTTATGGATTGAATGTCAGAAAGAAGGAAACAGCTTTGTGAAAAGGGTTATTATCCGCCTGCAACACTGAAAACACTTTCCTTGATCAGGAAAGGCTTCTCATATTGCAGAGTGATGTAGAACATATATAGAGACCATTAGATTTTTCGTTTCATGCAGAAATCTTAGATAATCAATCACACATAAGAAAAAAATATACCTATATATGCAATAACATTCAAAATATGCATTTTCTTTTAATCAGGACCCTAGTGATGAGGTACAATAGGAGTTTCTTTAAGAATGTACTTGCCATTGCCAGGTCATATGCTTCAGCGCACTCTAGTTTAATTTTGTGTGCCAAAGTCTACGACTACTATGGGCCCAATCGAAACCTTTGCATGAGTTCTAGATATGACAGTTGTGGTCACCACCAATGAACAAAGGTTCACTAACATCAACAGACCGAATGTGTGCCTCTAGATCTTACCAGAATTCCTTTTGTTCCTCAACCAGGCATCATGATTGTGGTGCACAGCATACGACAACATGCAAAGTCGTTGACCTAGTGATGATCTAAACACTCATCTTACAGTCAGAGGCATGCCTGAACCTCGACACCCTCACAAATTACAATATATATATACATATCAGCACACCTAAAGCCATCCCAAACAGGGGTCCCAATGGATTGGCTAATGAACTATTCACAAAAATCATTTTAAAAACTTTAAGATTATATCTTTGAATTTGGTTTGTATGTGGCTATCACCATATGAGATCAACTTTTATTACTTACTTTATTGCAAAGTGTAAAAGTGATTATTTATAATATTTAGGGAGGATTCCAGCATTTCGCAAGGTGAAGTACCTTTCGCACTTAACATCAGCCCAATACCTTCTCATAAATTTATTTTGTACTTCACCCCCAGATCTTGACAACAGATTTGAAAATGACATGTGCTGCGAGTGTATCTATATTTGGCTTACTTCAAGTAAATTCTGGACCATTTCAGAATTGTTTTAAATTTAATTGTCTGAATTTGTGGAACACCCTGTACTGCACAAGACACAAGCTTTGGGAAGTATCCAAGGACAAGACAACAAGCATCAAATGAAAATTTAAATTCAATTGGTTTAAAAAAATTGAAAGGTAACTCCTGTGCAGTCATTGGTCATTTTGCTGTGCTGTTTCTTGTTGCACCACCCAGCGCAGGCTACCTTCGGGAAGCGCGTCCGAAGGTAATTTCATTCTGTCTTCGGAATCATGTAGAGCGGACATGTTATCCGGGAGCTCTGGCTTATCTCAGGGTAAGCAATTTTAAATTTCCTAATGTAATTTAATTTCAATTAATTCCACATTTTAACTTGTTACAGGAGTTTACCCATCGATTTTATCAAATAAATTCACAATAGGTGTAAGAGTATTTTACATCCATCCTCACGTTTGCACGAGGCAAGCTTTTCTAACAGTTTTGTAAATTAAGATTAAATTTCTCACTAAGCTTGACCTCAGTAAATCTGCTTCATTTCAAATTGTATTTTTCTTTAGTGAAGGTGGTCGCTTTACATTTTCTACTTGTAATTTTTTTTCAACCCTGCACATTGGACCTATTTGCCTTCACATCTAAATTTCAAAAGGCATTTTCCTTCAAGACTAGTACCAGCAAGATCCTTGTAAGACTAATTTAATTACACCAGGGTTCGTATTAATATCTTGTATTCACACTAGTGTTCCTCATTTCCCTTTCTTTGGTGTTTTTATACTAAATGGGTATTAACTAAATTACACTGTCCTGCGATGGTTTCATTGCCGCCATCCTGTATTGCTTTTTAGGATGACTTCTGCATCCTGAATCAGGATATGATGTTAATTTTTTCCCCATCACATCATATTTTCTCAAAAATCCTATATTACATTTATTTCATCACATGCATTAATGCACTTCTTTCGTTGTTAGGAAGAGTGTTGCTTTAATTTAGATTTCCACATTCTTTTATTAATTTATTTTATTAATTCGACGTCCTCCAGCCATCTCGTAGTTCTGTATTATCATGCTCAGAATGTAGAGCCGGCAACTATGTACAACATAGCCAGCAACGCATGGTTTTGGCTGAGTGGCATCATTCTCTCGTTGTGCTTCGTCCGCAACAGTCTGAGTTGTGTCTTGCTTGCTAGTGAAAAGAGATTTTTGTCTTCATATGTGTTCTATATGTGAGTGACGTACTGTGTTAATACTTTTATTGAACTTACATCTATCAACATGCCACGACGTGGCTGCAAGAACAATCCAGATACATTCTTCTATGTATGTGGAAGTTTCGTGCCGATGAGACAACGGCGCAATATAACCAAGTTCATGAGAAAGCCCTACTACGCCTACTTTGGCTTGGAACTTGGAGAGCAAGACAAGCCGTGGGCACCAAGTAAGGCTTGTAAAACCTGTATAGAGCAGTTACAGAAATGGTTGAATGGTAAGCGAACTGCGTTGCCATTCGGTATTCCAATGATGTGGTGAGAACCGCCAGACCACAGTACTCATTGCTACTTCTGTTCTGTGGATGTGAAGGGATTTAACAGTAGCAACAAAGGTAACAATGTGTAGCCAAGCAATATTCGATCTGCAATTTTACCTGTTCCTCATGGCCCTGATACACCAGTACCACAGCATCCAGAACATTTACAGGATTGTCCCTCTTCTGAATCTGATGCAGAAATGGCGAGCACTAACTCTGACTGTGATTTCTCCTCTGAATGTGTTAAAAAAGAACCGAGACTGTTCGAACAAAGTGTATTAAATGACTTTGTTCGAGATCTTGGCCTTACAAAGGAATCTGCCAAGTTACTCGGGTTTAGACTTCATGAAAGGAACATATTGGCACCAGGAGAACATACTATTGGTACAGACATCGTGAACAAGAATTTAAACTCTTCTTTTCTGAATAGGGAGCCTTGGTTTACTGCAACAACATTCCGAAGGTTATCTTAAAACTAGGAGCACCATAGTATAACTCTAATGACTGGAGACTTTTCATCGACGCCTCCAAGCATAGTTTGAAGTGCGTCCTTCTTCACGACGAAAACAAACTAGCATCCATTCCCATTGCTCATTCAGTTATTATGCGAGAAACATATGGAAATCTCAAAATGCTGTTGTGTAAACTGAAGTACCAGAAACACAAGTGGCAAGTGTGTGGTGATTTCAAAGTGATAGGTATTCTGCTAGGTTTACAAGGAAGTTACACAAAGCACCCCTGCTTACTGTGTAAGTGGGACAGTCGAGCAAGGTTACATCACTGGACTAAAAAAGACTGGCCACATAGACAATGGATTGTAGGGTCGAAAACATAAAACAAGAAACTCTTGTTCAAAAGAGCAAAATTCTGTCACCTTCGCTTCATATCAAACCAGGGCTTATGAAGCAATTGGTTAAGACCCAATGAAGGTGAATGCTTTCAGTACCTGTGTCATCGATTCCCAGGCATCAGTACAATAGAGTCCCGCTCATCTGACCTTCGCATATCCGACATTCCGTGTTATCCGACACTGGTAGACTTAATTTGAACTCTTGGTGGAGACTAAATTCAGGGACACCCGGTGTGGAGGGTGCGACCGTGCGACAAGCACTGGCCTGACCGCTGGTGGTAGGACCGGTTTTTCTCTCAAGGACAGGTGCAGCAAGTCTACAGTCATTGTTCATTGTAGTATTGGTTGGGTGCGGATGTTATAGTTTTCATATCCTCTGTGAGCAGTTTCGATTCCTGCCTGAAAGCTCAATGACTATACAGTGCCTGAGGGAAGTGCCAAAAACCTGTTCGGCGAAACAATTGAAAAAGTAAAAAAATAAACATCTAACCCGGGATGTAATATAGATGTTTTGCAAGTACGAACATTTGATGAAATTCGTTCCGTCTTCAAGTAGAGCTGTCGAGATGCGCTCTGTCTCTTTTCAATTGTTGTGTACACTCTCTGCTTTACGATTTTGATTCTCTAAACAATACCACCCGAACGCGATGCTAGGACGGTCCCTTATGCAAGTTAACTGCCAATCGCTTTTCCGATACAGTACTTCCTCAAATTACCGCAATGACGGGACGTTAACATCAAGATAAGTAAGTATGCCGTAGCCGTCCTTTTGTGAGATCTAGTTTCTTGAGAAACGAGTGATCGAGGCTTTAGCGTTGATGGGACTGAAATTTCTGGATGGTTGATAAGGGAAATCGTTTCTTTGAGGAACAGATAATGCAGGATTTTTACAACGTGATTTAATTAGGATGCTCGCGGGAACACGTAATTTGAATGAATAATATGAGAAAAAATAGCTTCCGGGAACGTATAATCGAGGTTCTACTGTATCATAATGCAGCTGCCAGAAGTCTAATCAAATAATGAATTATGGTTTGAATTACCAAATGCAAATCATAAGAAACCACTTTTCCCTTTGTGAAAACCAGATGATCATAAATATGTCTCTCGGTGATAGCCATCCATCAACGGCTGCTAATTTCAGATGATCACCAATCATAAGACATAGCCTGCACGGTTGTTAGCTAACATTCTCTGACCAGCGATCCATATCTTACATCACAGTCTGCACGATTGCTACTAGGGTTACAATACTGTCACACATATTGTGATGCTAACTTCTATAATACAAATTTTCAGATGACTTCCAGCCATAAGACATATATATGTCAAAATGGGTAGGACTAGATAACTCGTCTTCCACAAAGGTATGCACATATAATGGGCGGGACAAGTTTCTTCGCGGGACGTGTTCTTTCATCATTCATGGAAGAGTAATGTGTATTACGAGGTAACTCATCACCCACATCATGATAATTGGCATGATGAATTCACTTGTTTTCAGACAAAATATATTCCTCGCTACAAATGTTTCTTTCTTAATGGAAATTACCTGGTTAATGGAATGGAATTTACTCATTATATGTTTAAATTTGGAAACATCAATGAAATACAACAGTATTGAGTCTAGACAAAGTTAAGTGACAAGAAATACCCTAACATACAAATTCTAAAACTCACCTAATCAGATAATCTCGATTAACAAAAACTGGTTGCATTTTAATGATCCCATACTGGGGATACACCAACTCTCCCCTTTCAACTTGTAGCATGCGATACAAGGGTGGAGCTCCATCCTCTTCAGCCGACATGAAGTACATAAGTATCAATCTCCTAAATAGATTGCGAGGTTCTGATTGCAACCTTATACATCGTCCCAGGATTCCTCTAACCCTGAAATATATAAATACACAAAATTAAGGAAGATTCAAATAAATTTAAAACAGTTTTGGAGATTTATCTGAATAATAATAACAACAAGAACAACAACAATAATAATAATAATAATAACAATTTAAGAAAATTAAAAGATGGACAATTTACCACAAACATTCCATCATCGATTTAAAATACACAATATTCGGTGATATCACTAAAATGATAAAATCCTGCCTAAGCCATGTGACCTTACCGCAATGGGAAGGCTTGAGCGTCCCAATGAAGCAGACAATGAGCCATACATGGAAACATATCAGACGGCTATCTGACGAGAGACCAGATGGTTCATCTCAAGTGGGGTAGCAGCCTTTTGGAAATTGTAAGGGCAGCAGTCAGGATGATTGATGTGTGTGTATGAATTAATGAATGAACAAATGATGTACTGACATCGCCTTCCTCCTACGTAAAATATTCCGGAGGTCAAACAGACCCCTATTCGGATCTCTGAGAGCGGACCTCATAAGAGAGGAAGAAGATGAACACTGATGTTCTGTGAGTCGGAGCATTGAACATTAGGAATTTGAATTGTTGTGGTAGGTTAGAGAATCGGAAAAGGGAAATAAATATAAACTAAAGCTAGATATATTTGGTAAAAGAAGTGCAAAGTGGCAAGAAGAACAGGATTTTTGGTCAGGTACCTAGAGATTTATCAACACAAAATCAAACAGGGGAAATGAGAGAGTTGGTTTACTAATGAAAATAAAATAGGGCAGTGGACAAGTTACTATGACTAACATAGTGAGCAGATTATTGTTGTGAAGATAGACTCCAAACCAATCCCCCGTCCCCCTGATCCCAAAAGTACAGCAGATGATGATGAAATCAAAAGATCATATGAAGAGATAAAAGATTTAATACAATATGTAAAAGGAGGCAAAAATCTAATTGTGATGGGAGACTACATTGCACTGGTAAGCCAAAGAGCAGAGGTAATATACGTGGGCAGGTCAATAAGTACCTGCAATTTTGCTCTAATTGTCTTTAGGATGGCTCTATGGCACTGTGTGCTCATCAATCGCTAGATGGCACCGTTGTTTACGTCTGTGGTAGATTTCAGCATTATCAGATCAGTACAGCTTGCGCTGTTGCGACGTAAAGATGGCCGTGCAACTCTCCGTTGGCACCAAGGAAGAACAGCGTTACGTAACTCGTTTTTTGTGGTTCTTAGGATGAAAGGAGCAGAAATTCACAGAATCAGCACAATACGGGGACAAAGTTTTGCCACAGCGAAGTGTTTACCAAGGGATTAAACAGTACAAAAGGGGTCGCACGAGCATGAAGGATGAGGAAAGATCCTGGCCTCCATCTGCAGCCGTAACTGATGCCAATATTGAACAAGCGCGTGATACGATCCTGAATAACAGAGGAGCGACTGCTGACGACGTGGCAAACCATATGCACATTAGCCATGGTTCTGCATATGAAATCATGCACAACAGGCTTAACTTTCACCAAGTCTGTTCGAGATGGGATCCAAAACAACTCAACGAAGAGCAGAAGCACAATCGTGTGAGAATCTGTTAGAACCTACTGGATCATCATGCTAACAAAGGTGAAATGTTTCTGAAACGGATAATCACTGGAGATGCAACATGGGTTCACCACTTCGAACCAGAGAACAAATATCAGAGCATGGAATGGAAGCATCCGCTATGGCAAAACAGTGACCCCGTATTGTGCTGAAAGACTTCTATGAATTTCCACTCCTGGTACACCCTCAGACCACAAAAAACGGATTACAGAATGCTGCTCTTCCTTGGTACAAACAGAGTGGCACGGCCATCTTTACATCGCAACATTCCAAGCCGTACTGATCTAGTAATGTTGCACCGAGCTCGATAGCTGCAGTCGCTTAAGTGTGGCCAGTATCCAGTATTCGGGAGATAGCAGGTTCGAACCCCACTGTCGGCAGCCCTGAAGATGGTTTTTCGTGGTTTCCCATTTTCACACCAGGCAAATGCTGTTGCTGTACCTTAATTAAGGCCACGGCCACTTCCTTCCCACTCCTAGCCCTTTCCTATCCCATCGTCGTCAGAAGACCTATCTGTGTCGATGCGACGTAAAAAAACTTGTAAAGAAAGAAGTAATGCTGAAACCTACCACAGAAGTAGACAACAGTGCCATCTAGCGGCTGGTGAGCACACAACGCCATAGAGCCAACCTAAAGACAATTAGAGCAAAATTTCAGATACTTACTGACTTGCCTTCGTAATAGGGAGAATTTGGACCGGGACACAGGAATGAAAGAGGAAGTTGACAGGTTGACTTCTGCACTGATCATAATTTAGTCCTTGCTAATACTTGGTTCAAACACCACAAACAATGGCTGTATATGTGGACAAGACCTGGACACACTGGAAGGTATCAAACAGACTTCATTGTGATTAGGCAGAGATTCAGAAAGCTGGTGGTGGAGTGAAAGATCTTCCCAGGAACAGATGCAAACTCCGGCCACAACTTGTTGTTTATGAAATGCTCTGTGACAATGAAGAAATAGATGAAAGGAAGGAATGCAAGAAATAGAATCTAAGTAAGTTGAAGGAAAAAAGAGAGATTGTTTCAAGGAACATGTTGCACAAGGACTAAATGAAAAGACTGAAGTAAACACAATAGATGAAAAGTGGACAGTCGAGAAGAATGCGATCAATAGGGCCGCTGAAAAAAAAGCACAGAAGAAAGGTAAGATCAAGTAAGAATCAAAGGATAACTCAAGGGATACTAGACTTGAGTACCGAATGACACAGATACAAAAATGCAAGAAGGAGGGCAAAAAAGAATAAAGGAGATTAAAGAATGAAGTAGATAGAAAGTGCAGGACAACCAAGGAAGAATGGCTGAAAGAGAAGTGCAAGAATGTAGACGGTTGTATGGTTTGTAGGAAAGGTAGATGCTGCACACAGGAAAATCAAGGAAAGCTTGGGAGAAAGGAAAATGTGTGCAAATATTAAGAGCTCAGATGGAAAATCACTTCTTGGGGAAGAAGACAGGCAGAGAGATGATGGGAACATATTGAACAGCTGTATCAAAGAGAAAACTGATGATTCAGTTCTGGAACAGGAAGAGTCTGTTGATGCTGACAAAATGGGAGACCAAATTCAGAATTTGATAAGAGCTTTGAGAGACCTAAACAGGAACAAGATACCAGGAATTGATGACATAGTGGAAGGTCTGGTAGCCACGGACGGACGGTAGCCCCAGACATTGGTTAGTTTCATCCTTCCTCACAAGGTAACACATCATGATGCTTATCACTGCCTACTAGGTACCGTCTACATACATTTGGGATTCCTTAAATGTTTGTAAGTTGGCAACCATACATGCTGCGAACACATGTTGTTTTGGTGCTCAGTACTTGCAGACATAACTTAGATTTGATGCTCCGTGCCCAATTTTCCAGGTAATGTACCCACTTCATACTTATATCAATTATTTGAAATACAATTTAAAACACAGATAACAAATTTTATTATATATTGTACCAGGAATGCCTATGGCCTGGACACAGTTTTTAATTAGAAGAATATTTGCAACGAGACGGCTCAAACACACGAGTAGAATGCACGAGGTAACAGGACGGCACGGAGCCGCAAGTAAGAAGTGAGTGAGCTACATCACAGGCTGCAAGCACGAGGATGATGCAATCATCACGTGAACTTCACCTGATCATCTAGAAAGTACCAGAAGGTTTTTTAATAACTTCCAAACCCTTTAAGGTATTGAGAAATGAAGTTACATCACCGTGTAGCTCATTATTTAAATGTCAACCTGCTAAAATTTAATGTAAATCGGTTCATAGCTTTGCAAGATATTCAGCTACAAAGAAATAATTTTTGCACGAGGATAAGCAGCTGACCTCGACATTCAGTATGAAAGGACAGGGTCTGGCAAGGTATAAGCAGTTACAACTTGCAACTCACAGATGAAAGATTGTCATGCTGGTCTCCGCGTACGGGTCTCGAACCTAGTAACTTCGTCGCGCGTTATCTTTGACATAATCGTCATCGTACCTGTAAAAGTCATACAGTATTTTGGAACTTTTTGAGATTCACAAACTTAATATTTTCGTGCCAGAAAGTGAACAACTTTACTTAGCTTATTCTTGTATTGAAATTCAAACGTGACTTATTTTAAACTGTGATAAAGAATAACCGAGTGAATATTAAGGTTATTTTATGGCAATTTAGTGCTACGAATAGTTAGGGATATTTAAACTACATCAGACTTGTGTTGTGAGTGAACTAAATTTACACTTGGTAACGCGGTAATTATTTGAACTTGTACTTTATTAGAAACCAAACATTCATATTACATTGAGCTTTAAAGACAGCGAAGTGAATTACGTGTGTCAACAGTATGAACTGTTGCCATTGATGCTTTCACAGCCCGTACTTATAGACATGATACTCTATAAGCTCCTGGGCTTATGCCGTGTCAAGAAAATAAGGTGAAATTCTTCACGTTTCGCAGAGAACTGTGCTCTGCGGCATCAGAAGAAATCTGTGTTTTGAACTGTGCTTCTAAATAATCTTCTAAATAATCAAGCCATAATCATTTTGAACTGTGCTTCTAAGCTATAATTATCTTGAACTGTGTTTCTAATTTTGAAACTGTGCACGATAAACTGTTGTTCGAACTGTGCTTCTAATTACTTTCTACTAGTGATTTAACATTTTTCACTTAGTCAAATCATGCTAATCCGACACTCGTAACTTATACAGTCAGTTGAACTTCCTCGTGTTCGCGAAACTCACTAATGACACCAGAAATCCTGACAGTGTCCACTTCACCATATCAACCTGATGTTCGAGACGACGTGGGAATTAACGTGGTACAGTCTGGGATTTAACGTGGTACATCGTGGGAGATGGTACGTGGTACTATGGTGGACATCACGGCTTCAGCTGCAGAGGAATTCCAAATCCTGTTCGCTGAACTGCATTTTCCAGTTGCAGTTTCAAGACTATTCAGGTGATATGAGTGCATTTACCAACAAACTTTGTTCTCAAAGATTGAACTTTAAAGACAGCAATTACTTCATTTTCAATGAACTATCATTATCAATTAGAAGTCATATAATTTGCGTAATTTTTCAAAGTGTTAAACAGTACTCGTAAATTATAGAGTAATACTAGACTGTGCTAGAAGAGTAACTTTACGTTTTTTTCTCATTCTTAAGTGTCAACTTTAGAAAGACTGTAGGAATTTCAAGTGTTCACTTTAGAAAGGCTGTAGGAATTTCAAGTGATAACATTCTAGAAAGACTAGGAATTCTAAATGATAACATTCTAGAAAAACTTTAGGAATTCTAAGTGATAATATTCTAGAAAGACTTTAGGAGTATTACTTTTCCATGTGAAGTGATATTTATTTTGCGAACTCTATGAACTTAATGAAAAACATCAAATATTCACTAAAATTCATAATATTGCTAGAATCGGGCAACATTAAATCCAACAGAAGAAATTTAAATTTAATTTCTATTTTCCAATGTGAAATAATGAAGGAGTTATGGGTATTTATGCTATCAACAAGTTGAATAAACTTCATATTTTAAAAATAACATTATTATTTCGCACTGCGAATACCTTTCTCTCTACCGGCTCCTAAGAACTGAACACTCCCTTAAGTAAATCTCATGCCCCTCTTTCTTATGATTTTTCCTGGTACAGAGAAAGATGTATAATAATAGATGGCACCCAGACATGGATGGCCTTGATTGGAGCCACGCCAAGAAGTATAATAGAAGACAATCAACATTTTAGGTCTTGAATGGAGTAGAGTAAAGAATTTAGGAAAAAATCTGAACATACAAGCCTGCTTAAATTTTACGAATCCAATCATTAATGGATTAATACAAGGCAACTTTTGAGCTCACAAGACATACGTTTAACTGCGTTGACAGATCAACAAATAAATTCTTCTACTCGCATTATAAGACTCAGAATTTTCTATAATACTTTAATGAACGGATAACCTTGTAGCTGTCATCGAAGAACTTAGACTAGCATTAACAACCAGAACGTGAAGATAGATAGAACTAACTCGCAGATAATTGAATCTAATACCCAGTTAAATGCTCAGATTGCAGCAACTAATGCTAAAATAGAAGAGTTGACCACTAATGTTAACCACACTCTTGAAATTAGATTTGCTGAAACACAATCGGCTTTAGAAAAGTAATTTGCAGAAGCTGATAAAACTATCAATAACAGGCTTGCTGTATCAAATGCTATACTGGAGCAACGATTCAGAGAAGCAGGCATACAAATGGAAAAAAGATTTGCTGATTTAAGTACGAAAGTAGAGGCCAAACTTAATGAGATGAATGACCAATTCATTGAAAATTCATATTCCCTTAAGGAAGAAATAAAAGCTCAAGTGATAGAGTCCATACATAAAGATCTTAAAGCTGTTCTTCCTTCTGTACAGTCATTCCCTGCCGATTTAAAAGAATTTAGATCCGAGTTCCAAGAATCGCACAGTAACCTCTCACAAGCACAAATTAAAATGGCGCAATTTCAGGAAAACCTCTGAGATTCATTTAAGGCTGATATTGGCAAACTTAAGAATGAGATAGGACTTATTAAAAGGGACAGTTATGCAGTTTAAGATGAAAAGTATTTCTGAAGAAATGACTCAACTTAAACAGAGAGATACTTAAAAAAACACAGTAAATCTTAATACTTCAAGGGATATTCATAGCACGACTATTCTTATTAAGGTACAAGATGACAAACCTGTTAAATTCTTGGAACGAGACGAGTATACTGCTCGGGAATTTCTACTAAATGTTGAGGACTATTTTCAAGAAAATAGAATGGAGGCGGACAGATGACTTCGTGTTGTAGAAAAGTTGTTGGAAGGTAGAGAGAGCTTTATCAAGGGTTACTACATGAATAGCAATTAAGACATATGAAGAATTTAAGCAAGCACATTTAAAACATTTCTGGGATTCTGAAACCCAACACTTAGTAAAAATGCAGCTTTACTCCAGAAAGTACAACACCTCTGTCAACACCTCACATTATTCCGATTATTTTTTTAATGCGGCTTAAAAAGATGCAGTTTCGAGGTCCTCCACTGCCTGATCTAGAACTGATCCCGATTATGACATTGCAATTTCCTTCACACGTGTAGAAAATACTAGTCGCTGCAAAAATCAAAACTTTAGAACACCTAGACGCTATGTTGAGAAGGTTAGACACTGCAAATACACAGCCTACTTCTAAGAATAGGAGAGTTAAAGATGTGATTACTAATTCCACAGAATTAAAGATTCAAGAGACGGATGACTCTAGACTGAGAGAAGAACGAAGAACTAGTCAATCTACTCCTACTAGATCTCAAGGATTTTGAAGACAGCAAAAGCAAGACAGAAATCCCTATAGAACAAGAACCTCTTGGAGAAGACAGGAGAAAACTCCAGAAGAACAATGAGATTCCAGGAGAGAAGAGCTAGAACGAAGATGAAAAGATACTAGGGAGTATGGGAAGGAGAATACTAGAACTTACAATGAACCAGGAGCTACTTCTCTGAAATATCAACATTATGAGTCGCAAAACAAAAAGGAGAATGATACCAACTTAACTGGGGCCAAAAAAAACTTCAAATCTGCAGTAAAGAGATTACCTGAAAATCAGAGAGAGGATGATCTACTAACTACATGGTCAGCTGTCATTAATTATTGGCATATGGATGACACAGAACTTTTGTTTGAGGATGTACAACAATCTAGGCCTATAGTTTTATATTCATTACCTGTAATCACAGAACGCATTAGTAACTTAAACGTTAATACACTTATTGATTCAGGAGCTCAAGCGTCTCTTATTTCTGATAAATTAATTTAGTCACTGAAGAATCAAATTGACATTTTACTTTTGCCAGTGGCGCAAATTAAAGTTAAAAGGATTGTTCCTGACAAGAATATAAAATGCAAGATGCAGGCTTTCTTGAAATTTCACATCAATTGAAGATCATTTGAACACATTTTCTCAGTGATATCCCATCTCAATTTTAACCTTGTTTTGGGATCGGGCTTTATGATAAAACACAAAGGAACCATTGATTATGATGCTAATCTCATACATTTGAACAGTGCTGATTCTCTAGAGCTACAGATGGTGGATAGAGGGGACTTGGAAACTCGAAAAATAGTAACCCTTATCGAAGAAGTCGGTGGTGATAATGATATACCCGCTGAATGCGAGGGAGCGCCAGCCGAAGCAGTAGATTTTAGAGAGGGTAATCCTGAAGAGGACGAGATAAAGTCCGTTGTTGGAGAGGATTCCATAGTCGCCCAGAATATTCTTTCCCAGTATATTTGATGACAAACCTAGTGAAATTAAGGGTCATGAATATCATCTGAATGTAACAGATCGTCCCCCTTACAAAAAGATGCCATACCCGATTCCCGAAAAATTCAGAGACAAAGCCAGGATTCTCATTAAGAAAATGAAAGAAGATCGCATCATTTCACCCTGCGTTACACCATACATCAATCACCTAGCAATAGTTTGTAAACCTAATGGCAGTATTAGGATACGTTTAGATGTCCGTGCTCTCAACGAGAAGTTAGTCCTAGAATACGATCGTCGTCCACTCGTAAAGGATATCTTTAGAAGATTTCATAGAAAAAGATTTTACAGCTGTCACAATAGAACTTCATCTTACTACCACATTAATCTGGATCCAGAAAGTAAACTTTTTACTGAGAACATGACCTATATTTTTTACTGTCTCCAATCTCAAAAAGTACGTTAAACAAGAGGAATGACCTAGTATTAAAGAAAATCCTTCGAATTTTCTTTATCCGAAGAGGGAGGAATATGTACCAGGAATGCTTATGGCCTCGAACATAGTTATTAATATTAGAAGAATATTTGCAACGGGACGGCATGGAGCCGCAAGCAAGAAGCGAGTGAGCTACGTCACCGGCTGCAAGCATGAGGATGATGCAATCATCATGTGAACTTTGCCCGATCATCTAGAAAGTACCAGAAGGTTTTTTAATAACTTCCAAACCCTCTGAGGTATTGAGAAATGAAGCACATCATTGTGTAGCCCATTACTTAAATGTCAACGTGCTAAAATATCATGTAAATCGGTTCATAGCTTTGCAAGACATTCAGCTACAAAGAAATTGCATTTTTCCACGATGATGAGCAGCTGAACTTGACATTCTGTATAAAAGGACAGGGTCTGGCAAGGTATAAGCAGTTACAACTCGCAACTCACAGATGACAGATCGTCATGCTGGTCTCCGCGTACGGGTCTCGAACCTAGTAACTTTGTCGCATGTTACTCGTCGTCGTACTTGTAAAAGTCATACAGTATTTTGGAACTTACAAAATTTCCAGTGCTTCGAGACGAACTTTAACATTTCACCGTATAAGTTCAGAACTTCTAATACTTTTGAGATTCACTAACTTAATATTTTCGTGCCAGAAAGTGAACAACTATACTTAGCTTATTCTTGTATTGAAATTCAAACGTGACTTATTTTAAACTGTGATAAAGAATAACTGAGTGAATATTAAGGTTATTTTATGACAATTTAGTGGAATACTAACTCTATTTAATGGAAATAATCCATATTCATGTGCAACGAATAGTTAGGGACATTTAAACTACATCAGACTTGTGTTGTGAGTGGACTAAATTTACACATGGTAATAGGATAATTATTGGAACTTGTACTTTATTAGAAACCAAACATTCGTAATACATTGAGCTTTAAATAAAGTGATGTGAATTACGTGTGTCAACAGTATGAACTGTGTTAGATAAACTGTGTTTGATAAACTGTGTTTTGAACTGTTCTTCTAATCAATCAAGCCATAATTATTTTGAACTGTGCTTCTAAGCTATAATTTTCTTGTACTGTTCTTCTAATTAATCAGGCTATAATTATTTTGAACTGTGTTTCTAATTTTAAAATTGTGCACAATAAACTGTGGTTCGAACTGTGCTTCTAAATACTTTCTACTACCGTGCTTCTAAATACTTTCTACTAGTGATTTAACATTTTTCACTTACGTCAAATCATGCTAATCCGACACTCGTAACTTATACAGTCAGTTGAACTTTCTCGTGTTTGTGAAACTTATAATACTCGTAAATTATAGAATAATACTAAACTGTACTAAAAGAGTAACTTTACACCAGAAATCCTGACAGAGTGTCCACTTCATCATATCAACCTGATGTTCAAGAAGACGTGGAAATTATCGTGGTACAGTGTGGAATTTAATGGTACATCGTGGGAGATGGTACATGGTACTATGGTGGACATCATGGCATCAGCTGCAAAGGAATTCTTTCCAGTTGCAGTTTCAAGACTATTCAGGTGATATGAGTGCATTTACCAACAAACTTTTTTCTCGAAGATTGAACTTTAAAGACAGTGATTACTACATTTTCAATGAACTACCGTATTATTAGGCCTTTGCTGGCAGGACCTACTGTTTACAGTGCACTATGTCTTCTGGTATAGGCTAGAGCAATTTTGTTACTTTCATAGATCTGTCTCTGTCTTATCCTTGGCTTTGACAATATGAAAGTGACTGAGGTATGAGCGATGCTAGTAATGCCAATTCCTTATGCACCAGTCCCTGCTATGAATGGTGTGAAAATGTTGCTCATAGGGTCAGTTGATGCATTTCAGTGGGCTTGGCAGACCGATATGTAATAGCAACTCTGGCCCGGTGAGGAAAGCAACGGGAAACTACCTCACTCCTCATTTCCCGAGTACGTCTCTTCAGTGATGCCTAGGCCATCTATGACAGCTGATGGCAGAGCTGTTGAGGATCCCACCAGCGGAAGCGCTGACGGACTGAACATACATACCGTATCATTATCAATTAGAAGTCGTACAATTCACGTAATTTTTCAAAATGTTAAACAATACTCGTAAATTATAGAGTAATACTAAACTGTGCTAAAAGAGTAACTTAAGGGTTTTTTTTCTCATCTTCAAGTGTCGAACTTTAGAAAGACTGTAGGAATTTCAAGTGATAACATTCTAGAAAGACTTTAGGAATTCTAAATGATAACATTCTAGAAAGACTTTAGGAATTCTAAGTGATTTTTTTTTTTTTTTTGCTAGTTGCTTTACGTCGCACCAACATAGATAGGTCTTATGGCGACGATGGGACAAGAAAGGCTAGGACTGGGAAGGAAGCGGCCGTGGCCCAGGATTTGCCTGGTGTGAAAATGGGAAACCACGGAAAAATATCTTCAGGGCTGCCGACAGTGGGGTTTGAACCTACTATCTCCCGAATACTGGATACTGGCCGCACTTAAACGACTGCAGCTATCGAGCTCTGTTTCAGTGATATTCTAGACAGACTTTAGGACTATTACTTTTCCAAGTGAAGTGATATTTGTTTTGCGAACTCTATGAATTTAATGAAAAGAATGATTAGTTTTGAATTTCATTTATTGCAAACATTCACTACAATTCATAATATTGCTGGAATCGGGCAACATTAAATCCAACAGAAGAAATTTAAATTTAATTTATATTTTCTAATGCGAACTAATGAAGGAGTTATTTATGCTATCAACAAGTTGAATAAACATGATACTGTATAGGCTTTTGGGTTTATGCTGTTTCAAGAAAATAAGATTAAATTCTTCATGTTTCGCAGAAAACTGTGCTCTGCGTCCTCAGAAGAAATCTCGACTCTCCACGAGAAAGGCTTCTTAAACAATGACTCTTTGAATTTAGACGTTATAACAGGTGTGGAAATGGTACGTTCATTCACCACCAGATGACTCCCAGGACGTGGCACAACGCTAACCTTTAAAATTTCTGGTAATTTGTATGCGTATTTGACCACACAATAGTGGAATAAATTGTACTGAATACGTGGTATTAAAAATTACTCCTTGTGTAAACTATGCGATGAGCTTGTCTATGTCATATGTTACGTACACACGTTATGTGAACCGCTTAGACTGGTTCTGATGGTTCGGTCAGCTTCCGCTTCGAATGCTAGCGTTGTGCCACATCCTGGGAGCCATCTGGTGGCAAATGAACGTACCATTTCCACTTCTATTATAACGTCTAAATTCAAAGAGTCATTGTTTAAGAAGCCTTTCTCGTGGACAGTCAAGATTTCTTCTGATGACGCACAGCACAGTTCTCTGCAAAACAAAGAATTTAACCTTATTTTCCCGACACGGCGTAAGCCCAAAAGCCTATATAGTATCACGTCTATAACTACGGGCCGTGAAAGCATCAACGGCAACAAGTTCAATAAACTTAATATTTAAAAAATAACATCTATTATTTCGTACTGCGAATACCTTTCTCTGTACCGGCTCCTAAGAACTGAACACTCCCATAAATCTCATGCCCCTCTTTCCTATGACTTTTCCTTTTCCTTAGCCATTTCGTCAATGACGTATGCATCATATTTTAATTTTTCTTTACTGATGATGTTCATCAGATTAATCTTCAGCATGTCCTCATTGTATGCAATACCATGTGATTGAAGTCACTACCGCATGCGCTCTTTCTTCCATGACACAGTTGATTATTTCTCTTTCTTTCAGCTGTGGTAGGAAGCATTGTCAATGACTACCACACATTAAGGTGGGAGATTTGCGAGAATCTGTTCTTTAAAATACTTCTCAAAACAATCACCATCCATTTCATCATGAGCATCAGCAATGTTTTTCTTAAACAAAAATACAAGCTTCACATTCAGCACAAACCCACAGTCGTTACCTGCACACACTAACACAAATTGTGGCCCACGACATGTAGGCACTCTCAAATCACTGGGAAGTCCCACTAAAAATGCCTGCCGCAGACTGTTTATGGTCTTGTCAATCCACGCCTATTACACTGTTATTACGGTATTAACAAATTATTAATGTGTGTAAACAATGTTTCTATTTTCATTTTGGAATTTCTTCACATGTAATAAATACTGATGGCGCCAAGACACAACGTCGTCTCTTTCAATTAGCATGGCTTTGTTTCCGATCCGTTCGTAAATAAAATCAATTTCTTCAAGCAGGAGATCTGGATCTCTACCGACAGCTGACAGAACATAATTTAGTTTTGGTGGTGGATTATCAAGGAAAAACTCATGTACTATCCGTCTAACTGCAATCCGTACAAAGTCGTATTTCAAAACCTTCCTGTTTTGCCTCCTCGTTTTCAACGTTTTCTTACAGGGTGATACGAAAGTGCCCTTGGTAGCTTCGGTGTGAATTTTAAACACTGTGGTTTTTGAAATGCTGCATGCTTCAGCGGTTTTCCTCGCAGTCTAATCCATACTTCTCACCTGATTCTTGGTCTTTATATAATTGCAGACCCCCGGGTTTATGTTTCGCAAACAGAACATCAATATCTTTAATGCCACTTACTTATAACTAAGTCACTATTATTTTCCCTATTACACGAAACGATCCTTACACTCCAACACTTTTTCAAATATCTTTGAGAGATCTGGACTCGTGCGTTCAGTGGAGCCCTAAGCCACGTACTACAGTGCACACTCTGTTCCATCCAGTGAGCTGACACTGTCTGGTAAATTACAACATCACATTGCACATCGAGAATGCATGTATTACATATCACTAAACGAATGCCGAGGATCATGTACTCTCCACCCAACACCATTAACCTATTAAATAAGACAGCAAAAATTTAGTTTTAAAGACTCCAAAGTCATCAATTCTGGGGGAGTCCACTAAATGCAAAAGCCCATAAGAGCCCGTAGAACACTTTTAACTATGGACGTACAATAGACACACTGAATGGTTGTAAATGTCAAGTTACATAACCACTTCATGTTCCCGTATGATTAATTCTACTACTCTGACCTTCATTCAGGGATATGTATGTCGCTTGTCACTGCACCTGGAGTGACTAACATACAGAAGCAAGCCACTGTAATGTAGTGTGTGTTCTTACCTATTTTATTACCTTACATAAAAGTATTGTGTTCTATAATGTACCATTAACATATCTACAGTATGTCTGAAAAACAAAAATAGTTTTAACATATGCCTTGCAAATATCATTCTTTGTTATCCTGTATGAAGCAATCAAACATTTTCTTTCAACCTGTATAGTAAAAGGTTGAAATTTAAATAAACTTACTTCTTTCTAAGAACAGCACTTGTTCCCACACTTCGTGAAAACATTAAGGTGGTCTGCTTCTTTTCATAGTCAAGTACCATTTCTATCATACGCTGCTTGGTTTTTCCCACATGATGTAGATGGCAGTCCTTGCATAGCAATTTCATTTCATTCAGTGTCAAAAGATCAAGCATCTCATTCAAATTCTCCACTTCAATATCTGCAAGGTAAACAAATGAACTGAAATAAGAAAAATGAAGACAAACACAAATGTATAGCAGAAGGAACACTGCTCTAATTAGGGCAAAAAATACAGAGGAAATAGTAAACATTTTCAGTATCAGATATGAGGAAGGAAAAGATTCTTTTCAGGCTGCCTGGTGGCCATGGTTAAGGCCAGTTAACCGGTTCGAGTTTCATTGATCGAAAAAAATATTTCACAATCGGAATGATGGTTGGCAGAGTAGAAGAGGTCAGTAGCGGCGATTGGGGCAAGTGCCCCTCTCCACGTTGTGAAGAAAACATTACATTTTTATTCCATTTTGTCCGGCTGAAAATAGGGATTTTGTAAATGATTAAAACAAGTAATTTGTACAAGCCTTGCTGTCTTATCAGCTAATTATTTCCTTCCTTTTCCTTAATTATTAACAGAATTATTAGCGGAAATATGTACAATATATCACTCGTTGTGGCTAACTGATTTGTATAGCGTCCAACAAGTAGTCAATGGTGGACACTTAGCACGTGCTGTAAGGAAGGGTAGCAGGTATATATTTTTTTGCCTAGGTCATGGACACTTGAGGTATGATTCACCCACTCGCCGTGCACATTCGTTAGTATGGCAGTCTCTTTAGTGTCTGTGAGTTTCTTAGTGTGTAGTCAAATCCTAAACATGTTGTGTGTGTCACAACATGTTGCTTGTCACTGTACCTGGAGTGACTAACAACATACAGAAGCAAGCCACTGTAATGTAGTGTATGTTCTTACCTATTTTATTACCTTACATAGAAGTATTGAGTTCTATAATGTACCATTAAAATATCTACAGTATGTCTGGAAAACAAAAAATATTTAATTGCAAAACGTGTAATATCGTTCCAGACCGAGATCGATAGCTGCAGTTGCTTAAGTGAAGTCAGTATCAAGTATTCGGGAGAAAGTGGGTTTGAATCCCATTGTCCGCAGCCCTGAAGATGGTTTTCCGTGGCTTCCTGTTTTCACACCTGACAAATGCTGGGGCTATACCTTAATTAAGGCCATGGCCGCTTCCTTCCCACTCCTAGCCTTGTCCTGTCCCATCGTCCCCATAAGACCTATCTGTGCCGGTCCTACATAAAGCAACTTGCATGTAATAAACTTCATGGTTGGTCCGTATTGAAAATTGTATATAAATTTGAAACAATTAAGTTTATTGAAGTGGTCAACCTATTCAGTACAATTCATTTGTGAGAATGTTTACAACCTGTATGAATTCATAACGAATGAATTGTGTTGAATAGTTTGACCTCTTCAATAAACTTAATTGTTTCAAATTTATAAAGCAACTTGTAAAAAAAAAAAAAAAAAAAAAAAATGTACCTTTGGTGAAAGTTTTATTGTACAGTATTGAATTAAAATCTCAGGAAAACTATTATTACCGCACTTAAGTTGGTAAACTGTCAACTTTAAGTTTAGATATATGTATACAGTCCCACCCCGGCCTCCACTCGCTACACCCCACAACCCCCGGTACATTCTGTTGTCTGTACATTATTTTACCCCCACCCCCACTTCTAATTCCCAATCGCCATTACCGGGAGAGGTGGTGGTATACGATACCCAATCACAATATTACATGCCAAAGGCCTGGGTTCAATTCCAAACCTCTCCACAGTGCTTAGATGAAGAGAGAGCACACAAGTACTGATAGTGATTAGTCCACTGTATGGGGTCATTAAAGCCTTGACCAGACCCCTTGGTGTAGACTATGCACTTGACATTGGGTTTCACCCTCTCCTTACCTCATTTTTGTCACTCCAAATTCCTCTTTGATTTCCTTTTCTTCCTGTTCTATATAAACGCCCATAAAATATCAAGATACATTTTAAAAATTAAAATTAATAATTTAACAGTATTCACAATATTTTGCAACAACTCTGCCTATGGCATCATGGTGTGAAGGCTTCTAGGAACGATCAGTGAGCCTAGTGAAGCAAATTTTACTGAAGACGCAACGGAAGGCCGCATTCGCACTGTCTTGGGATGAACTGCGAAGCAGTGATTAATGCAAGCGATTGACTTATACGGTGGAAGATAATAAAGATCCTGTTCCACTGACTCCATATATACTACTGCAAAAAGTACAAGACAGAAGAGTCTGACCTGGATTGCATTGCATCTGCAAGCATCACTCGGAAAATTCGGTATCTGCCAAGACTGAGAGAAGGGCTAGGAAGAAGTTTTCAATCAGAATATCTGGGGCAATTAACTTTGACAAAGCGTTGTGAAACTAGAAAGACTATAGTTGGTGAGATAGTAATAACTGGATCAGACAATGGAAAGAGAATTGATTGACCTTTGACAAGAATTAAGCATTTCATTCCAGGACAAGATGGAGGAGTCTAGGTGGTTCAACTAAAGACAAACAGTGGTACTGTTGTACATCCTATACAGAGATTGTACCACTTGGAGGTCTAATCTAGTGCCGAGAGTTACCAAACAAAACCCCAGTTCAACGAAGAGGAGGATGTGTCCGAATCCCTTGAAGAATTAAGGACAAGAGCAGAAAGAAAAAAGGTTCCACCTACAAGACGAAATGTTTGATTTCATGGTACAGAGGAGAAAGAATTCGCTTAGCATACATTGTTTACTTACTGTCAATATCTTGATAATTTCCAATTTTGAGAAAACTGTAAATTAGGTGGGAGTATGTTGAGAAATTTGTAGATGTTAAGACTGGCAATGGTTTACTCCTTTGTATAAAACTCTTTGGGTTTACTATTCTGTGTACTGGTGTTAATTTTTGATTGTGAATTAAAAAAGTTGGTTATGAATACTGAAATTTGAATAAGATGTTACAGATAATGTGTATTTACAACCTAAACAACGGGTATAATAGATTACATTTTATTATGTTCCATAACATGTTATTGAATATTAATAAAATTTCAAAGTTTGCAGGGATCCTTTTGTAGTTGAATATGTTCTCCTGCCATTTCTGCTTACATTTCACTGAACCGATTTTTCATGGTAGACAGTATGAAAGCATTCAAAATTTGTTCATACCCTTACAGCATTTACATTTCGTGCAGTCCTACAAGAGGGGCTGAGTCCATAACATGCGAAACATTTCCATAACATAATGCCACCTCCTACAAACTTTAATGTTGTACTATACATTCAGGTAGGTAACGTTCCCCAGGCATTCTCCACACCAAAATCTTCCCAACTGGTTGCCACAATTTATAATGTGATTCACCACTCCAAATTAAGTGTTTCAGTTTGTTATAGTGTTCTGAGTGTTACATTTCGTGTCTCGATAGACTGAAAAGCTAATAACTAAGTCGACACTGAAAAATGGCTTTCTTCTTAACAAATCTTATTAAGGGGAAATATTTGGTTTATAGACAGAAGCTTGACCATGAAATCCTATTCTTTTTAATTCCCGATGAATAGTCATAGGACCAGCTGTATTTTGCTTAGCACTTTGAAATTTCCTACCAATAATTCATTCTACGGATCTTCTTAAACCTGGAAAGCCGGAGCAGCGACCTGAAAACTACCGCCCAATAGCACTTCTCAGTTGTACTTATAAACTCTTGGAGCGAGTCTTCCTCACTAGGATAGCACCACTCATTGACGCTGTAATTCCCCCAGAGCAAGCTCGTTTCAGAAGAAATCGTAGCTGTACTGATCAAGTTTTGTCTCTTACCACTCACATCGAGGCAGGCTTCCAAAAGAAGTTAAAATCAACAGCTCTCTTTATTGATCTGACAAGTGCATACGATACTGTCTGGCAACATGGACTAATTCTTAAAGTGCTGGAAGTAATTCCCTGCTTGGAAATTGCAAACCTAATTTCCAACATGCTCTGTGAGAGAGAGTTTGTAGTATTCCTAGGCGATTCTAAAAGTCGCAAAAGAAAATTAAATAACGGTCTGCCACAGGGATCAGTATTGGCCCCAGTTCTCTTCAACCTATACATCCATGACTTACCACCAACCACAGCTACTAAGTTCATCTATGCAGACGACATTGCATTGGTAGCTCAAAGCAGAAATTTTGAGGATGGAGAAGGCAATCTTTCAGCAGACTTGGTCAAAATGGCAACTTTCTTCAAGTCTTGGCGTTTGATCCCAAGTGCTTCAAAGACCGAGGTTTCATGTTTTCATCTCAGCAACCGACTCGCAAACTATGAGCATCTGTCTTATTCCTTGGTGAAAAACTAAAGTACAACCCGTTCCCGAAATATCTAGGAGTCATACTGGACAGAACTCTGAGCTACAAAGAACATCTCACCAAGCTCTCTCACAAAATCGCTACAAGGAATAACATCCTACACAAGCTTTGCGGCAGTTCCTTGGGAGCCTCGGCTGACTGCTTACAATTAACGGGTATGAGTTTTGTCTACTCTGCAGCGGAATACTGTGCCCCAGTATGGCTGGAAAGTGCACATGTGCATAAAGTGGATACTAAGTTGAATGATACCATGCGCTGCATAACTGGTACTGTAAAGTCAACACCTCGCCACTGGTTACCCGTACTTAGTCATATCCCACCACCCCACCTGAGGAGAAAGGAAGCTCTGCTGAGAGAAGCAAAGAAGATCTGGTCATCTCCCTCATTACCAGTTCACCAGGAATTTTGTTACCCATCGCCACAATGACTTCGATCTAGGAGACCAGCAAGTATACTCGCTGGCCGACTCTTAAGGGATAACTTTAATCTAAACGAGAGCTGGCGGAACAACATCTGGAACAAATGTTCATGACCTAAATCCAACCCTGAAAATGAAGGGATTCGACCTCCCAATAGAACTATGGGTGTCGCCTCAACAGACTGAGAACTGGGCATGGATGCTGCAATTTCTTATGCCATAAGTGGGGTTGGGTGGATGCTCCAATGTGTGAATGCAATGAAGAGGAGCAGACCATAGACCTTGTCATCCTGTGCTGCCCTCTTCATGCCTACTCCAGAAGCCCCAGTGACCTGTTTCATCTTTCAGAAAGTGATGTAGAGTGGCTGAAACACTTGAACCTGGACTTATAAATTTGTAGTTATAATCGCCATACGATTAAATAAATAAATTCTACGGATAACCAAAGATTTTCTCGAACCACCCTCTTTAATGTTCATTGGTCTCTGGCTGTCATTATATGTGGCCCACCAGATGATGATTGTGCTGTGGTTATACCTACACGTTTCTACTTTAGAATTACATCACAGACATAGGTTACGAATTTCATTATGGTCTGTATTGACAATTGATCACTTAAGACGGGATTCCACTGAGGCAACATTTGGGCGACATGGAGCATGCGACAGTGAAGCATGCCGCAGTCAACTTTCAATTGAAGAACATGGCACGACATGTAGTGTGCAGCTGTGTGGCTTGAGACATGTTGCCATCTGTCGAACACCCGCTGGTGCCGCATGCCTCAAAAATATACTTGTCGAACAGTGTCGCCCAGGATCCGACAGTGTGTGGATCGGTGCTACAATTTCCGTGCGACAAGATGAAATGGACTATTGAAAACACTGCAAATTTAAATGGGGATTTACACAAGCTGTGGAATTGCGTAATGTATCATTGAGTGATTATAAAAACAGTAGCAAAAAAAGCATACGTTTGAAACGGCCCCCAGAAAAATATGACTGCAGTGTCCACGAACTGAAGAAAATTTAAATAATGTGTTCAGCTTTCCACCGAGAGCATAAAAGAATTCAGAAAATGAAAACTGGTGGTGCTTCTCCATTGAGAGGAAAGCTGTGGTTTGCATATAATCTACTTACCTTTCATCTTGACATTGATGCTCCAAACGTCAGGTGACAATGAGGAACGTGAGGTCAATTGATTTTAAGCCACTGTTTTCCTCTAATAAATGAAATAAGTTAACTGCTTATGAACTTTTGTAAATACGATTGTGATTTATTCGATGCCTGCCAAGCTGAGTGGCTCAGATGGTTGAAGCGCTGCTCTTCTGACCCCAACTTGGCAGGTTCGATCCTGGCTCAGTCCGGTGGTATTTGAAGGTGTTCAAATACGTCACTCTCGTGTCGGTGGCACGTAAAATAATTCCTATTTTCCGGCACCTCGACGTCTCCAAAAACCGTAAAAGTGGATAGTGGGACGTAAAGCCATTATCATTATTATTATTATTCAATGCCCGGTTTTCTCGTTATTAGTACTGGCAATAGTCTGTACTAGAAATAAATCAATTAGAGATAACTATTAAAACAGAATTTAATGACATCACCGTACTAACTACTACAACAGTAATAAACTTGACAGGTTTAGTTCTAACTCAGTCCGGTGGTATTTGAAGGTGCTCAAGTAGACCTACATCAGCCTTGTGTCCGTAGATTCACTGGCATGTAAAATAACGCCTGCTGCACTAAATTCCGGCATCACGGCGACTCAGAAAACCGTAAAAGTAGGAATGGGACATAAAGCCAATAACACTATTGTACAATAATAATAATAATAATAATAATATATTCTACATATCAGTATCTTATGGCATTTCCATGCCTGTGGATTTCTTGTAAATACGTCGTTTAATAGTATAACAACAAATGGTTCTCTTTTCTACACTGTTAACACACAACAATGAATCTACTTTTTATCTAGATATCCTTCGCCGCTACTCTAATTACGCAAAGTCTTCCAACATGTTTCATCACAGTCTTTTTCTTCCTCACTATGTCTACTTATTGCCGGGCCCCGTGGTGCAGAGGTAGCATGCCTGCCTCTTACCCGGAGGCCCCGGATTCGATTCACGGCCAGGTCAGAGTTCGAGGTCCACTCAGCCTATGTGATTAGGACTGAGGAGCTATCTGACGGTGAGATAGCGGCTCCGGTCTAGAAAGCCAAGAAAAATGACCGAGAGGATTCGTCGTGCTGACCACACGACACCTCGTAATCTGCAGAACTTAGGGCTGAGCAGCGGTCGTTTGGTAGGCCAAGGCCCTTCAAGGGCTGTTGTGCCATGTTTTTTTGTTGGTCTACTTATTGTCACAGTTGCCACGAGTCATCTTTCATTCTCCTAGTATAACTGTATTAGAAATGTGAAATACAAGGGGGGTAAAATAATCAGAATAGGGTTAGGATATACACACATACATTATCATTATAGGCTGTTGTGCCTTCCAGCATTCAGTCTGCAAGCCTCTGTGAATTTACTAAACGTCACCACAATCCTCGATTTGCAACTAGTGTTGTGGCCTCATTTAGTTCTATACCTCTTATCTTTAAATCGTTAGAAACCAAGTCTAACCATCGTCGTCTTGGTCTACCTCTACTTCTCTTACCCTCCATAGCAGAGTCCATTATTCCCCTAGGTAACCTATTCTCCTACATTCGCCTCACATGACCCCACCACCGAAGCCGGTTTATGTTCATTCCTAAATTAGCCTTTATCTCCTCATTCCAAGTACCATCCTGCCATTGTTCCCACCTGTTTGTATCAGCAATCATTCTTGCTACTTTCATGTCTGTTACTTATAACTTATGAATAAGATATCCTGGGTCCACCCAGCTTTCGCTCCTGTACAGCAAAGTTGGTCTGAAAACAGACCGATGTAAAGATGGTTTTGTCTGGGAGCTGACTTCCTTCTTACAAAATACTGTTGATCGCAACTGCGAGCTCACTACATTAGCTTTACGACACCTTGATTCAATCTCACTATATTACCATCCTGGGAGAACACACAACCTAAATACTTGAAATTATCGACCTGTTCTAGCTCTGCATCACCAATCCGACATTCAATTCTGTTGAATTTCTTACCTACTGACATCAATTTAGTCTTCGAGAGGCTAATTTTCATATAATACTTGTACCGGGTGGTACACCTCCATGCCGCTAATTCAAACTTTGCGCCAGTTGAAACTCCTCTACTGGAGGAAGTCTGAACTTTATCTACTGCGTAAATTTTCAAGTTTCTCAGAAGATGTCACTACTTGTAAATTTTGAAGTTTCTGAAATGGGTCGTTTTCGATATATTTTTGTTTTGCCTGTAGTAAGAATTGTGGACATTCTCTTCCAGATGGCACTACTGAAGAAATACAATTATGCACACTAGTGCGAAGTGAAAGAACTATGTGTTTGAAGAAATTTTGAGTTTATAAGTTTGTTCTTTGTTAAATTTCTTTCAGTTATTGTTTATGTTGGCAATATTAACCCCTTCCTTCCGCCAGGTTTGAATTTAGCCAATCCCGAATTTCTTTAATTAATTTATGACCAATCAGGGGTATCTTCTTCAACTTGGATATGTTGCTTAACCCTAACCAAAAATATTCTTGTGGGAGGGTGTTCTCATTCTTGAAACGCCTCGAACTTTCCGCGAGAGTATATAAACTGCTGATTTTCGGGTCTCCGCGCCACTTCAGAACATCTTTCAGTGTGTAAAGTACGTAGCAGGGGGCGGGAAGCGCCTCTTTCTTCGGGCAGCAGTTCAACCACAAGGTAATGGCCGTTTAATAACTTCTTTTTTTGCTAGCTCAGCAGTTTAACTCTCGGGGCAAGTCCGAAGCTTTTCCACCATGTAACTTTTCCCCTAAAATGTAAAGACACTTAGTATATATTCTTTCTTTTAAACTACAAATTGGGATAGAGAGTGCTTTACCCTCTCGAGCTCCCACTCATATTGCTTTGAGGTGAACTTATTTTTCTCAACCGTTCCTTCCAGTCTAGCGTTATGTAAATTGTCTTCTCATATAAGTCACCTCTTTAGTATGGGATTAGCCCTTGCATTAACGGCCTAGTGCCAAGTAGGTTTTAAACAAAATGTATTAGGAGTGCAGCTTCGCCTCCTTTCAAATTGGTATTGTCGAGGCCATGTAATAGTTCTGTTTCTTTACTTGATAGGCCTCAGTAGGTTGGGTATTTTTACCCCTGTTTTCATGTCCTTGGAGGACAACTTGAATGTGGAGTTTGGTGTGGCCTTTGATAGGCTTAAATTTTGAGAGCGAGTTGCTCTTTCTTGAAATTGAGTTGTTGTATGCCTCGAGGAGGCTTTACCGTGTAAAGAGGAGCAAGTGCTCCTGGGCATGATAGGGGTCTTCTGCCCCTTTGTTGAATTGTGTATATCGTAAAGTTGGGCTTATAGCTCAAGAATTGTGTGTCTGGCTCTCGGAGCCCAAATCCTGTAATCACTGTAATTGTACATTTTCGAATTGTGTTTCGGCTACTGAGTACCTGTTCTCTTTGTTATTTCTTAATCTTGAAAAGAAAATATAACCTTATTAAATTTTATCTTAACTTTAATTTCGTATTTTGGGACCTATTCACCCCCGCACCTTCTTTCACCTCTGCTGTTCCACAGATACCTCGGAACAATACTCATTGCACCTATTTTCAAATTCCAAGATATTAGACTGCAGGCTTTCAGCACAATCTGCCATTAAGACCAAGTCGCCAGCATAGGCCAGACTGCTTATTACATTTCCACCTAACTGAATCCCCCTTCCCCGCCATTCTATACCTTTCAGCAGATGATCCATGTAAACTATGAACAGCAAAGGTGAAAGATTACAGCCTTGTCTAACCCCTGTAAGTACCCTGAACCAAGAACTCATTCTACCATCAATTCTCACTGAAGCCTAATTGTCAATATAAATACCTTTGATTGATTTTAATAATCTACCTTTAATTCCATAGTCCCCCAGCATAGCAAACATCTTTTCCCTCGGCACCCTGTCATATGCTTTCTCTAGATCTACGAAACATAAACACAACTGCCTATTCATCTCGTAGCATTTTTCAATGACCTGGCACATACTGAATATCTGATCCTGACAGCCTCTCTGTGGTCTGAAACCACACTGGGTTTCATCCAACTTCCTCTCAACGACTGATCGCACCCTCCCTTCCAAGATGCCAGTGAATACTTTGCCTGGTATACTAATCAATGGGATACCTCGATAGTTGTTGCAATCCTTCCTGTTCCCTTGCTTATAGATAGGTGCAATTACTGCTTTTGTCCAATCTGAAGGTACCTTACCAACACTCCATGCTAATTTTACTACTCTGTGAAGCCATTTCATCCCTGCCTATATTCTGCTTAAACCTAATACATTTTTTTTTTTTTTAAATATCATTAAAATCCAGCGAACAAGAAGTTATTAAATCTTCCCGTATCTCTAGGCATACCAATTCTGCCATGGTACACAACCTTCATCTGTCAAATTACTCCATAAACTCATCACTAATGGCTTTCGCCTCTTGAGAAATCCAACGTGGTTTGTTTGCCAAGGGCTCCACGCCTTATCAGCTTGGATCACTCCGCACCATGCACATTTCCGGGATGATTCGTGAGATGCTAGGTTGAGAAACTCGAAACAAGTACCGGTACATCAAGAAAGTATAGCTGTCACCAGCCGGTCGAAGTCGAGTGAGGAACTGTTGTCTTGGTTGCCTTGATAGAATAACGTTTGTAGTTGGCGACAAGTCTCCACAAGTGACGCATGCTACACCCGGCAACACATGTAGCATACCACATCCTTTCTGGCCCACTGACAAGAAGCCACATGCTACAAAGAGAAACATTTGTTGCCAGCCTCAAGCTACATGTCGCCCAAATGTTGCCTCAGTGGAAACCCGCCTTCATAAGTTAATGGTATCGAATAGGTGGACCCTTCTCTACCCTTTGATAGTACATCACAGACTGTTGATTTGGATACCTTTGTAAGGTTAGAAATGTCCCTTACAGATTTTTTGCTTATGTGGGAGGAGCTAGTGGCTTTACGTTGCACCGACACAGACAGGACTTATGGCGACGATGAGAAAGGAAAGGCCTAGGAGTTGGAAGAAAGCGATCGTGGCCTCAATTAAGGTACAGCCCCAGCATTTGCCTGGTGTGAAAATGGGAAACCACGGAAAACCATCTTCAGGGCTGCCGACAGTGCGATTCGAACCCACTACTTCCCGGATGCAAGCTCACAGCCGCGCGCCCCTAACCGCACAGCCAACTTGCCCGGTTTTTGCTCGTGTCCCAAGTTGAAAGGCACCAGGCTCATTTGACTTACTCACGTTGCTGTTCTGTAGTCACACTGAGCAATACAATCCTCCCTGCCTCCTTTTATACTGGTACGATGTGTCACTTGTTATTACAAGATACTAGAATCATTCCATATTGACGGTTTTCACTTTACAAAGGAAAAATTAAAGGTATCCTCCTAATTCAATACAAATCATAATTCCATCATCAGATGGAGTAATAAAATTCAAACATGTTTTGAATCGTTTGAGCCAACTTTAGTGAAATAGGAGGGGGTGTAGGTGAAAGTAATCTACATAATACAAGCTAAAAATGTGCTAAAAACATAATGAAGGAACAAAAGAAAAAAGAAAAGACATATGACAGAAATAAAAACAATAACAATATTTATCATTAGATGGGGCAATAAATAACTCGCCGAGACATATTCATTGAAAAAAGGTTAATCTAAAACATAATTGAATCCAAAAAGTGTGCTAAAACTAAGAAGAAAATAAATGATACACACAGAAACGAAACAATAAGTGCTAATGGTGAGGTTGCAGACCTCTTAGTCTAAAAATTTTAGTTTGATAAACAATACCAAAAAAAATCACTGTTGAAAATTCAGGCTGATGATCTGACTTTGTAGGACACCATCACCACGAATGGTTAGGAGGGGAGCAAAAAAGCTTGAGAAACCAAGTTTCAGAGGAGACAACATGCCAGGTGAAATGTATGTGATTAGTGATGGAAAAAACGCCAATGAATATAAAGTTTAGAACAGCAGCATTCTCAGTATACCGGTCCCGTTCTAGAAGATTGTTTCCAATGCTGGCGAGATGTATCTGCCTTATTTTAAAATGGTCGGGAGAGCAGCGACAAAATTGAGAAGCTGTGTTAGAGAAGGAACAGGTGTATGGTAAAATATAAGTGACCATAGTGGAAACCATCAATGAAGTTCCAATCTACAATGGAAAATTCGAGGTTGTGTGAGAAACTTGGGTTGATAAGTAAAAATATGAAATGGGTGTGAAGAAATCTTTAAACTTACGGTATTTAAAAGGTGGATGTCCTCTCGAACCGGCCTGGCCTTATCAGAGTTAACGGTCCCCTTCATACGATTGAACCTGTTGTTGGCTCAGCTGTGTTTGCGAGGATGGGAGGAGCGGAGGGGGAAGGGGGTGCAGGGCTGGTTGGAAAGTGTGGGGGTGGGGAGGGGGGAGTGGTAGTGAATTGGAGAGATGGAGGCGGGATTTGTTTTTATTATAGAAGTTCTGACAAATATATGGAATGAATGTTTCAAGTAGAATGAAACGAGCCTCAGCAAACAGGAGAGTATCACCATCAGATGTTATGCGGGAGCGGTATACCATCAACTAAATACAGTAGTACCATCCATTTGTATACCACACTTCTCTATCAGATTGCGCCGCAGTCCAAAGTCATCAAAGTCTTGCTTCCCATTGATGAACCAGTCTCTCGAGCCTGACTCAGGTCTCACTTAATTCTGAAATTACCAGATATTAAACCCAACATTGCAGAGCTCATTATTTACATTACACTGTGTCTGACGTAATTTCTTCTTCTTTCCTGGCCTTTTTCCCAAATATCTGGGGTCAGGAAAAATGGGGATTAAGCCCTGTTTTATGGCCAAATGC